>NW_022681465.1:3046539-3364039 GCF_009764315.1 Trachypithecus francoisi | reverse complement strand
AGAGGCTCATAAAACAGCATAACTGCATGACTTACTCCTGGCACATTCATAGCACAGGCATTTAGAAAGTCAACTACCAGCAGTGTCTTTTGACTAGGAGGAAAATCCATCCTTCACAAGTGGAGAAAGGCTCCCAGAGCTCTGTGGTGGGAGAGTCTTCTGCCGTGAATGACGCTGCTGGAAAGCACCTATACCCAGGCCCTCTCGCCTTTGCTCCTTCCTCTTCATCCCTCTTCATAACAAACGTGGTCCTGCTTTCTCTGGCCGTAGGGGTGTTAGCAGGGCTGCTGTGTGCAGGCAGGCTCTGGGGCCTTGCTGATCACTGCGACTCATGCCAGGTGTGTTATTCGCTGCTCACCTTCTCTTCTCCACCCCCTCCCTTGCCGTCCTTTCCTTCAGCTGTTTGTCTGCAGGAAGGCGCCTCTCCTTCACCGCCATGCAGGCTGTCACCACTCCCATCATCCCCCATCCTGCTGCCAGCCCTGAGCTCCTGCTCTTCCCCCTGAGCTGAGAGGATTCACCTTGACCTCCTGCCCTGACACCCGCCTTTCTTGTCTCTCCTGACACTCAGGAGCTTCATACCTCCTCCTGCCTGGTCTCCCGCGGCTCACTGCACGTGCTCGCCAAGCCCGTCCATCAGGGCCTGTTCCCTTGCGGTTGTGCAGCTGAGTGTGAGTTGAAGCCAGCCAACGGCACTGCCCCTGGTGGAGGACAAGAACCACTGTCATGATTCTCCCAGCCACATCCATTACTGAAATTCTCCCTGGATGTTGGTTTACCAATAGAGTAGAAGCTTATTATTACACAGTGTATTATCACACAAATTCAGGAATGGCATGCGTCTATTTCCTCTCTTGAAAATATTGACTGTGCCCAATGAACCCCCAAATTAATAATTCCTGTCATTCTAGAATTATCTCATTGTTTTCCCAATGCAGCATTATGAAGGATCCACTTAGCATGTAGTTGTCAATGGAAATAGGCCACGGCCCTGTGAGATCAGGGCTGGGTAACGTGCTGGCTTGTTTTATTCTTTACAGCATAGACACTGATGGCACATGCATTATCTAGAAATAGAGACCCTGTAGCAAGTCACAGGATGCAAATATTAAACTACAGTATTCTAATATTATCACCATACATTGCCTTACACTGTTTGTTAGTTATCTCCACACGTCTGAGTCTTCCTTTCCAATTTTCCTGACTATTCTCTCAAGGAGGCTGTAATATGCTCTTATAAGAAGGACCCTTTCTTGTTAGGAAGATACAAGATCATTTACAAAACAGTCCATAACAGCGACACCCGGTAGAGCACTTGGCCAGCTGGATAGTCTTAAAGAAAGGACTTACTATTTGTGGTGGGCTTAGCTTTGTCATCTGGGAGGTGCTGATTTAAAACTTCCTCTTTGTAGCCGCCCTGAGGATGTAGTAAAGGCTGAGGAAAGATAGCTATGGCCAGTAGACTTATATTCTCCATAGTACAGTTTTCTTTTGCACAGCGTAGGAGGTCATGCATAGCCATTGATTGGTTACTTTCAAAGGTGAAATGCTGGTCTTTCATTCTGTAGCCCTTATTACCTTTTGATTCTAGTGGACATTTAGATAATGCATGTAGACACACAGGTGACTATGGCCACTACTAGTTCTCATACTAGTAGTGGTTGGTGAGTGCCTTGGACTGCACTCGGTTTGTTAATAATATTGTCTCTGACCTAAGGCTGGCTTGGATATAACACTGCCTCCAGTGGTGAGATGGAGGAGGACAGTGGACACGTCCCCACACCTACACTGCTGAATATCTGAGCCAAGTGAACACTTCTGCTTCACCTTCTGCAGGTCAGTTCCTTGTGAATAGGTGGTTTGACTCCCAGCTCTGACAGGGAGATGAGCTTCTAAATTGGGGCAAGCTACTTAATCTGTCTCTCCCTCAATTTCTTTATACTCAAAATGGTATAAGAGTGCTTATTCTATATGGTGTTGTGAGGATTAAGTAAGTGAACTTGAAAGCATAGAAATGTTTTACCAGCATATCATAGACACTAGATAAATATTGACTATTCTAAGTTCTATTGATAATGTAGTTCTTAATAATTAGATCTTCCAATGTCTGTCCAAAAAATATATATATATTAGCATGCATATGGAGGGACACAGGATGGGGGATCAAATAGTAGGTGAAGCTTGGAGTCCCATTGCATCAACCAGTCAGCACCAGGGGTGCTGCCTTATGAGAGGGCAGTGAAGACAAGATTTGAGGCAGACTAGGGGTCTCAGAGCTTCACTGTGGGGAAAAGTGGGAATGACTGTAAGATGTCAGCCCCAGGAAAAAGGTCAAGCTGAGGCAAAAAATGTGTTTAGTTAACTTCGTATAAATTAGGCTTAAACTTAGAAAACGTGTTCATTTTTGTTTTTTGTTGCGCAATTGTTTCCTCTGTAGTCTGACATTAAACTTTAAAAGTATCATGGACCACCCTATGCTGGCACTACTATAAGCCATCTAGTAGGAGAAGCCTCTTAGGAAAAAGGCTTGTTTTGACACTGTTTGAAGGGAGATCTGACAAGTTCTGAGTAAACATCAAGCCTTTTCTGTTGCTAAGCTGAGTTTCATTTTTTTTTCTTTTTAAATACACGAACTTTTTATTATTTTAGCCAAAAATCCTCCCATTGAAAGAAAGTTGCATGGTCATAAATGAACTTCTTTTTTTTTTTTGTTATTTATTTATGTATTTATTTTTATTATACTTTAAGTTCTAGGGTACATGTGCATAATGTGCAGGTTTGTTACATATGTATACTTGTGCCATGTTGGTGTGCTGCACCCATCAACTCGTCAGCACCCATCAATTCATCATTTATATCATGTATAACTCCCCAATGCAATCCCTCCCCCCTCCCCCCTCCCCATGATAGGCCCCAGTGTGTGATGTTCCCTTCCCGAGTCCAAGTGATCTCATTGTTCAGTTCCCACCTATGAGTGAGAACATGCGGTGTTTGGTTTTCTGTTCTTGTGATAGTTTGCTAAGAATGATGGTTTCCAGCTGCATCCATGTCCCTACAAAGGATGCAAACTCATCCTTTTTGATGGCTGCATAGTATTCCATGGTGTATATGTGCCACATTTTCTTAATCCAGTCTGTCACAGATGGACATTTGGGTTGATTCCAAGTCTTTGCTATTGTGAATAGTGCTGCAATAAACATACGTGTGCATGTGTCTTTGTAGTAGAACAATTTATAATCCTATGGGTATATACCCAGAAGTGGGATGGCTGGGTCATATGGTACATCTAGTTCTAGATCCTTGAGGAATTGCCATACTGTTTTCCATAATGGTTGAACTAGTTTACAGTCCCACCAACAGTGTAAAAGTGTTCCTATTTCTCCACATCCTCTCCAACACCTGTTGTTTCCTGATTTTTTAATGATTGCCGTTCTAACTGGTGTGAGATGGTATCTCATTGTGGTTTTGATTTGCATTTCTCTGATGGCGAGTGATGATGAGCATTTTTTCATGTGTCTGTTGGCTGTATGAATGTCTTCTTTTGAGAAATGTCTGTTCATATCCTTTGCCCACTTTTTGATGGGGTTGTTTGTTTTTTTCTTGTATATTTGTTTGAGTTCTTTGTAGATTCTGGATATTAGCCCTTTGTCAGATGAGTAGATTGCAAAAATTTTCTCTCCATTCTGTAGGTTGCCTGTTCACTCTGATGGTAGTTTCTTTTGCTGTGCAAAAGCTCTTTAGTTTAATTTGATCCCATTTGTCAATTTTGGCTTTTGCTGCCATTGCTTTTGGTGTTTTAGACATGAAGTCCTTGCCCATGCCTATGTCCTGAATGGTACTACCTAGATTTTCTTCTAGGGTTTTTATGGTATTAGGTCTAACATTTAAGTCTCTAATCCATCTTGAATTAATCTTCGTATAGGAGTAAGGAAAGGATCCAGTTTCAGCTTTCTACTTATGGCTAGCCAATTTTCCCAGCACCATTTATTAAATAGGGAATCCTTTCCCCATTTCTTGTTTCTCAGGTTTGTCAAAGCCCAGATGGCTGTAGATGTGTGGTATTATTTCTGAGGACTCTGTTCTGTTCCATTGATCTATATCTCTGTTTTGGTACCAGTACCATGCTGTTTTGGTTACTGTAGCCTTGTAGTATAGTTTGAAGTCAGGTAGCATGACGCCTGCAGCTTTGTCCTTTTGACTTAGGATTGTCTTAGCAATGTGGGCTCTTTTTTGGTTCCATGTGAACTTTAAAGCAGTTTTTTCCAATTCTGTGAAGAAACTCATTGGTAGCTTGATGGGGATGGCATTGAATCTATAAATAACCTTGGGCAGTATGGCCATTTTCACGATATTGATTCTTCGTATCCATGAGCATGGTATGTTCTTCCATTTGTTTGTGTCCCCTTTTATTTCACTGAGCAGTGGTTTGTAGTTCTCCTTGAAGAGGTCCTTTACATCCCTTGTAAGTTGGATTCCTAGGTATTTTATTCTCTTTGAAGCAATTGTGAATGGAAGTTCATTACTGATTTGGCTCTCTGCTTGTCTGTTACTGGTGTATAAGAATGCTTGTGATTTTTGCACATTAATTTTGTATCCTGAGACTTTGCTGAAGTTGCTTATCCGCTTAAGGAGATTTTGGCTGAGACGATGGGGTTTTCTAAATATACAATCATGTCATCTGCAAACAGGGACAATTTGACTTCTTCTTTTCCTAACTGGATCCTTGATTTCTTTCTCTTGCCTGATTGCCCTAGCCAGAACTTCCAACACTATGTGAATAGGAGTGGTGAGAGAGGGCATCCCTGTCTTGTGCCAGTTTTCAAAGGGAATTTTTCCAGTTTTTGCCCTTCAGTATGATATTAGCCGTGGGTTTGTCATAAATAGCTCTTATTATTTTGAGGTACGTTCCATCAATACCGAATTTATTGAGCGTTTTTAGCATGAAGGGCTGTTGAATTTTGTCAAAAGCCTTTTCTGCATCTATTGAGATAATCATGTGGTTCTTGTCTTTGGTTCTGTTTATATGCTGGATTACGTGATTGATTTGCAAATGTTGAACCAGCCTTGCATCCCAGGGATGAAGCCCACTTGATCATGGTGGATAAGCTTTTTGATGTGCTGCTGAATCCGGTTTGCCAGTATTTTATTGAGGATTTTTGCATCGATGTTCATCAGGGATATTGGTCTAAAATCTCTTTTTTTGTTGTGTCTCTGCCAGGCTTTGGTATCAGGATGATGTTGGCCTCATAAAATGAGTTAGGGAGGATTCCCTCTTTTTCTATTGATTGGAATAGTTTCAGAAGGAATGGTACCAGCTCCTCCTTGTACCTCTGGTAGAATTCAGCTGTGAATCCATCTGGTCCTGGACTTTTTTTGGTTGGTAGGCTATTAATTATTGCCTCAATTTCAGAGCCTGCTATTGGTCTATTCAGGGATTCAACTTCTTCCTGGTTTAGTCTTGGGAGAGTGTAAGTGTCCAGGAAATTATCCATTTCTTCTAGATTTTCTAGTTGATTTGCGTAGAGGCGTTTATAGTATTCTCTGATGGTAGTTTGTATTTCTGTGGGGTCGGTGGTGATATCCCCTTTATCATTTTTTATTGCATCTATTTGATTCTTCTCTCTTTTCTTCTTTATTAGTCTTGCTAGCGGTCGATCAATTTTGTTGATCTTTTCAAAAAAACAGTTCCTGGATTCATTGATTTTTTGAAGGGTTTTCTGTGTCTCCATCTCCTTCAGTTCTGCTCTGATCTTAGTTATTTCTTGCCTTCTGCTAGCTTTTGAATGTGTTTGCTCTTGCCACTCTAGTTCTTTTATTGTGATGTTAGAGTGTCAATTTTAGATCTTTCCTGCTTTCTCTTGTGGGCATTTAGTGCTATAAATTTCCCTCTACACACTGCTTTAAATGTGTCCCAGAGATTCTGGTATGTTGTATCTTTGTTCTCATTGGTTTCAAAGAACATCTTTATTTCTGCTTTCATTTCGTTATGTACCCAGTAGTCATTGAGGAGCAGGTTGTTCAGTTTCCATGTAGTTGAGCGGTTTTGATTGAGTTTCTTAGTCCTGAGTTCTAGTTTGATTGCACTGTGGTCTGAGAGACAGTTTGTTATAATTTCTGTTCTTGTACATTTGCTGAGGAGTGCTTTACTTCCAATTATGTGGTCAATTTTGGAATAAGTGCGCGTGGTGCTGAGAAGAATGTATATTCTGTTGATTTGGGGTGGAGAGTTCTATAGATGTCTATTAGGTCCGCTTGGTGCAGAGATGAGTTCAATTCCTGGATATCCTTGTTAACTTTCTGTCTCGTTGATCTGTCTAATGTTGACAGTGGAGTGTTGAAGTGTCCCATTATTATTGTATGGGAGTCTATGTCTCTTTGTAAGTCTCTAAGGACTTGCTTGATGAATCTGGGTGCTGCTGTATTGGGTGCATATATATTTATGATAGTTAGCTCTTCCTGTTGAATTGATCCCTTTACCATTATGTAATGGCCTTGTCTCTTTTGATCTTTGATGGTTTAAAGTCTGTTTTATCAGAGACTAGGATTGCAACCCCTGCTTTTTTTTGTTCTCCATTTGCTTGGTAGATCTTCCTCCATCCCTTTATTTTGAGCCTATGTATGTCTCTGCATGTGAGATGGGTCTCCTGAATACAGCAGACTGATGGGTCTTGACTCTTTATCCAGTTTGCCAGTCTGTGTCTTTTAATTGGAGCATTTAGTCCATTAACGTTTAAGGTTAATATTGTTATGTGTGAACTTGATCCTGCCATTATGATACTAACTGGTTATTTTGCTCGTTAGTTGATGCAGTTTCTTCCTAGCCTCGATGGTCTTTACATTTTGGCATGTTTTGCAATGGCTGGTACCGGTTGTTCCTTTCCATGTTTAGGGCTTCCTTCAGGGTCTCTTGTAAGGCAGGCCTGGTGGTGACAAAATCTCTAAGCATTTGCTTATCTGTAAAGGATTTTATTTCTCCTTCACTGATGAAACTTAGTTTGGCTGGATATGAAATTCTGGGTTTAAAATGCTTTTCTTTAAGAACGTTGAATATTGGCCCCCACTCTCTTCTGGCTTGTAGAGTTTCTGCAAGAGATCTGCTGTTAGTCTGATGGGCTTCCCTTTGTGGGTAACCCGACCTTTCTCTCTGGCTGCCCTTAAGATTTTTTCCTTCATTTCAACTTTGGTGAATCTGACAATTATGTGTCTTGGAGTTGCTCTTCTGGAGGATATCTTTGTGGCGTTCTCTGTATTTCCTGAATTTGAATGTTGGCCTGCCCTACTAGGTTGGGGAAGTTCTCCTGGATGATATCCTGAAGAGTGTTTTCCAACTTGGTTCCATTTTCCCCCTCACTTTCAGGCACCCCAATCAGACGTAGATTTGGTCTTTTTACATAATCCCATACTTCTTGCAGGCTTTGTTCATTTCTTTTTCTTCTTTTTTCTTTTGGTTTCTCTTCTCGCTTCATTTCATTCATTTGATCCTCAATCGCTGATACTCTTTCTTCCAGTTGATTGAGTCGGTTACTGAAGCTTGTGCATTTGTCACGTATTTCTCGTGTCATGGTTTTCATCTCTGTCATTTCGTTTATGACCTTCTCTGCATTAATTAGTCTAGCTGTCAATTCTTCCACTCTTTTTTCAAGATTTTTAGTTTCTTTGCGCTGGGTATATAATTCCTCCTTTAGCTCTGAGAAGTTTGATGGACTGAAGCCTTCTTCTCTCATCTCGTCAAAGTGATTCTCTGACCAGCTTTGATCCGTTGCTGGCAATGGGCTGTGCTCCTTTGCAGGGGGAGATGCGCTCTTATTTTTTGAATTTCCAGCTTTTCTGCCCTGCTTTTTCCCCATCTTTGTGGTTTTATCTGTCTCTGGTCTTTGATGATGGTGACGTACTGATGGGGTTTTGGTATAGGTGTCCTTCCTGTTTGATAGTTTTCCTTCTGACAGTCAGGACCCTCAGCTATAGGTCTCTTGAAGATTGCTTGAGGTCCACTCCAGACCCTGTTTGCCTGGATATCAGCAGCAGATGTTGCAGAAGATAGAATATTGCTGATCAGTGAGTGTACCTGTCTGATTCTTACTTTGGAAGATTCCTCTCAGGGGTGTACTCCATCCTGTGAGGTGTGGGGTGTCAGACTGCCCTTAGTGGGGGATGTCTCCCAGCTAGGCTACTCAGGGGTCAGAGACCCACTTGAGCAGGCAGTCTGTCCGTTCTCAGATCTCAACCTCCGTGTTGGGAGATCCACTGCTCTCTTCAAAGCTGTCAGACAGAGTCGTTTGGGTCTGCACAGGCCTCTGCTGCTTCCCCTGTTGTTTTTTAGCTGTGCCCTGTCCCCAGAGGTGGAGTCTACAGAGACAGGCAGGTTTCCTTGAGCTGCTGTGAGCTCCACCCAGTTCGAGCTTCCCAGCGGCTTTGTTTACCTACTTAAGCCTCAGCAATGGCGGGCGCCCCTCCCCCAGCCTCGCTGCTGCCTTGCGGTTAGATTGCCGCAGACTGCTGTGTTAGCAATGAGGGAGGCTCCGTGGGCGTGGGACCCTCCCGGCCAGGTGTGGGATATATTCTCCTGGTGTGCCCATTTGCTTAAAGCGCAGTATTGGGGTGGGAGTTACCCGATTTTCCAGGTGATGTGTGTCTCAGTTCCCCTGGCTAGGAAAAGGGATTCCCTTCCCCCTTGCGCTTCCCAGGTGAGGCGATGCCTCGCCCTGCTTCAGCTCTCACTGGTCAGGCTGCAGCAGCTGACCAGCACCGATTGTCCGGCACTCCCTAGTGAGATGACCCCAGTACCTCAGTTGAAAATGCAGAAATCACCGGTCTTCTGTGTCGCTCGTGCTGGGAGTTGGAGACTGGAACTGTTCCTATTCGGCCATCTTGCTCCGCCCATAAATTAAGCTGAGTTTCAAAACCATTTGACAGCTGAGGACAGAATGTATTTTCAACTTAGAACTTGGAAAACACTTTATAATAATTAAGTGTTTTGGGTGCTGTGACGGCGTCAATTGCAGTGTTTCTGTGTTTAAGACAGGACCTGCTCCAGGAATAATCGTCATAACTCCTTCAGCATGCACACTGCCTTTGGTGTCAAAATATGTCTTTAGGAACACTTAATTTATATAATATTGACAAGTACGCTATCATTGTCAATGAGAACTGTGTGTTTTATATTGACATGCCATATAACCAGCTTACTATACAATATTTGAACAAGTTCAAATGTGAGTACTTGCTGGTCACATTTTATGTTGTAATATACACTTTCAGTAAAATCAGGTATTCCCCATAGAAAATGATGGAATTTTTATAGTTTTAACTACTTACTAAACACATGGCATATTTCGTAGCCAGCAAAGAGTTTTATGTTACAGAGAATAAAACATGTGGGACAAAAGGGATGTTTTTTCCTCTTCATTTTCAAAAGTTTAACCAATTCTGGGTAGCTCCAAGAGGATCCCTCTGTGCACAGTGTGCTGTTGTGAAATAAAACACAGCAGTATTTTTTTGATACTAAAAGTGCAAACATTTTCTATTTCAGAATCCATATCAACATTTCAAAAGCATGTTTCTGACCAATTCAGGAAGAACTTGTTGAATAAAAGGATAACAGACGAGGCAACAAATTGCCAAAGAAAATTGGATCCAGTTTTGGAAAGAGGCAAGCAAACCTCTAGTTGAATTTGTGGGATTAGAAAAATAACATTGGATATGAAGGGTCTCCAGGAGTTGGTTTTATTGCATCCCTGCTTAGGCCTTCGCCAGGCATATTCCAGAAAATTGGGGCACACATGGTCTTTGAACTGCGATCTGGCAGATGGAAACCTGACCTGGGGACCTCTTCCTGGAAAGATGATATTGGATACACCCCATTCCCACTTCCACGTCACATGGTTAAAGTAACACCCGGCAGAACCCCCTCCCCTTCACCACATATCCATCACCCACTGCAATTGCTGCACCACCTTTTAAATCAGTGACACCCAGAGATCAGGACAACACAGGAATCAGGATTAATTTAAATGTACTTGGACCTAAACACACTCCACCCAACACCTTTTCTCCCTCGGGGTGATATAAATGCTTTTACACATCCATAAACACATACATAAAATATCCACAACTGAGTTTTTTCTCATTGGTGTTCAACTTCCTTACAGCTTTCTGCAAAATAATTTGTAAATGTCATACTTTTCAGTTAACTCCTATTTTTACATTTGATTATAAAATAATCTCTTTATAGTTTCAATGTATGCGGATAAGTGATTTTTGGAGTGAATATTAAAGGTTTGCTGAGAATGCCTCAGTAGCTGTTTCTTGAACCCAGTGCTGTTCTACCTTCTTCCCTTCCCTACATGTCTTGTGGGTGAAAACATGTAGCTTCAGGTATCTATCTGGCATTGTTTGTAGTTTTCTTTGGAATAGAGTAAAATTGTTTTGCTTTCACACCTATACTATCTGCCTCATGTCTAGTCTCTCAAACTCTGAATTACAATATTGACAAAATCTGATTTACAAAATCAGAGATTTACAAAGTCTGCTTAATGCTGAGGTTTGGGTACATCGGGAAAGGTGAGTAGCCCATTCTGATACTCAATGAGGACATGACAACCATTGAAACTGTCTCTGCAATGCAGTCCAACAGACACCCGCAAACCTGCTCTTGAAAGCTGGGGTTGCTATTTTGGAATCTGTCCTCTACTTGTTTACTTTTCAGAGCAATGCTAAAAGCCTTGAGTTTACTAGGCTCAGTGCTCTCCCTGGAAATGCTAGGGCCAGGGTGCCTAAAACAAGGTCACATAGAGAGCAGAGTGTAAGCTCTGCCGGCTTGTCTCACATCGTGTTTAAGGCTCACAGAAGCCAGAAATGTACACAATTAAACTTGCCAGAGTAAGGAAACATAATTAAGGGACACTCCTTGAGAACCACGAGTTAAAGATCACCTTTTAATTGCTTTCCTGCTGGGAGAGATGAGAATGAATGAGGTTGTCACCATTTTCTGGTCAATCTTGTATGTTCCCTTTTCATAATTGCTGTAGGAAGGTTCCAGGTTGAATTCAGGAGGCTGCTTCCTTGTCCCTTCGTTTTTAGCAGGAGCCCCGCATTCTCTTGTCGTTCTACCTGGGTTTGCCATCCCCATGACCAACCCCTTCTTACCCTGGCCTTATCACACTCTCTCTGTCTTACCCGCGTCTGGAAACTTAGCTACAGGAGAGCCAGTCAGTCAAAATCAACAGTGACACCATGCCTTCTTCTGTAGTTTTCTCCTTTGGTCTTGTCTGTGTTCATCCCAGTTTTAGGGTAGCATTTGTGATAGCCAGGGATGGGGCCCACCCAGCACTGGTATCGTGGTGCCGTCTCATGGACATGGATTGCTTTATGCGAACAGTTGATTTGAATAAAATCTGTCTAATTCTCAAAGTCTACATACTAGTCTAGTGGTCAGCAAACTATAGTCCACAGGTTATGCTTGGCCTACCACTTGCTTTTTTAAGGTCCTGGGGCTAAGAATTGCTTGTATAATTTTTTAATGGTTGAACAACAATAACAACAACCAAAAAAAAAAAAAAGAGTAATATTTTTTGCCATGCCAAATTCTAGAGAATTTGGTTTTCAGTGTCCATGAATAAAGTTTTATTGAAACTCAACAATGCACGTTGGCTTAGGTAGTATCTGAGGCTGTGTTGCAGCAGAAATGCGGAGCTGAGTAGCTGCCACAGAGACAGAAAGGGCTGGGATACCTGAAATATTTGCTGCCTGGTCCTTCCCAGAACACACTTGCCAACTCCTGGTCCAGTAGAGCTGGGATCATGAATTTAAACATTTGCAAAGACCAGTGGAGTCCAGCACAGCATGGTGAGCCCACAGCGGCCCGGAGAGCCCACCCAGCTCAGCCTGCTTCAGCCAATGGCAATCCTGTGAGAAGCTTGGTTAATCTGCACTCACAGGTTTTCAGAAAAAGACAGTGACCATCATTTTTGTGTGATTTTTTAAAAATTTAAACACTGTGTAGGGGGCACCAGATATATCTGCCCTCTCTGTGTGTGCGTGGGTTGCTGAACAGCACTCTGGGCCCTTCCAGTTGCCCGCAGGACTGGAGCCAGGGGTGAGGCTCCCGCTTAGGCTGGCTGGCAATCTTCAGTGCTGAGAAAGCAGAACTGAAGGCTCTAACTATGGAATGAGAATACAGATCTTACCTTAGCCCCTCCGCATGTGCAATGCGTTTTTGCAGTTTTCATTGACGAAGTTCCACCTGGTGTTTTCAAACTGTTAATGAATTAGAGCTAGTTCTCAAGAATACCACTGATAGAAATATGTTATTAGTACAATTATCAAGTCTGCTAATGTCTAAACCCTTTAGCTAAAGATTATTCTTGTCATAAAGAGCACCATCACTCTCAGCTGGACATCACAGAATGTTGAATCCTACAGAGGAACTACAGTGTCAATATGGTCCTATATTTATATACATTTAGTTGACACTCAAATAGTTGATTGAATAAATGAGTATTGAATGAAAATATGTGGATATATAGGCACACACATATATAAACTTTTCATATATATGTTTATGTATATATTTGTCATACACTCACACCTGCGTACCCCAACACAAATATACACACACACCCCAGAGGGAGGGGGAGAGAGAGAGAGAGAGAGAAAGAGAGAGCACAGGCCATCATCACATGAAATGTTTGGAGTGCAGCTCACACTGGATGTATGTAGAGACATTTCAGTCCACGCCACCGCCCCACAGGTGACCCTGCTATGCTAATGCAGGGCCCACCCTGTGCTGGGAATGGCTGACTTCCCAATACCAGGATCCTATTACAGAAACACATCAGAGTAAAATGGGCAGACCACCCGGAGACCCTCCCCTAGCCATGCCAGCCCACGTCCCCAGCTTCTCTGCGGGGATTGGACCCCAGTGGTCACTGGAAAGATGTCGCGTATCAGAATCATTTACCAGCGGCTGTGGAAGGGAGGCTCCAGGACTTGCTCTCCTTTCTGATGCATTTCTGAGTGGCTGTGGCATTATTCACAACAGGGACAATGGGGCCAGGCAGAAGGACATTCTGAGAGGGCAGCCAGGTGGGCTTTGCAGTGACACGTCTGGCCTGAGTGATGATCGGGCATCCATGGGGAAGTAAGGTGAGCGAGTAGGGAGGTGTGTACAAGCACCTGCTCAGTCCCTACCCTTCAGCCCCAGCCCACTGGGAAGAGGCAGCTGGCTGAGCGTGGACAGGTGGGGAAAGCAGGCTGAAGCCAGGGTGGGGTGAGGTGCCTGGGGTCAGAGAAGAAGAAGGATGGGAGCTGACAGGGGACTCTGGAGGACATCTGCATTTAAGGCAGGATCAGGGAGGAGTTTCTGGCAAAGGTCATGTGAAAAAGCAGGGCACAACAGTGCCATAGCAACACTGAGGAGGTGGCCACCAGAAGGCATTGGCAATGTCTATTGGGCCACAGCTTGGGTGGGGGCTGAGGGGTGAGAGAGGGGCTCTTGCTGGGCCTGGGGAGGAGAGCAGTTGCATTTTCAGGAGAGGAGATACCCATAAAAAATATAGGAAAAAGATATATATGTGTATATATATATATATATATTTTTTTTTTCCCCAGAAGTTTGGCCATGAAGGAAAGAAAAAATGCAGTGTGGACTTCCACATGGTGTGTGTGTGAGTATGTGTGCACGTTCGTGTGCAGATCCACACACTCAGTGCTTAGTTGGTGAAGAAGTGGGGAAGACTGAGGTCCCACATATTTGGCTGCACAACACCCATGTGCTCCCAGAGACAGGATACTGCCATGTACTCAGAAGACAGAGAGCAGAGCAGTCCAAGAACATGGGGCCGAAGCCATCCCTCCAGCCCCACTATGTCCAGAGCAAGGCCTAGCTCACCTGGGAGAGCTCAGAACACTCTGGTCCACAGACCTCTCATCAGTCAGATACATGTTAGAACACTGCCATTCAAAGTTCTTACACTTCTCTAGGCCTTAGATCATGTTGTTCAGAATCCGTGTCCGGTACCCACATTCATTGATGGAACACACAGCATGGTTTCCAGGTTGAAATAGTGGTGGTGGTGGTTCCATGGCAATCCAAACTGGCAGCTGAGTGGAACACGGAGTCATTCCTCCCATCCACGCTGGGGGCTTTCACCATGGCTTTCCTGGCCTCTGTCCCCGAGCGGTGGCTTGAGTTAGAACCCTCGTGTCACACAGCCTGGGGTTGTCGTCTTTCTCACTTTGCTCTGTCTTGTAAACCTCACATTTGTGTGCACGTGGTGTGTTTGTGTGTGTGGCACTGATGTTAACTTTACCATCATTTCAAGTTTTTATTTGGAGATGGGGGCATGTACAGCAGATACGTCCGTATTTACTGACAGGGTCCTTGCGTGTGTTACTGAGGGCTGCCTCTCAAGCAAGAGTTATTTTATTTGACAGTTGGTTCTGAAATTTCATCTTGATTTTTCTGAATCAACCCAGACTGTATTACGCTTAACATGAAGTCAGAATACCCCAAACCAAACATATCAGTGTTTTAATGTTTTCAGTAATCTCTGAGTAGCTCAAGTTTTCTATCTAAAGAAGAATGGGCAACATTATTTAAAGGCATTGCCACTGATGCACAATGTGTAGGAGAAGTCACTGTGTGCCTGTCTGCTCATCACTCTTCTTCCTATCTGTGTTTGCTCAAAGCTCCCCTGCGCATTGCTGCATGGTTTCCCAAGCTTACAACACGGCTGCTAGGAGCTGCGGCCCAAAGGAATCACCTTATCGGTCACTCACCCGGTGCTGGCCCAGTACCGAGGATCCTTTCCACACTCTCCACTGACTGCCACACGGCTGGTTCCCTCTCCCAGCCTCTGCCTAGGGTTTACTCTGGGTTCTGGTGCAATGTATCCTCTACTCACCTTCTAGAACTGCTCTTGGGTCCAGATTTTTAGAAATCAACTTTATGAAAGTATAATTTTACAAACAATGCAATACAAATATATAAAGTGTACATTTTGATGAGTCTGAAAAGTGTGTACACTGGTGAAACTACTACCATTTCATGATACAGAAAATTTTCATCATCGCGGAAAGTTTCCTGGGGGCCCTTTCCAGTCAATCCCCACCCTTCAGCCCCAGCCCAAAGCAGCCACTGATTGACCCTCTGTCACTGCAGATCAGTTTTTCCTTGCTTGTGTAAATGAGATTACACTTTTGTGTCTGACTTCCTTTGTGTAAAATAGTGCATTTACTATTTATCCGTATTGTTGTGTGTCAGCAATTCACTCTTTTCACATGCTGAGTGGTATTACATTATGTGGATGTGCAAGAAGGTCTGTTCACCTGTTGATGGACGTTTGGTTTGGCTCCAAATTCCGGCAATTATAGTCAAGGGTACCAGGAGCATTCGTGTGTAAGACTTTGGGTAAATACCTAGGAGCAGAATTGCTTGGACGTGTGGTACGAGAGTGTTTGCCTTTATAAGAAATTACCAAACTGTTTTCCTAAGTGGCTGTGCCATTTCACACTCCTACTAGCTAAGTGGTTGCTCCACACTCACTAAAAATAGTGTCAGTCTGGTCTAATTTTAGTCAAATAGGTGTATAGTGGTATCTGACTATGATTTTAATCTGCCTTTCCCTAATGGCTAATGTTGAGCATCTTTTGAACTATGTATTGGCTATGCATATGTATTTTTTGGTAAATTTTCTGTTCAATCTTTAGTCCCCTTTTATTAAAATTGGGTTTGTTTCTCATTATTGAGTTGTAAATGTTTGTATTTATTCTGAATAGCAGTCATCTGTCAAATACATATATGGTGAAAAATTTTCCCATTTGTGGATTTGACTTTTAATTTTCTTACTGATGTATTTCAAAGAGCAGAAATTTTAATGTTCAAGAATTTTATAATTTTTTACTTTATAAATTTAAGTAAAAACAGTTTAGATTTTAAAAACAGTTCAGATTTACGTAAAAGTTGCAAAGGGAGTATAGAGAATTCTCACATATCCCCCACCTATCTTCTCCTATTATTAGCATATTACATTAGCATGGTACATTAGTCAAAACTAATGAATGAGTATTGATACGTTATTATTAATTAAAGTTGCTACTTTATGTAGTTTTCCCCGAATGCGAATGTCCTTTTTCTGTTCCAGAGTCCTAACCAGGGAACCACTTTGTGTTTTATGTTCATCTCCTTTGGCATCTCTTGGATGTGACAGTTTCCCAAACTTTTCTGGGTATAGATTTGGGAATTACTGGTCAGGTATATTGTAGACGTCCTTCACTTGGTATTTGTCTGATGTTTTACTTATGACTAGACTGAATTTGTAAGTGTTAGGGAAGAGGACCTCATTTTATTATTAAGTTTTCTTTTAGTTTTGTGCATTTGGTGTCCTAAAAAATTTTGACCGTGATAAAGTAGAAGAAATTTTTCTTCTTGTATATTTCTATCTAGAAAATTTATATTTTGGCTTTTACACTTGGGGTTATGAAGCATTCTGAAATAATTTTGCATATGGTGTCAACAAAGGATCACAGTCTTTTTTATGTGTGATATGGATATTTGTTTTTACCACACAACTTATTTAACAGAATATCCTTTCTCCATTGAATCACCATGGTACATTTAAAAAAATTATTTGACTCTCTATATATGTATACACACACACACAGGGGTCTATTATAAAACTCTCTTCTGTTTCATTAATTTATAAGTCTATTCTTATGCCAATAAGATACTATCTTGACTCCTATAATTTTATAATAAGTCTTGGAATCAAATAAGACAAACACTTCCACATTGTTCTGCTTTTATAAAAATTATTTTGGCTATGCTAGGTCCTTGAATTTCCACATTCATTTTATTTTTAGTTTTTATTTTTTATGCCTATTATTTTATTTTAAGTTCTGGGATACATGTGCAGTATGTGCAGGTTTGTTGCATAGGCAATTGTGTGCCATGGTGGTTTGCTGCACCTATCAACCCATCACCTAGGTATTAAGCCCCACATGCATTAGCTATTCTGATGCTCTTCCTCCCCCTGCCTCCTCACCCCTGACAGGTGCCAGTGTGTGTTGTTCCCTTCCCTGTGTTAATGTGTTCTCATTGTTCAGCTCCCACTTATGACATGTGGTGTTTAGTTTTCTGTTTCTGCATTAATTTGCTGAGGATAAATGCCTTCCAGCTCCATCCATGTCCCTGCAAGATATGATCGCCTTCCTTTTTATGGCTGTATATTATTCCGTGTACCACATTTTAATTATCTGGTCTATCATTGATGGGCATTTGGTTTTCTTTCATGTCTTTGCTATTGTGAATACTGCTACAATGAACATATGCATGCATGCATCTTTATAAGAGGATGATTCATATTTCTTTGCATGTATGCCTAGTAATGGGATTGCTGGGTCAAATGGTATTTCTGTTCCTAGGTCTTTGAGGAATCGCCACACTGTCTTCCACAATGGCTAAAGTAATTTACATTCCCACCAACACTGTAAAAGTATTCCTATTTCTCTGAAACCTCACCAGCATCTGTTGTTTCTTGTCTTTTTAATAATTGCCATTCTGACTGGCATGAGATGGTATCTCATTGCGGTTTTGATTTGCATTTCTGTAATGACCAGTGATGTTGAACTTTTTTTCATGTATGTTAACCACATAAATGTATTTTTTTAAGAAGTGTCTGTTCGTATCATTTGCCTACTTTTTAGTACAGTTGTTGGTTTTATTCTTGTAAATGCGTTTAAGTTGCTTGTAGACCCTGAATATTAGACCTTTGTCAGATGGATATATTGCAAAAATTTTCTCCCTTTTTGTAGGTTGTTTGTTCACTCTGATAATAGTTTCTTTTGCTGTGTAAAAGCTCCTTAGTTTAATTAGAACCCATTTGTCAATTTTTACTTTTGCTGCAATTGCTTTTCGTGTCTTCATCATGAAATCTTTGCCCATGCCTATGTGCTGAATGGCACTGCCTAGATTTTCTTCTAGGGATTTTATAGTTTTGGGTTTTACATTTAAGTCTTTAATTCACCTTGAGTTAATTTTTGTTCAAGGTGTAAGGAAGGGGTCCAGTTTCAGTTTTCTGCATATGGCTAGCCAGTCTTCCCAGCACCATTTATTAAATAGATAATCTTTTTCCCATTCTATGTTTTTGTCAGGTTTGTCAAAGATGAGATGGTTATAGACATATGGCCTTATTTTTGATATCTCTATTGTGTTCCATTGGTCTGTGTATCTGTTGCAGTACCATGCTGTTTTGGTTACAGTAACCTTGTAATATAGTGTGAAGTCAGGTAGCGTGATAGCTCCAGCTTTGTTCTTTTTACTTAGAATTATCTTGGCTTTATGGGCTGTTTTTTACTTCCATATGAATTTTAAAGTCTTTTTTTCCTCATTCTTTGAAGAATGTCGATAATAGTTTAATGGGAATAGCAATGAATCTATAAATTACTTTGGGCAGTATGGCCATTTTCATAATACTGATTTTTCCTATCCATGAGCATGGAATGTTTTTCCATTTGTTTGTATCCTCTGCTTTCCTTGAGCAATGGTTTGGTTCTCCTTGAAGAGACCCTTCACTTCCCTTGTTAGCTGTATTCCTAGGTATTTTACTCTCTTTGTAGCAATTGTGAATGGGAGTTCATTCGTGATTTGCCTCTCTGCTTGTCTATTGGTGTATAGGAATGCTAGTGATTTTTGCACATGGATTTTGTATCCTGAGACATTGCTGAAGTTGCTTATCAGCTTAAGAAGCTTTTGGGTTAAGACAATGGGGTTTTCTAGATATAGGATCATATCTTCTGCAAAGAGTGACAGTTTGACTTCCTCGTTTTTTTTTTTTTTTTGAGAAGGAGTCTCGCTCTGTCACCCAGGCAGGAACACAGTCGTGTGATCTTGGTTCACTGCAACCTCCACCTCCTGAGTTCAAGCAATTCTCCTGCCTCACCTCCTGAGTAACTGGGATTACAGGTGCGTGCAACCACAACCATGCTGACTGATTTTTTTTTTGTATTTTTATTAGAAATGGGGTTTCACCATGTTGACCAGGATGGTCTCAATCTTTGACCTTGTACTTCCTTTCTTTTTATCTGAATACCTTCTGTTTCTTTCTCTTGCTTGATTGTCCTGGCCAGAACTTCCAATACTATGTTGAGTAGGAGTGGTGAGAGAGTGCATCCTTGTCTTGTGCCGGTTTTCAAGAGGAATGCTTCCAGCTTTTGCCCATTTAGTGTAGCATCACATTCATTTTAAAATCACCTTATCAGTTTCCACAAAAATTTCTGCTGCGAGTTTTCCTGGGATCCCATTTAATCTATAAATCAGTTTTGGAGAAATGTCATGTCATAATAAAAAATGCTACTTAACTGATTTTAAGGTTTTTCTCTTTTTCTTTTTCTTTTTCTTTTTTTTTTTTTTGACAGAGTTTCACCCTTGTCTCCCAGGCTAGAGTGCAGTGGTGTGATCTTGGCTCACTGCAACCTCGACCTCCCGGTTCAAGCGATTCTCCTGCCTCAGCCTCCTGAGTAGCTGGGATTACGGGTGCCTGCCATCACACCCAGCTAATTTTTGGATTTTTAGTAAAGACGGGATTTTGCCATGTTGGCTGGGCTGGTCTTGAACTCCCAACCTCAGGTGATTCACCTGCCTCAGCCTCCCATAGTGCTGGAATTACAAGCATGAGCCACCACACCCGGACAATTTTAAGATTTTTAACAAATTTTGGGGGATGCATTTTATGACCCAGCATATGGTTTATCTTTATGCATGTTCCTTTTAAAATACTTTTTTTCCCTTTTAGTTTTGAAGTGACTTTTGCTAGCTTTAGAATTCTGCATGGACTATTTTAGCACTTTTAATATGCTGTTGCATTATTTCCTGGCCTGAAGAGTTTCTCATAAAAAGTCGGCTATAATTGCTACTTTTTTTTTCTATACCTATTGTGTGTTTTTCCTCTGCCCAATTTTAAGATTTTCTCTTTGTCTTAGGCTTTAGTGAGTTGTCTTGTGGTTTTCAATGTGGTTTTCTGTGTGGTCCCTTGATCTTCTTGGAGTGTCTTCTCTGGATACAATGGCATACCCTGATTTATCAGTGAGGACTGTCCAATCTGCTCATAGGAAGTTGTGTGACTCCAAAGTCTGGACCTTACAGTTCATTTATCGATCTCTGCCATACTTGTGGAGTTTCATCCCACTATGATATTCATGTCCTCGTATTCAGCAAAGCTCAAGAGTATCCCAAGAATTATCTGTGTTTTTATTCTGTGTCGCTTGGAACCCCCTTTTCTATATTGTGGTCCAAAATGTTTTTCCATCTACAAAATTCAGGAAATAATATGTCTCATCTTATTTGTTCCCCTTTTGTCCCCATACACCTAATATACCTGTAGTTCAATATCTGAAGGGATTCTTTTTCATATATTTTGTACAATTTTCTAGTTTTAAATTTGGGCATGTTGGACTTTCCAGGGCGTGCCTAACAAGATTTTTGCTAAAACAAAAGTATCAGTGTTGTTCATAGGATTTAAATATAATACAGGATCTTATAACATAATATTCAAAGTGTCCAGGATACAATCCAAACCTACTTGACATAAAAGGAGCCAGAAAAATCTCAACTGCAATAGCATAGACTTTGAAAAGATGCCAACATCAAGACAATAGAAATGTTGGCATTATCTGACAAAAATTTTAAAGCAGCTCCAAGAAATAATCATTAACTTTTTGAAACAAATGAGAAAATCGAATATCTGAGGAAATAAATGGAAATTACAAAAAAAAAAAACTCAGAAATTTTAAAACTGAAAAATATAATAACTGCAACCTTAAGAAGGCCGACTAGATTAAAACGTTAACTATGACTCAGGGACCTATAACAAAGCTTTAATATTTGTCATCAGAGTCCCAGAGAAGAAGAAAGTTTGGTGTTAAAAAGTATTTCAAGATATAATAGCTGAAAACTTTCTATGTTTGGTGATAGGCATATATCTACAGGTTGAAAAAACTGAGTGACTCTCTAACAGAATTAAGCGAAGGAAATCCATGTCAACACATCATCATAATAAAGATAAACACCTGAAACAAACTAAAATAAGTGCCCAGTTAAAAATCATTTATTACCCATGTGGGAATGATTAGAAAGATATGTGCATTTTTCATCAAAAATGATGGAAGTCAGAAGGAAGAGACAGAATATGTCTAAAGTGCTGAAGGGAAATAACTGCCCACCCTAAATTCTGTATCTAATGAAAACGTTTCTCAGCAATGAAGGCAGAATCAAAATATTCACAGATGAGGAGACAACAAGGAAGTTTGTCACTAAAAGACTCAATCTAAACGAATTGCCAAGAAAGTTTTCAGTAGATGGAAAATAGTACTTGAAGGTACATTTGACCACCAGGATGAAGAAAGAAAAACAGAAATGGTAAATGTTAGGTAAGTGTAATATATTATTCTTCTCTTAAGATCTTTAAAATATATTTGATGCTTGCAAAAATTATAATGGTTTTCTGGTGGGATTATTAATATATTAAAACAACTATAGTATAAAGGCAGAAGTTATAGTCTTTGTGGTTGTAAGGCAAAATATTGATTCTAAATAGGTAGTGAAGAGTTCAGTACATATATTGCAGTCCTCAGAGAAACCCTAAAAAATTACACACACACACACCCACGTGTGTGTATGTATATATAAATATATATAAGTATATATTCATACATAAGTATATATGAGCAATTATAAGTATATATACATAATAAGTATATACACATATATAAGTATATGTGTATGAATATATGTGTGTATACATGTATTTACAGAGAGAGAAAAAAGAAACAATTGCAATAGATGAACTAAATTGAAATATTAAAATAGTGCAGATAACCCAATGAAGGCAAAAAGGCAAAAGCAGACAGGGCAAAGAGGAAACAAATAATAAAATGATAGACCTAAATCCAAATGTATTAATAATTACCATAAATATGAAATGGTCATAATATAACAATACAAATACAAAGTTTATTGAATTTATTGCAATTGATAGAAAAATAATTTATATGCTGTCCATATAAACTCACTTCAAAAATGATAATATAGGCAGATTAATGGAAAAGAATGGAAAAAGATGTATCATGAAAACTCTAACCAATGAGAGACCATCTCACACCAGTTAGAATGGCAATCATTAAGAAGTCAGGAAACAACAGGTGTTGGAGAGGATGTGGAGAAATAGGAACACTTTTACACTGTTGGTGGGATTGTAAACTAGTTCAGCCATTATGGAAAACAGTATGGCGATTCCTCAAGGATCTAGAACTAGATGTACCATATGACCCAGCCATCCCACTACTGGGTATATACCCAAAGGATTATAAATTATTCTACTACAAAGACACATGCACACGTATGTTTATTGCGGCACTATTCACAATAGCAAAGACTTGGAATCAACCCCAATGTCCATCTGTGACAGACTGGATTAAGAAAATGTGGCATATATACACCATGGAATACTATGCAGCCATCAAAAAGGATGAGTTTGCATCCTTTGTAGGGACATGGATGCAGCTGGAAACCATCATTCTTAGCAAACTATCACAAGAACAGAAAACCAAACACCGCATGTTCTCACTCATAGGTGGGAACTGAACAATGAGATCACTTGGACTCAGGAAGGGGAACATCACACACTGGGGCCTATCAGGGGGAGGGGGGAGGGGGGAGGGATTGCATTAGGGAGTTATACATGATATAAACGTTATGCACATGTACCCTAGAACTTAAAGTATAATAAAAAAAAAAAAAGAAAAAGAAAAAAAAAAGAAAACTCTAACCAAAAGAAAGCTAGAGTATCTATATTAAAATCAGAAGAAGTAGACTTTAGAGCAAACAAAATGACTGTGCTAAAGAGGAACATCACATAATGATAAACAAATCAATTATTTAAGATGATATAACAATATGAAATATGTATGCACCTAACAACATGAAGCAAAACACAGCAGAACTAAATGAAAAAATAGACAAGTGTGCAATTCTAGTTAGGCCTATTTATATTCATCGTTCTGTAATAGATACAACTTTTATACAGACCATTTTATACAGAAAATCATCAAGAATATGAAAGATCTGAGTAACACCATTAGCCAACTGGACCTAATTAATATTTAAATAGCATTTTATTCAAACAAAATAATACATATTATTTTCAAATGTACATGTAATGTTAACCAAGATAGTTCATATCTCTAGTCATAAAAATGTAATTGAATAATATTTTTAGACCATAATAAAATAAAACTAGAAATATTTAAGTGAAAGATAACCAAAAAATTTCTAAATATTAGGAAATAAATCAACATAATTCAAAATAATTCATAGAGAGAAGGAGAAGTTCAAAGAACTTCAGAAATATTTTAAATAAAAAGAAAATAAGAATATGCCACATCAAATTTGTAAAATACACTTGACGCATTTCTTTGAGGAAAAAATGTATAGCATTAGACGTATATATAACTTTTTAAAAAAGATTTCAAGTTAAGGCTCCATGCTTCTTCTTTGAGAAGCTAGAAAAAAAGAGCAAAATATACACAAATCAGTGAATGACAGATCCCAATAAAAGAGCAGAAATTCATGAAATTAAAGACAGAAAAACCATAGAGAAAAATGAAAAAAAAATCCTGAAAGCTGGTTTTTTGAAATGGTCCATAAAGTAGATAAACTTGTAGCTAGATCAAGGAAGAAAAAAGATAAAAATTACACCTTACTGACATTAAAGGGATAATAAGCTATTAGAAATGACTCTACACTAAGAATATCAACAACCTAAGAAAAAAAGTCAACTACCCAAAAATATTATAAAAATTACTTCATCAAAATTAAAACCTTTGCTCTTCAAAAGTTAATGTTAAAAGAATGACATACAACTATAGACTGAGAGAAAATATTTGTAAAACACATACCGTATCTTGCCATGGACATGTATCCAGAACACATGAAAAACTCTCAAAACTAAACAGTAAAAAAAGCAAAATGTTTAAACAGACATTTCACCAAAGACATAAAAAATTAAATGACCTCAAAAAAGATATACAATATTATTGATTGACTAGTAGGAAAATAAAAATAAAACTAAGATGATATACCAAATAAAAATAGTCACAATTTCAAGTGCTGGTGAAGACCTGGAGCAAATGAAACATACGTTGCTGGTTGACATGAATAATTATACAGATTATCTGGAAAAGAGTTTGGAAATTTCTTGTAAAGCTAATCATTTATTAACCACATGATCCAGTAACCCCAACCCTGGGCATTTAACTTAAAGAAATGTAATATGTGTTCACAAGAAAATCTGCACAGATATACATATATATATTCTCATATATAGAGATGTACATATATATGTAGATATGTATATACTTATATATATACTTTCATATATATTTATATGCATATATACTTTTATATATAATAAACATATATTTTTATATATTAGTTCTATGCTTATATATATAAACAACTTTCTTTGTAATATCCGCACAATGGAAGCCTCCCAGTGCACTTCCACAGGTGGATTTCAGCCCTGGCACACCCATGCCAAGGAGCACTACCCAGCAATAAAAAGGCAGGTGCTCCTGTAGGATCAGCTTGAGTGAATGTCAAGGACGTTCTACTGAGTGACAGAAGGCAGTTTCCGAAGGTCACATACTGTGTGACTTAATTTATATTCATATGATACTCTCAAACAGACAAAAGGATCATAATGATAATGATATGTTCATGTATCAGTGGTTGTTAAGCATCGAGAGTGAAGGGGAAGGTGCAGTTCTGAGGGGACGGACAGCACAAGAAAGTTGTTGTGATGTGATGGACTGTTGTGTGTTGTGGTTGTGGTGATGTCAGTGCCCATCTGCACATACGTACACCACTGTATTGCACAGAGGCCAATCTCACTCACCATAGTTTAAACATGAAAACTAAGGAAAAAGAAACAAATGAGCAGTAACAGAGAAACAGGCAAATGATGGCAGAACTTCAGAAATATTTTAAATAAAAAGAAAATAAGAATATGCCACATCAAATTTGTAAAATACACTTGTTATTATTTTAACTTGCTGTTAAAATAATAACAGACATTGTGCCAATGTGATAAAACACATTCATAATAGTAAGTAAAATGAATCACACTACAAAATTATGTGTTATATTTAATCTTATGTAAAATTTTCATGTGAATAAAAGGAAAAGGAATAGACAAAGTGATAAAAGGTAAGTTACTTTTGTCTGAAGGGGAAATCGCTAGTTTACAGACCATTTGTGACCTTCCCAGCCTTTCCTTCCTTGGTCAGTCTTACTGGTGTCTGTTTAACAAGAGGATTATGAATGCTTTTCTCTCATGTTCTTTTTTCTAGAATTGCTGTAATGATGGAATTTAAGGGTGTAGCAGTGAAGTGCCTCTTATAGAAGCTCAACTTGGGACAAAAATGAAGATATTTGTGTAAAGTGAGATATTATATATGAATTAATAATTGTTTTGTGGACATTTTAACAGAAAACAATAATATCAGGAAAAACTGAAGTCATAGTTCTTTAAGGAGTATGTGACAAAAGCAAACCTGTATTTTTTTAAAATTTCAAATTAGTAGATGGAATAAAATTCCTACCTTATTGCATTAGATGTTTATTTCTTCTGGTAGGAGACAAAGGGGCATGAGCCATTTAGTGTCAGATGGCAATAATTTATTTATCAATTGCAGCTTATGTGATGTTTCAAAATGTCAGATATTCAAGAATCTCCCACTCGCAGGCTTTGGGAGCGGATGCAGTCAGTGTTAGTGAAAATGCACTTTGCACCCTGAGTCCTCAGGGGCAGACCTGTGATTAAAACGTTTTCTAAGCCACAAAACCTGCAGTGGCCACCAGGTTTTATTTCTTGTTAGAGGAATAAATAATCCTGCCTGGTGTTGCTGAAGTTGTACTTGGAGTGGTGCCTGCCTGTGTGTGCGTGAACACACACACACCCCACACATGTATAATGAGCTCTGCATGACCAGGTCTGCCGCCCAGCGATCGTAGACCCAGAGCTGGGGACGAAGGCATGGGAACATAAATTAATTCAGATCACCAGAATCAAAGAGTGCACAGGAAAGCATCTGTTTGGGCTAGAGGATAAGTCTACAAAAACCAAACCAAACCAAAAACCAACAAACCCCCAAAGCACAAACGTGGGCACCTTCAGGAAGTTCCGTGTCGGGTCTGAAGGGGAAATCACTGGTTTACAGGCCATCTGTGACCTTCCTGGCCTTCCATTCCTCAGTCGGGCTTGCTGGTGTCTGTTTAACAAGAGGAGTGTTGTGACCCCTAATTGGGGCAGAGCCCCAGCAGGTTGCGAGTGGCTTTCTAAGCCGGGCGCCCAAGCAGCCTCCATCTGCTGCAGCCTCCCGTGCCTCCCATGGGGCAACCGGGCTAATTTTTCAGTCAATTAGCAGAGGGCTGCTTTTGTTCTGCCCGCTCCCCCCCGGGCTCTGCTTACACTCGAGCCGGCGTTCAGATGGGGTGGGTTTGGAGAAGCATATTGTGTTGACTTCTTCCATGACCCTGTGACATTGTTGGGCAAATGTTATCTCGGTAATCTCAGCGATTTGCTGAAAAGCTGGGCCAGGCTCCACTTTCATCGCTGTTTCTGAGAGTGTGTGTGTGTGTGTGTGTGTGTGTGTGTGTGTGTGTGTGTAGTGGGGAAGCTAGGAAAGAACTGCTTTAGATAAGCCGTGTGTTTTATAACTCTGTATGTTTTGTCTCAAGTTTATTTTAAAAAAAAGTTAGTCACCATAACTAGCACAAGGTGGGGGTTGAACTGATGTGCAGATTTATTAGGTAAAAAAGAGTTAATTGATTCAAACCTGCCAGAAGTGGTTTAGTTTTTGTCAGTCCTAGAAGAAATTGCAGATCCAACCTTGGGGAGTTCTGGACATGAGGTTATCTAAGTCTCTGAAGCCCTCTGGAAATTCAGGGACCTCAGTTGCTTCTTGACTCAGTTTCCCTGGCCAAAATGGGAGAGATCAGGGTGTGGGGGGGCAGTTGACTTGCCTAAGAGAGCCCACAGGGATGCAGACCTGGGCTCCCTTCTCTCCCTTTGCTGCATGGTGGGGAGACCGCGGTGTGCACCCCCAACTTCTCCTGACTCAGGAGGGCACCGCCCCTGGCTCCCTGCCATCCTCATTCCTTTTACTTGGCTAGCTTGGAAAACACACCTAGATTCCCAGCACTGTGCCTTTTCCCAAACCACCCTGCAGGGAAGGAGTCTAAATTGTTTTTACTGAGATATTTCTGCATTGACAGTGCATCCCGTGTGGGTATCACACAGACAGCAGCCTTCTCCTTCTCTTAGAGTCCGTGATTCTAAGTTGTACTTTGTTTCCCATGTTCCTGCAAAAACAGAAACTATCCTTTCTATTCGGCTTAAAAATGGTTGGAGTCCAACATAGAGTATGGGTTTTCATTTTTCCAAGAAAATATGCCCAGAGAAAATCTACTCCTGAAATCTGCCTCCCTCCCTAGCCAGAGGGGTATGGTTTTTCCACTGCCAGATATGTGTGCTGTGGCTTCCCCTAATGTTCTGGAATGGTCCTGTCCGAGTGTTCCCTGCAGGCCGGTCCAGGCTCCCTCTGCCCTCCCCAAGGAATTTAATCCCGAGAGCCTCCAGGCCGGGCTGAATGGGTTCGGGCCCCTGCCCCACGAACCACCTTGCTGCCAGCCTTCCTATGGGTGTCAAGCAGGTTCTGCTTCTCTCACCTTTCATCTGCCCAGCCTCTGGGCTGGATCTTTCTCTAGTTAATAAACATACTTTTTCTCAGTGTTAAGCAATAAAATATTCACTGGGTCTGAGCTGGGGTTAACAGATTTCTGAAAATTTCATTGCGTGACAGCCTGTCCTGCATAATCCCCTCAGCTGTCTCATGTTCCGGGGCAGAAATGATCTTATGTGTCACTCTAATAGTCTAGAATTACACTTGTATCACTGTCGCCGGCATATGGGGCTGTGTATACCCCTAGGCCCAGCTCCCTCTCTCTTTCACGGCTTTTAAAATGATAGCATTTGGCAAAGCCAGCTCCGACAGAAAGTGCACTCTTTCCAGGACGGTGACAAAGGGGCCACCAGAGGCCTGACCGCAGCGGCCAATCGCGGCGCTCTTGACCGGGTAATGAGAGGGGCTCCTCGTCTTAATAACGCCCAGTGCCGCAGGAGAGAGCCGGCCTCCGCTTAATTATACAGTCCTCATCTTAAGTGCTCTGGCCGCCCGGGGCTTCAGCTTTGCAGGCCCGCTTGGGGCCCTCCCTCCCCCACCAAACATATTGATCGCTGGACAGTCGATGGGGCCTGGAGGGCTCAGCGCAGATAATGCAGAGGAAGCAATCCCCTTGCTCTTCCACTTGGAGAGGAGGGTGAGAGAGGGAGGCCGGGAGGGGCAAGACAGGAGAGAGGGAGAGAGACAGAGATGATGATGGAGATAGGGAAAGAGACAGGGAGAGGGAAAGAGAGGGAGAGAGAGGGAGGAAGACAGAGATAGAGAGAGATAGGGGAAAAGGGAGAGAGAGGGAGAGGGAGAGAGAGAGATGATGATAGAGAAAGGGAGAGGGAGAGAGACAGAGAGAGGGGAAAAAGAGAGAGGGAGAGAGAGAGGGACAAAGGGGGAGAGAGAGAAAAATAGGGGAAGAGAGAGAAGTGATGGGGAGAGATGGGTGTAGAGAGACAGAGAGCGATGTGGGGGAAGAGGGAGGAACAGAAACAAGGAGAGAGAGGGAGACATGGATAGAAAGAAAGGAGGAGAGAGACAGAGAGAGAGATAGAGAAAGAGAGAAAGGGAGAGGGAGAGAGTGAGAGAGGGGCAGAGAGGTGGGATGGGGGTTAGAGTGAACATGCCAGGGCTGCACTAGGGCAGATGACACATGTGCCCAGGCATCAGCATTACAGGATGCCCCCCAATTTTTTTTCTCTGCCCAAAGCCATTTATTTAATTGAAGTGGGGAGGGAGGATGATAAAAAGGGGAGGGAAGGAAAGTTGACAGTAAAACTAGCAGGGAACCCAATTTTTAGAACAAGAAAGAAAGACGTTTCAGAGAAATGGAACATAGGCTAGGCCCGAGCATTTCTAGCTCTGTGATAACACAGGCAGCGGGAGAGACCTGTGTGCACTGGCTGAAGGTGAGCGCAGAACACAATGTGTGATGATGAAGAGGGCTTTGTCACTGTCCCCAGGGATCACAGCTGAGGACTCAGGGCAATGTCCAGTGGCCCTGGGGCCGACTGTGGGGCTACAGAGCCCTGTGTCTTCTCCGCCCTCCTCCCGCCTCCCCTCTCTGCCTCCCTGGGGGTTCAGCTCCCTCTCCTGAGGACAGACCCTGTGTTCCTGTTTAGGGAAGCTGGAGCCCACGGGAGCTTGCTGTTGAGCGTACACTGTTGTTCTGAATGAAGCCAAGGCAGGTCTCCCTGGAGAGGCTTATCTGGGGTTGGATGACCTTGCACCATTGGTCCTAACATGTTAAAAGGCTTTGCTGTCGTGACACAACACCTTGAGAGTAGGTCTGGCCAAAGGCCCATGCACTGAGCATATTCACTCTGGGTATTGGGTGGGAAACACAGTGACTTTGCAGAATCAAGTGCGCGTCTCAGCAGTTTCTTAAGGTCAGCCTTTCTCTGCAAGAAGGTGCCATGTTCTGGATGCCTGTTCATCCAGCTGTCTCTTGCTAAGCTGCATTTTCAGCCTGATACCTTCTCATGGCCTTCGTTCTGCTGATTCAGTCTATGGTGATGTCTGTGGTTCCTCACATCACATCAGCTTTCAGCCACTGCTGCCATCTCTTTTCTTCCAAGTCCGTAGAGGGCTGAGTTCCTCTGAGTCAGTGTCTGGTCCATGCTGGCTGGAAGCTGCCAGGCAGTGCCATTGAGTGTCATCCAGAGATGATGTCCTGCTAAGTGGTGCAAAGCCACTGCTGTTTGTTAGAGCTTCTGGATCTCATAAAACAAAAGCAGAAACAAAGACATAAACAAAAAACAACAGCGACAAAATGCTGTACCCATCGTACATGCTCCATGTCCATGTTTCCTGGTGCGAGTTGGAGTTGCCCTCACTGACCCAGCCAGCCTTAGACAGTGGAGGCTATACACTCGCAATTGATTTACAAAAATCACGGTGAAATTCACATAGCACAGAATTGGTCATTTTAATACTTTTATTTATTTGTTTATTTTTGAGATAAAGTCTTGCCACCCAGGCTGGAGTGCAGTGATGCAGTCGCGGTTCACTGCAGCCTCATTCTCCTGGGCTGAAGCAATTCTCCTGCCTAGATCGGCTGGGACTACAGGCATGTGCCACCATGGCTGTATTTTTAAATTTTTAATTTTTTTGTAGAGCTAGAGCCTCCCTGTGTTGCTGTGACTGATCTGGAATTCCTGGGCTTCTGGATTCTCCCATTTCTAGCTCCCAAAGTGTTAGGATTATGCTCCTTTCAGAAAGAGAGAGAAGAAAAGAGGGAGAAAAGAGTGTAGAGAGACAGAGAGATGTGGAAGAAGAGGGAAGAACAGAAAAGAGGGGGAGAGATAGAAAGAAAGGAGGACAGAGAAGGGAGAGACAGAGAGAGAGAGAGAGAAAGGAAGACAGTGAGAGAGAGAGAGCACATGCCTCTCGTTCAGTTGTGGGCCGCTATGCCCAGCCATAAATTTAATCATTTTAATGTGTACAGTTCAGCGGCATCTAGTATATTCACAGTGTTATGCAAACCTCATCTCTATGGAGTTCCAAAGCATTTTTCATCATCCAAAAATAAACCTCTTTGGCCATTAAGCAGTGTCTCCTCATTTCCCCTCCCTCAGCACCTGGCTACCTCCAATCTGCTTTCGGTTTCTATGGATTTACCAATTCTGGAGGTTTCATGCAAATACAATGATACAATGTGTGCCCTTTAGAGTCTAGTTCCTTTCACTCGGTTTATGTTTTTGGGATTTATCATTTTGTGCCATGCATCAGTACTTCTTTTCTTGTCCAAATTGTATTCTGTTGTATGGATGGAACACATTTTGCTTACCCATTCATCAGTTGATAGACATTTCATTTACTTATACCTTTTGGCTACTCTAAATACTGCTTGTGTAAACATTTGTGTATATGCCTTGGTTTGAGTACCTATTTTCAACTCTCTTGGGTGTGTACCTAGCAGGAGAAGTCCTGGATCATATGGTAATTGACATGGTTTGGCTGTGTCCCCACCCAAATCTCATCTTGAATTGTAGCTGCCATAATTCCCACCTGTTGTGGGAGGAATCCGGTGGGAGGTAATTGAATCATGCGACCAGTTTCCCCCGTACTGTTCTCGTGATAGTAAATAAGTCTCACGAGATCTGCTGGTTTTGAAGGAGAAACCCCTTTCATGTGGTTCTCATTCTGTCTTGCCTGCCACCATGTAAGATGAGACTTTGCTCCTCATTCACCTTCTACCATGATTGTGACACCTCCCAAGACATGTGGAACTGTGAGTCAATTAAACCTCTTTCCTTTATAAATTAACCAGTCTTGGGTATGTCTTTATCAGCATCATGAAAACGAACTAACACAGTAATTCTGTATTCAGCTTTTTGAGGAGCTTGGAATGGAATATTGATAACCTCCCACCTTGCCGGCTCTTAATTAAGGATAGACTTCTACAGTGTTCCCCTCGATGCTCTGAAGGGCCCCATCCATCCACACTGTCCAGACACAGACTGAGCTGTGGCTGTTGGCTCTATTTGGCGTCAGCATTTAGGTATGGATTCCTCAATCCACTCCAGGAATAAATTAAGGTCTTGTAGTCCCAGGGCCCTGAGAAAATTAGACGCTTGCACAGCGGCAGATTCACTACCTGCCTTGTGATGCTCTTCTGAGAGTTGTGTGTTGAGGATGTGGGCATGGGAGGGCTGTTCATGGCTTGTGTCACTAAAGGCGGACGTTTGTGTTGGAAAGCCGACAGGAACAGAGCCTGTAGGAACTCACAGCAAACACTCACATTGTAAAGTTAGGGATGAATGCTGAGGCACCATTTACGTCAAGATAAAATTCCCACAGCCCCAGGATAGCAGTGTAACTCTGCTAGGCTGATGTGCAGGATTTGTCCTATGGCCCTTAAGTCATTAAAATTTTCCTGCAACCTGGAGGATTTTGTAGAGTGGTTTATTTAGCTGGATTTTCCCCCTGACGCTTAGAATTATATCATTATTTAATCATAATAATTGTAACTCTGGCCAATTTAATTTTGGTGCCGTGATTAGATTTTAACAGGTGTCTGTAAAATTCCAACTTTCATGCCTTCAGATGCTGAAGATTAAACTATTGTGCTTAGTCGTTTTATCAAATGAGACATTGCTCTTACAGCCGTTGCAGAGTGCATGCTGTTTTTAGGCTGTGTCCTGCTGAGATCAATGCTGACATTTTTATGCATAAAAAGAAAGTGATAGGCTCGATCCAAAGTGTGACAATACCATCATGAAGGCGATTTTAACCAGCAAGCTAGAATGTGCACTTCAGATGAGCATCCTCCTTCCGCACTGCCTCGCAGGCGGTCTCCGCCTTGCTCTGCCTGCGGTCACAGTTCAGGTGCTCCCAGTGTTTCCAGGTTTCCTCTTGGACTTGCCTTAAATTCCATAGCACTTCATTACCTTTGAGGATGTTTTAGACTCTAAAAAATACCAAACTTTCTGATTTAAGATGGTTGAAAGGGAAGTTTGAGCAACTTCATAGAATGTGGGGCATGTGTGTGCATGTGTGTAGTGCATTATGCGTGTGTATTTGTGTATAGTGTGTGTATATGCAAGTGTGTGCACATGTGTTGTGTGTGTATTGTGTGTGTATTTGTGTATAGTGTATATATGTGAGTGTATAGTGTGTGTATATGTGTATTTGCATGTGTGTGCACATAGTATGTGTATTATCTGTGTGTATTTGTGTATAAGGTCTATAAATGTATGTATGTCTGTATAGTGTGTACAAATGTGTAGTGTATTACAGTGTATATATGTGTATATATGAGTGTATAGTGTGTGTACATGTGTATGTGCATGTGCATGTGTAGTGTGTATCATAGTGTGAATACATGTATATATGAGTATATAGTGTGCATATATGTGTATGTGAATGTGTGCATATGTGTAATGTGTGTGTTATAGTGTGGATATGTGTATATATGAGTGTATAGTGTGTGTATATGTGTGTGTGTGCATGTGTGTGCATATGTGTACTGTGTATTATGTGTGTATAGTGTGTGCATATGTGTAGTGTGTGCATATGTGTAGTGTGTGTATTGTGTATAGTGTGTGCATATGTGTAATGTGTGTATTATAGTATATGTGAGTGTATAGTGTGTGTATATTTGTATGTTCATGTATGTGCATGTGTAGTGTGTATTATAGTGTGTATACATGTATATATGTGTGTAGTGTGTATATGTGAATGTGTGTGCATATGTGTTGTGTGTATACATGTATATGTGTGTATATACATGTATATATAGTGTATATATGTGTATATGTATACATGTATGTATAGTGTTTATACATGTGTATACGTGTATGTGCATGTGTGCATATGTGTAGTGTATTATATGTGTATTTGTGTATAGTGTGTATGTGTGTATATATGTGTGTATAGTGTGTGTATATATATATGTATGTGCATGTGTGTGCACATGTGTGTGTTTGCGTATGCACATGTGTATCCTGTGGATAAAAGAATGATGCATTCTGGGTCTGACATTTTGTAGCTCATCCATGGGCAGAGTGGCCCCCAATTGTCCCTGAACATCAGCACCAGGAAGCAGGTAGGCCAGCGGAGGCACCACAAACCACTCTGTCCTCATCTCCCATCACAAGGAGCCTGGTGCAAAATAGGCAATCAATAAATGCCTGCTGTGTGCATGAATATGAGTGCCTGCAATGCATTTGACATACAGCAAACAGTTGTTACCCTCAGGATGTTATTTCTTTAGAAGTGTCTTAATACTTTACAACTAAATCTTGTGTAATGATAAAAGTACAGATATGTGTAAAATAACTAGTCAGCCCTATCCATCTCAATAGCCAAGGTAAACTCATTGATGAGCTGAAAAGTGCTAGGAAAATATATCAATTGTTCGCTTTATTCAAATTTTGGATTTGGTTTTGTGGGAGAAAAAAATTAAACTTAAAATGCAGAGTGAACTTGTCTTTTTTTTTCATTTTGAGAGAATTTAAAACAACAGAAATATAGATTTTCTCCTTTGAAAATCACGTGCACAGATCACCCTCAATGAACCAGGGACATTTCCATATGAACACATCCATGTGTGGAGACATCTTCTTCCCTCCACAGCCTCCTGGACACACAAATGTTGCCGGGGAGGCGCCATGAAATCAGAAATATGAAGGCTGTAAAGATATTCTCTCCTTTAGCTCTTCCTTTTATGTTGGCTTCATTAAGGATGCTTTTAGTGTTTATCCAGGATATTTACCTCAATACTGAGTGGAGACCTGCCCCAGCTTTATGAATTGTTTTGTTTTCATGCAAATCATACTTAGGTTAAGACTTCTGTTGTAATTGTAGGGCAAACGAGTTAAAATCTCAGAAAAGCTGAGAGCGAGTTGCTATAGGAGCAGAAGTATGGCAGGCACACCTATGAGTGCTTGTGTGTGTGCATGTATGCATGTGTCTGTGCACGTGTGTGTGTGCGTGTGTGTGTAGGGGAACACTGCACAATTCAAAGCAACACCTGATCAATGAGAGTATAAATGGTGAACAATACAGAGGGTTTGGCCCAGGATTGGGTCGGAAGAATCGTGGTTTAAGCAGAACATCAGTGGATGTCAGCGATAGGACTGAAATGTGTTTTGGCAAAATTCATCCCTTGAAGCCTTAACCCCCAATGTGACTGTTTTCAGAAACAGGGCCTTTAAGGAAGTTATAGGGTGGGGCCTTACTCAGATAGAACTGGTGTCCTTATAAGTGGAAGAGGCACCCTTTGAGGACACAGCAAGAAGAGACCGTCTGCAAGTCAAGACAAGAGAACTCACCAGGAACCTAACCTTGCCAGAACCTTGACCTTGGACTTTCCAGCCCCTAGAACTGTGAGGAAAAAAAAATTATGTTGTTTAAACACCCAGTTAAACTGTTGCTTTACCACCCAGTGTGGGAATTTTTTTTTTTTTTATTGAGATGAGGTCTTGCTCTGTCACCCAGGCTGGAGTGCAGTGGTGCAATCTGGGCTCGCTGCAACCTCCACCTCCTGGATTCAAGCGATTCTCCTGCCTCAGCCTCCCAAGTAGTTGGGACTACGGGCACTTGCCACCACGCCCAGCTAATTTTTTATATTTTTGGAAGAGACAGGGTATCATCATGTCAGCCAGGATGGTCTGGATCTCTTGACCTCATGATCCGCCCACCTTGACCTCCAAAGTGCTGGGGTTACAGGTGTGAGCCACCATGCCCAGCACCAGGTGTGATGAGTTGTTATCACAGCCTGAGCAGACTAAGTCAGTCTTATAGAAGGTATGACGGCTATAGTAGCTGTGCCAGACACACCTAGGTGTGCCTCCACATAGATTCAGCCTTCCCTACCAATAAAGTCACCTGTACTTCGGGAGCTGGCAGATTTATCTGGACACACCTCTGAAGATTGTTGTGGTAAAAATTGTATCATGAGGCTGGGCACAGTGGCTCACGTCTGTAATCCCAGCACTTTGGGAGGCCGAGGTGGGTAGATCACCAGTTCAAGAGATCGAGACCAGCCTGGCCAACATGGCGAAACCCCGTCTCTACTAAAAATACAAGATAAATTAGCTGAGCGTGGTGGTCCAGCTACTCTGGAGGCTGAGGCAGGAGAATCACTTGAACTGGGAAGGCAGAGGTTGCAGTGAACCCAGAGCACCACTGTACTCCAGGCTAGCAACAGAGCGATACTCTGTCTCAAAAAAAAAAAAAATTGTGTCATTAGCCGTATAAAATGATATAAATAAAAACCTATAATAATTGGCATCAAAAATGTTTACTTTTCAGTTTTAGAAAGAAAGCATAATACTTATAACAAAACCATTTGGATTGTTAAATTACTGGAAATTGCTAGTTAAGTCAATTGCTTATTATATGAATATTTTGGAAGAATCTCACCATCTAGTCCCTGGACTAGTTTACAGTCAAAATAACAAGAAAGTAAGGTTAAAGAGAAACAAATAAGTCAATCTTGTTGGAGATACACTTGAAAGTTGTACAGACCCTGTCTAAAGTAATCAGTATAAACTGCCATTTCAGGCACTTTGTCATGAAGAGAAAGCACAATTTATATTCTGTTCCACTGAATGTAAGTCTGGATTCTCTGTTGTATTTATTCAGTTGTCCAGAGAAATAAAGGGATTGATGTGCCTGGCAGTTACAAAAAAACAAAAACAAAAAACTATTATTTTTTAAATAGGGGGATTTTATGGAAAACTTTTCTAATTAAAAAATTTTTGTCATTGGTTCTGTTTATATGATGGATTACGTTTATTGATTTGCGTATCTTGAACCAGCCTTGCATCCCAGGGATGAAGCCGACTTGATCTTGGTAGATAAGCTTTTTGATGTGCTGCTGGATTCGGTTTGCAAGTATTTCATTGAGGATTGTCACATTGATGTTCATCAGGGATATTGGTCTGAAATTTTCTTTTGTTTGCTGTGTCTCTGCCTGGTTTTGGTATCAGGATGATGCTGGGCTCATAAAATGAGTTAGGGAAGATTCCCTCTTTTTCTCTTGTTTGGAATAGTTTCAGAAGGAATGGTACCAGCTCCTCTTTGTACCTCTGGTAGAAACTGGCTGTGAATCCGTCTGGTCCTGGGCTTTTTTTGGTTGGTAGGCTATTAATTACTGCCTCAATTTTAGAACTTGTTTTTGGTCTGTTCAGGAATTTGACTTCTTCATTCTCAGCAAACTAACACGGGAACAGAAATGGAAACACTGCATATTCTCACTCATAAGTGGGAGTTGAACAATGAGAACACATGGACACAGGGAGAGGAACATCACACACTGGGGCCTGTTAGAGGGTGGGGAGCTAGGGGAAGGATAGCATTAGGAGAAATACATAACGTAGATGAAGGGTTGATGGGTGCAGCAAACCTCCATGGCACGTGTATACCTGTGTAACAAACCTGCAAGTTCTGCACATGTATCCCAGAAGTCAAAGTACAATAAAAATAAATAAATATGAAATTCAGAGAAAAGAAAAAGAATTTATCCCAAAATATATGGAACACTAATAAATTGGTCAGAACTAAATTTCCAACTAATACCAATGTCAACACTATTTTTGTACTTTTGCGAATTGGAAACAAGTTTGTCTGTCATGATTAATTACAGGAGACTTTGTATTGACTTTGATAGTGATGAAATAAAGCACCAGGAGTTGAACAATGAGAACACATGGACACAGGGAGAGGAACATCACACACTGGGGCTTGTTTGAGGGTGGGGAGCTAGGGGAAGGATAGCATTATAACTAGGGGAAGGATAGAACAGTGAGGATGCAGGGAGACCTTTTAGAGAGGCTGGAACTCTCAGTAACAAAAGAATTAGGAGACAATGTTTAAGATATTGGAGATTCACAGTAACATTTAGGGAATTGAGAATGCACAGGAAATGATTTCTTGTAGGAAGGCAGTACTCTTTCGTGTGCCATAGATAAATCAAGGCTGGAAGAGGAACATTGCTGAAGGTCCACCTTAAGCTCCTGTGATGTACTTAGTGATGGTGGCCTCAGAGGTCTCCAGGTTCGGTCCCATGGAGCTCCTCACAGTAAAAGGCACAGAGATGAAAGCAGACGCTCACCACCTGAAAAGGGGTTTGCGTAGAGATAAATTTGGAAGGATAGCTAAGTTAAAGAGGCATATGTTTCTGCTTCGTTACTGTATTTTTCTCACTCTGATTAGAAACGGCAATAATGTAGTTCCCTTTTGCCTTCTCTTGCACCAACTCTTGGAGTTTCATTGTTGAAAGCACCTGTTTCCTGAGGGCACCTTCCATCCTTTCTCAGCTTCTGTTTCGAAAACTTTGCAGCCAGTTAAGGTAGGTGGAAGGTGGTGATGAGGGTGGTGTGGTGTGTGTATGTGTGTGTGTGTGTGTAAGGAAAAGACTTTCACTTGCAATTGAGCGAGATGGGCAGCGAGTCTGAGATGTTCCCCAAGATGAGTGCAGGGACAATGGTTTTCGGTTCTTAGTTTGTCTCTGTTCCCTGGTAGGACCTCAGAGGTAAATGGCTTCTAGAGAACCCTGGGGAGAGGGAACCCTTGTCAGTGGAATTCCAGCTCTGGCAGAGAGCTCCTGTCAAGCAGGTGAAAGCAGGCCCAGCCAGCTGCCCTCAGGGGACCCCATGGGCTGAGCAAAGACCACACTATCTTTGACCACAAAGGACCACGTGGCGGGAAGGCCACCATCCCCTCACCTCCTAAGAAGAGTGAGACCCCAGAGCTTTCCCAGGACCCTGGGAGGGAGAAACATCCCCAGGAATGACTGGATGAAATTTCCTTCCATGGAAATAATATAAAGTTAGAGCTAGATTTTCTTTTATGCCAAAAATAGTAGGGGAAAAAAAACCATACGCACACATAAACATGTGTATCATATGTGTATACACACAGATCATAACTGTACATCTCAGTGGGTTTTATGCAGCATATAGATTAAGAACTAGAGTTTTTTTCCAAACCTCAGAAGAATTCCCTGCCAATAAACATGATTACTTTTCCTTCCCTGTGTATTCCCATGCTGCCCTTCAGGACCCTTGTTGAATTCCAGATAAATGGACTCATACAATGTGTGTTACTCTGTGTCTGTTAGTCAATGTCTATCTATTGCGCTGAGTAGTTCTCCCTTAATATTTGTTGGATAAATATGCCAAAATGTATTTATTGGCTATACTATTGATGAACATTTGGGTTGTTCCCATGTTGGATTGCTATAAGTACAGTTGGATTGTTACAAGTACAGTTGTATCAGACGTTGGTGCACATTTGTACTAGTTTCTCATGGATATGAATCCAGCAGTGGGTTCTGTGGTGGACTTATGTTTATTTTTGGTGGATACAGCCAAAGCAAAGACATTGTGCCAAGTTACATTTCAACCAAGAATGCATGAGTGATAGTTGCTCCCCATGTCCATCCACACTTGGTATTCTGGGTCCTAATTTTAGACATCCTGCGGGGTGTGTATCTGGTAGTATCACATTGTGGTTTAACTTGCGTATCACTGATTTGTATTGACATTGAGCTTTTCATAGCTTGCTCACCATTCAGATATTCTTTTCTGTAAAGTGACTTCTCAATGCTTTTTGCTGATAAAAATTTGGTAGTTTTTTTGTTGATTTACAGGTGCTTTTTAAAATATATTCTAAATAAGAATCTTTTGCTGTATTGCAAATGCCTTATCCTAGACTGTGGGTTGTTTTTTTGTTCTTCTTAATGGGGTTTTTCAATGAGCAGAAGTTCTTCATATTAAAGTAAAAATCATCACTTTAAAATTTTATTATCATATTTGCTTTTTCTGTGTATGTCCTGTTTAAGAAATCTTGGCCTACCCCAAGGACCTAAAGATAATTTCCTATGTTTTCTTCCTGAAGCTTTTATTATTTTACTCTCCACAATTCATTCTAAGACATTAAAAATAATAATTAATGTTTGCGTAACATCTTCACTACTATTTACTGAAAGTGCGCCCTTTTTCCAGTGAATTTCACTGGTGCCTTTTTCATAAATCAGGTCATTTGTATATGTTTGTGTGTGTGTGTGTTTCTGAACACTCTTCTGTGCAATAATCTGTTGTTTACCTTTGGACAATATTTCCCTGTTTTGATTTCTGTAACTTTATAGAGAACCTTAGTCTCTGGTACTACAAATTCACTAACATGTTTCTTCTTTAGGATCGTATTATATTCTAAGTCCTTTGCATTTCCATGTAAATTTTTAAATGATCTTGTCAATTTTCTTTAAAAAGCCAGTGAAAATTTAAATTCTGATTACACCAAATGTGTTGAATTGCATCAGTCTATGGAGAATTGACATCTGAATACAACTGAGAACTCCAAGAGTATGGGCTATGTCTCCATTTATTTACATTTTAGGTTAGGAATAAACCTAACATACTTTGTTAGGCTTATTTCTAAATATTTGGTGATTTTGACTTACTGTTATAAATTGTATTTGTATTTTAATTTTCAAATATTTGTTGCTAGTATATGAAAATATTATTGAGTTTTGTATGTGAATCTTGGATCCAGCAATATTTTGACAACTCACTTCCTAATTTCAATAGTTTATTTATAGATCCTTTTGTATTTTCTCTATATGCAATCAAGACATCTGCAAAAATGACAGTCTTACTTTTTTCTTTTCCATAAGAACGCTGTCAATTTCTTTCTATGTGCCACTGTAGTATATCTAAAAAGTTTTAATAATATTGGGCATTTAATATGTTTTGGTTCAAAATATTTTTGTCATTGTGATTTCTTCTTTTATGCATATGTTATTTAGAATAATGTTGTTTAATTTCTAAAGAGCTGTAGACTTCTTTGTTATACTTTCCCCACAAGTATACATTTTATTCTTATTTTCTTTCATTCTTAATCTAGCTCGGATCCCCACTGTAATGTTGAATTATACTGATAATATAATATGGTAGTGGCCATTTGTATCTTTTTCCCAACTATCAGAGGACAAATGTTTAATAATTTACCATTAAGAATTATGTTCCCTGTTCATGTTTTATAGATTTTTCTTATGAGATTGAGAATGTTCTCTCTACTCTTTCTTTTTTTTTTTTTAAGTTATCCTAGGGTAGTGAAATCTGTCTCATAGATTGTGGCATATATTTACTTAATCATATCTTTTTATTCTTTTTGCTAATAAAATGAATTGCATTGTTTGATATTCAAATATTAAACCAACCTTGCCTTCCTGGAATAAATTTCACTTGGTTACGATATTTATTTATTTTATGTATCAAGTTTGATTTGTTAATATTTTGTTTAACATTATAATGGATGTGCTCATGAGAGATATTGGCCTCTGATTTTCTTTTTCTGCCATGTTTTTGCCAGGTTTTGGTGTCAGGGTTATGCTGACCTCAGAAACAAATTGTAATATATTTCCCTTTTCTCTATTTTCTGAAAGGGTTTGTATAAATGTAATATTATTTTCTTCTTAAATAAGTGGAAGAATTAAGCAGCGAGAACATCTGGGCCTGTGACATTTTCTATAGAAATTTAAAAATGATGTATTCATTAAAAAAAAGTAGATATAGAACTAATACTTTGTCTATTTCTTGTGTTCATTTTGATGCTTCTTAAAATGAATTTGTTAATTTCCTCTACATTGTCAAATTTATTAGCATAAATTAGTTTATAATATCCTCATCATTATTTATATTTCTCTAAAATTTAAGAAAATTGTTGTAATAGCTTCCTTTTTATTTCTTATGCTGCTAATTAGATTTTTTTTGGCTTTAAAAAATCTATTTTGTTAGGGGTTATATATTTTATCAAAGAGCTACCCTTAGACTTTCTTGATATCTTCTATTATATGCCAGTTTTCTATTTCCTTGACTTCTGCTTGTATCTTTCATTTAATTATTCATAGTCTTGTAGATTTTGAGTTCATAGCTTACATCATTAATTTTATATATTTCTTTTTTTCCAAGATATGCATTTGAAGCTGTCAATTTCTTTCTAAGTACCACTGTAGTATACCTAAAAAGTTTTAATAATGTTGAACATTTAATATGTTTTGGTTCAAAATATTTTTAATTTTTCATTGTAATTTCTTCTTTTATGCATATTTTATTTAGAATAATGTTGCTTAATTTCTAAAGAGCTATAGACTTTGTTACATTTTAGTTATTGATTGTTAGTTTATTTGTACTATTTTTAAATACCATAAATGTGTGCTTTCAATTTTCTAAATTTTGTTGACCCCTGCTTTATGGACCAGAACATGATCTTTTTTAAAAACCTTTCACATACACGGAAGAAAAGTGCTACCCCTGCAGTTGTCAGGCTTAGGCTGTTTGTCAGTTACATAAAATTGGTTTATTGTTTTACTTAAATCTCCTTTATAATAAAATTTTCTTCTCCATGTTGTGTCAATTAATGAGAGAGGTGTATTAAACTTTCCAATCAAAATAATGGATTTGTCTGTTTCTCCTTTTAGTTCTGTCAATTTTTGCTTTAAATAATATGAAGCTATATTTTCAGGAGCATAGGAATTTAAGATTGTTGTGACTCTCTGTTGACCTGACTTCTTATTATCTTGAAATGTATCTGTTTGACACTAGTAACACTTTTTTTCTTGAAATCACCTTTGTCTATTATTATTGTCACTGCATCTCTTTTGCTTAATATACATGATGTGTCTTCTTCCATTTTGCAGTGTGAGCACATGTGCATTATATTTCTGGTGATTTTTGGTGGTTAAAAACTTATGTTTGCATTTTGCTTCTCTGTATTCAAACTGACAATGTTTTTATTTTTTTAATAGGATTTAGTTCATTTATATTAAAAGTATTCATTCATATAATTGGGTCTAAATCTGCCATCTCACTATGTATTTTCTACATTTCCTACTGGATTATTTGCTCCTTTATTCTTTTTTTCTTATTTTGAATTAATCAAATTTTTTTCCCATTGACTCTCCTCTGTTATCTCTCAAATTTTACATAGTCTTGTATTACATTTTTAGGGTTTACCATAGAAATTTCAATATGCGTCTTTGAATTATTGCAACCTAACTTAAGTTTTGCTTTTGTTATGTTTTGAACAATATCCCATAATTTATCCATGCCCTCTTTTTTTCTACTCTTTTTTTTTTTTTGAGATAGAGTCTCACTCTGCCGCCCGGGCTGGAGTGCAGTGGCCGGATCTCAGCTCACTTCAGCTCACTGCAAGCTCCGCCTCCCGGGTTCATGCCATTCTCCTGCCTCAGCCTCCCGAGTAGCTGGGACCACAGGCGCCCACCACCTCGCCCGGCTAGTTTTTTGTATTTTTTTAGTAGAGACGAGGTTTCACCGTGTGAGCCAGGATAGTCTGGATCTCCTGACCTCGTGATCCACCCGTCTCGGCCTCCCAAAGTGCTGGGATTACAGGCTTGAGCCACCGCGCCCGGCCTTTTTTTCTACTCTTATGATGTTTTTATTTTTATGTATGTCAGTCTCCCACGGAATAGTATTATTTTGTGTATAACACTGATTATTATTGTATATTTGCCCATGTATTTGTTCTTCCTAGTAAATTTTATTTTTTCAGCATTGCTGTACTCACATCTAGAATCAATTGTGTCCAGCAAAGAACTTTTTATTTTCTAATTATTATTATTATTACTATCATGTTTCTTATAGGATGAATTCACTCAATGTTTGCCTGAAAGCATTTTATTACACCTTTTTACTCTAAATTAGCTATATTGAGAGACAATACAAATCCAATAATATTCACCAATTTTAAGTGAAATCAGAACACTTAGTTTTTCCATCACCTCCCAAAATACCCTTGTGCCATTTTGAGTCAGTCTCCTCCTTTTTGGCTCAGTTTTTGACAACCACTGATCTGCTTTTTGTCAGTATAGTATTTTACTAGAATTCTATACAGTCACATTCATTGAACACAGTGCATTTGAGAGTCATTTATATTGCTGTGTACAACAGTACTTTAGTCCTGTTTATTGCTGACCAGTATTTTGATGTAGGGGTGTACCACAATTTATTTATTCATTCAACAGTGAAATAAAATTTGGGTTGTTTTTGTATTTGTTCATTATTAATAAAGTTGCTATGAGCATTTATGAATAAATACTTTTTATTATATGCTTTTGTTTCTTTTGGAAAAGCACTTAAAAGTGAAATTGGTTGGCCATTTGGTAGGTATTAAGTGGTAAAAAGAGCAAAATATTTCCCCACTGGCTCTACCATTTTACATCCCCATGAGAAATTTATGAGAATTACAGCTGCTCTTCAGTCTCATCAATAACTAGTGTTGTCAGTCTTTTTACTTTAGCCATTCTAGTGACTGAAGAGTGGTATTTCATAGTGGTTTTAATTGAATTTTACCTAATAATTGATAATATTGAGAATTTTTTCTTGTGACCATTTTCAGTTCCTAGATTCTTCTTGGTGCACTATCTATCTATTCAAAGCTATATCTTTTAAAAATTCAATTATGTGTCTTATGAATATTGTGATATAACAGATTTTAAATATATTCTGAACACAAGTTCTTTTTCAGATATATATTTGCAAGTGGTTTCTAGTTTGTGACTTTCCTTTTCTTTTACTAATGGTGTCTTTGAAAAGGCAAAAAAAAATGATGAAATATAATTTATTGATTTCTTACTTAATGATTTATGGTTGCCTAATTCAAGATCATAAAGTTTTTTTCTAGAAATTTTGTACTTTAAGGTCTTACATTTAGGTATATTATTCACTTCTAGTTAATTTATGTGAATGGTGAGAGTGGATGATGTTTATTTTTCCAAATGGTTATCTATTTTTCTAAGACAATATGTTAAAAACTGTATCATTTCTTATTGTATTTCACTGATATTTTTGTCAAAAATTTATTGATTTTATATATGTGAATGTATTTATTGACTCTCATTATGTTCCATTAACTTACACATTTATTCTTATACCAATACCACAGTGTCCTAATTACTAATTTTAGAGTAATGCTTATAATTATGTATTAGAAAGCCTCCAAATTTGTTGTTAATTTTAAATGTCGATTTGGCTATTTTAGATTCTTCATTTACATATAATTTTAAAAATCTAACTGATTTCTACAAAACAGTTTGCTAGAATTTTGATTGGAATTACATTACATATATAGATCAATTTGGGAAGGATAGATATATTATCAATATTGAACCTTATACTTTGTTAAATTCTTGAGTATTTTATAATTTTATGCTACTATATAATACTTCTAAAACTTTTAATTTCTAAATGTTTATCTCATATACATATATAAATGCAACTGATTTTCATATATTGACTGCTATCATTTGAATGTCCCCTCCAAAACTTACGTTGAAATTTAAATGGCATTGTAATAATCTTAAGAGGTGGGATCATTAAGAGTTGCTTAGGCAGTGAGGGCTCTGCCTTCATTAACGGATTAATGCTATTATTGTGGGAATGGATTCTTTATCACAAGGGTGGTATCCTTTTGAAAGGATGGGTTTGGCCCCCTTTTTCCCTCTTTCTTGCCCTCTCTTTGTCCTTCCAACATGAAGTAATGCAGTAAGAACACCCTGAAAGATGCTGGCCCTCCATCTTGGACTGCCTAGCTTCCAGAATAATGAGCCATTAAATGAATGTTTATGACAAATTACCCTGTCCATGGTTTTCTGTTATAGCATCACAAAATGGACTGACATTGACCATCTCGCCTATGACCCTGATAAACCCACATGTTCATTCTAGTAGCTTTTTGTACATTTTTCAGGAATTTTACAGAAATGTTTAAGATGCCTGTAAATGAACAGTTTTATTTTTTTTTTTTTCCTTTCTAATCTAAGTGCCTTTATTTATTTTTCTTGCCTCATCACACCAGCTAGTATCTCTGGCACAATACTGAATAAGAAATGATGAGTACAGGGCTGGCATGGTGGTTCATGCCTGTAATCCTTGCATTTTGGGAGGCCAAGGCAGGCAGATCACCTAAGGTCAATAGTTCGAGACCAGCCTGGCCAACATGGTGAAACCCCATCTCTATTACAAATACAAAAATTAGCTGGGCATGGTGGTGCACACCTGTAGTTTCAGCTACTCAGGAGGCTGAGGCAGGAGAATTGCTTTAACCTGGGGGGTCGGGCGGAGGTTGCAGTGAGCCAAGATCGCACCGTTGCACTCCAATCTGGGTGTGTGTGACAGGGTGAGACTTCATAAAAAAAAAAAAAAAAAAAAAAAAAAATACCGTGATGAGTACAAACATCTTGTCTTGGTTCACCTAATGATAAAAAAAAAATTGTCTTTCACTATGAATATATGTTTGTTGTAAGATTGCATGGGTACTCTTTTTTGGGCTAAAGAAATACAGTTTTATAGTGTGCAGTTTTTATCAATATGAGAAAGTTCTCTCTGCTTCTATTTTGTAGTGTGATTTTTAAAAAATCATAAATGTATATTGAATTTTGTCAAATTCTTTTTTGTTTCTATTGATATAATGATGATATGCTTTTTATTCTGTAAGTCTGTTAATACGGTCAATTACGTTCACTGATTTTTAAGTGTTAAAACAACATGGCCTCCCTTAGCTAAGCCATATATTATAAAGTGTTATTGTTTTCATATATTTCTGGAACCAATTAGCTAAAAGTTTTGATAAGAATTTTAGTGTGTGATTTTACTTTTATAATGTCTTTGTCTGATCTTAGTGCCAGTGCCGTGCTAGTTTCATAAAATTAGTTGGAAAGTTTTTACCTCTGCTCTGTGTTTTCGGAAGAGTTTGTGTAGAGTTGGTATTACATTTTCTTTTAATGTTTGAAATAATTCACCATGCTAGCCATATGAACATGGATTTCTTTATAAGCAGGTTTCTCATATACATTCCACTTCTAAAATCATTATAGGGGTATTATGCGATCTATTTTTTTCTTAAATGATTTTTAGGATTTTGTGGTGTTCAAGAAATTTGTCCACTTAATATCAGATGCCAAATTTACTGGTATAAATGTACTTTCCTAATATGTTTTTATTTTTCTGTAGGATTTATAACTAAGTACTCACTTTCATTTCTCTTATTGTTGATGTGTTTTCTTTCTTTTATCTGTCTTTCCAGCTTGTCCCAAGGTTTATCAAAACCATGTTGATCTTTTGAAGGGATCAAATTAAATTCTTTGAGTTTTTAAAATTTTAGGCATTTTCTCTTGTATTGATTTCTGCTCTTATTTCTATTATTTTCTTTCTTCTGCTACTTCTACTTGAGTTTCATTTGCTCTTTAAAAAATATTTGTCTTTTGGGTAGAAGCCAAAATCATTGATTTTGACATTTCTTATTTTCTAATATAAGTATGTGATGCTATCAAATTATCTCTTTTCATGGCTTCATCTATGTCTCAGATACTTTGATATGTTTCTTTTTCATTTTTGGTCAGTTTAAAATATTTTCCAATGTTTCTTGTGATTTATTCTCTGATCCATATTTATATTATTGTGCATTATTTAATTTCCAATTATTTGTGGATTTTTCCAGATATCTTCTTGTTATTCATATCCAATTTAATTGTGTTGTGGTTAGAGGACTTCTGCTTTATGTCAGTCTTCTTAGGTTTACAGATATTTTAAAATATAGATATTTTAATGTACATATTATATATAATATATAATAAAATACAAATTTATAAATACATATATAATAAAATGTGAATATATACAATGATATATATTTTAAGTGCATTCCTTGTGGCTACTTACATTTTCATCTTCATTACAAAAAAAAATCTTAAATTTTTTGCTTTTTGTGACATTACAGGCATTTATATTTAATGTAATTATTGATATTGTTGGATTTAAATGTGTCATATTACAAATCATCTTTTTGAGTCCAGGGGAGGTGTCTCACACCTATAATCCTAGAACTTTGGGAGGCTCAGACAGGCAGATCACCTGATGTCAGGAGTTCGAGACCAGCCTGACCAACATGGTGAAACCCTGTCTCTACTAAAAACACAAAAAATTAACTAGGTGTGGCGGCATATGACTGTAATCCCAGCTACTCAGGAGGCTGAGGCATGACAATCATTTGAACCCGGGATATGGAAGTTGCAGTGAACAGTGATTGCGCCACTGCATTTCAGCCTGGGCAACAAAGTGAGAGCCGTCTCAAGAGAAGAAAAAGAGAAAAAAAATCTAAATTATCTTTTTTCGTCCTACCGTTATTCGCTCCTCTTTTTCCTATTTGTCTTCTTTTGCATTGATTATTATTTTTTGATTCCATTTTGTTTCTACTAATATCACACATCTTTATAAGGAATACATCACCTTACAATAGTATACTTACAGCTTCCATCCCTTGTGCTGTTTTTGTCACATGTTTTAATTCTACAAATGTTATAAAATTCATAAGATCTTGTGGATTTGTTTTGTATGAAACCGTGAATTGTCTTTTGAATTTATTAAAATATACAAAGGAGCACTTTATATATCTGTCTATATGTTGATCACTTCTGGTGCTCTTCATTACTTTACATAGATCCAAATTTCTGTCTGGAACCGTTTTTTCTTCTGTCTAAATAATTTTAGCATTTTTTTCTTGTGGATGTCTCTTGTTCATAAATTCTCCAGGTTCTGCTTCTGTATTAAATCTTCATATCTCTTTTATTTATAAGAGACATCCGTGCTAGATTTTAAAAAGTTGGATTTTTTTTCTTTCTTTTATTTTCTGTTCTCTTTTTTCTTTCCTTTCCCCTTTCTTCCTTCTTTCCTCCTCTTTTCTTTTTCTTTCTCTTCCTTTGCTTCCTTTTTTCTTCTTTCTTTCCGTACTAAAGGATGTCTCTACTATCTCTGACACGCTCTGTTTCTGAAGAAAATCCGTGTATTTTCTTGTTTGTCCCTCCTTGTATAATGTGTCTTCTTTCCTCTGTTTTAAAGATTTTCTTCCTATTACTGATAGCAGAATTTTGATTCTGATATCTTGCTTTTTTATAGTTTTAATCTTAGGATTTATAAAATGTGTTGAATCAGTGATTTATAGTTTGCCTCAAATTTGTAATATTTTGGCCATTATATTTTCACATATTTTTTCTTAATTTCTTCCTCGTTTCTGAGATTTCAGTTGTAGGTATGTTAGACTGTTTGATACTGTCCCACAGATTATCAATACTATTTGCATTTTATTTCAATCTTTTTTATTTCTTTGCTTCACATTTAATAGTTTCTGTTGCTGTGTCTTCAAGTTTATGATCATTTCTTCTGCGATGTACATTTTGCTGATATTTCAATCTAGTGTATTTTAAATTCAGACTTCCCACTGTCTATGGAAATTTCATGTGCCTTTTAGAGAACTTTTATTACTCTCTTTCATGTCTCTGTTCTCCTTAATTTTTGTGATCATCTGAAGTATTTTTTTGCATCTGTTTTAATGTCCTTTTTCTTCTAGTTCCATCCTATCTGTCATTTCTCAGTAGTTTTTGTGAATTAACTGTTATCCTAGTTAGTAGTCATGTTTTTCTCATTCTTTGTATGTCTGACAATTACTTATTGAGTGCCAAATGTTTTTTTTTTTTTTTTAGTTGATGTATTTTGTTGTATTCCTTTAGATATTGTTGCATTTGCTTCTGATGCACAGTTCAGTTATTTGAGTCTGTTGGATCCTTTTGAGGCTTTGTTAAAGTGCTGTCAAGGTTTGCCTAGAGAAACTTTTGTTCTAATACTAAGTTAGTTTTCGTGCTAGATGATAACTTACGAGGAGTCTATTCAGGTACCCTTTCCATTATAACCTTCCATTATAACTTATACTGGTGAAAACACAAGCAGTTTTCAGCCCTGAGTAAACTCTAAAAATGGTTTCACTGACTCTTTTTCAATTAATACCAAATGTATGCAGGTTTCTCTTTACCCTGGTTCCTCTGCACTGGCTTGGGCTGCATTGACCCCAGGGAAGAAAAGAGACAGTGCACGTTGAGTCACCTAGCAAGGACTCTTTGCTCTGTGGAATGAAGTTATCTTACCCTTGGTGCATTCACAGTTCTCAAGTATCTTTACAGAATGATTTTCCCATTTATCTTGTTATTTTTAGTTCTTACAGTGAAATGTTAGCTTTCGTGACATACTAGAGTCAACCTTGAAAAGCGGAACATTTCTTACAGACCCAAGTCTGTAGGGAAAACAAATGTATTAAATCCATGGATGTATCTCTATTAAATGTGCCATGCTCAACAAGGTAGATTGTTTATTAATTCTTGCAAAAGAACAGAGCTCATGAGGTGGCCACATATAAACTTGAAGGAGTCAAAGGTTCTACCTGTTAAAATATTAGAGTATACTGAAACATTAAGAATCTCCCCTCCAACTCTCAACCCAGCATCCCTGCACCTTGTCATTCACTTTGTGGGATGGGTTCAGGTCAATGTGGAAATTGACCAGAAATGTTCAAAAGAGCATAATACTTGGAAGAGATATAGAATTCTACAAGTATTCAAGTAAAGGAAGAGGGGAAAAGCTTTATGAATAAATAAACTTGGGATACATTTGAGATAAGTAAAATACATGAATCAGGTGAGGAAACTGTACTTTAGATGGAAGAAACAGAATGAGCAAAGCCATGGAGTCAAATGATAAGAAAGAAGATTTGGGCAGCGAATTGGAGATAAATTAAGACTTTTAGAGAAGCAAATTGTTATTCCTTTAGGAAAGGCCTTGGTGGCTGAAGGGAAGCATGAGCAGTTCTTTACTGGCAGATTTAAATGCTCTGAGGCAGAAACCATATGTAGGTTTGTGTATTACTAAATTCGTGGTGGAGTCTCAATTTATACAGATTAGTTCGATTTTAAACTCAGTATGGTAGGTAAAATTGTGCACTGCTAAAACTACCTTTTAATAATCTCTTCATTACTCCATTAAATATGATATATAGAAATACTGTCTCTTAAAAAACTCCAACATCACCAATTTTATTCCAGCCCTGGAATAGATTTCCATATTTGAGAATAAGGTAAAGTCATTGGCTTACGGACAGGAGCCATATTATATAGAAAGTTCATATCTGTAATAAGCAGAGTAACTCGCTGTCAGCACTGAGGGAATTTAGTAGAGTTCACACATGTTAATTGCATGTAAGTTGTGGCTCCATTGGGATCTCATTAGGATGGATTGTAGTGGAAGATGCTGCAGGTAGTGTGATGACTGGGGAGGCTTTCTGACTTCCAGGGGAAGAGCACCTAAAATTTCACTTGTGGCCCATTTTGAAAGACTTGACAAGTTATTTGGTTTGAGTGCTGAGAATGTCAATGGTGAGAAGAAGCAAAAAAAAAAAAAATGACTTGCATGAGGGGAAGGCGACAGAGCATTCACTAGAATAGGAGGCTCAGTCATACAGCTGCTTTATGTGCAGTGAGGGGAGGGGCGTTGTGTTGAAGATGCTATGGCCTATCCGGTTAGTGATGCTTGGTGGACAGAAAAATACAGGGCTGGACATAGGAATGGCTAGATCTCCAGACTGACAGCTGTCTGCACATGTCATGTTTGAAACTAGGGCTTTGAGTAAGATTATATGGACTTAGCCAGAGATTAATAAATGGATGTATAGTTCAGAAAAGCCTTGGCATACTGGTCAGCATTACTTTTCCCTAGTAGAGTCTTCTAAATTTCATTACGTAGATCTTGGAAGATATGACCCAAGCCATAATCTCATCTCATGCAGCAGTAACTCTTGATCTGTTTGCCCTCAGTGGGTGCTCAGGTAGGGAGTAGTTGTGATTTGCTGACCCTGATCTTACATGGTCTTCGTCACCCAGAGAGCTCCGCTGTGTCCCTGGAATGAGTACATCAGCATGTGGCCAAGGCCATCTCATAGGGCTGGTGACAAGTATTCATTCATTCATCAGACAAAAACTGATCACCTTGAAGACACCAGCCACATTCTGAAATATCAGACCCGAGAGACTGATCAACTTTCAACTTCAGCAAAAGGTGTTTGAGTTTGGCCCCTCTGGAAGACAAGTCATAATTCTGATTTTATTTAACTAGAATGGTAGAATAATGCGACATTTTATTTGCACAGTGAGTACTTTCCAATATCCCGTTGTATATGTAGTGTATAATTCACTAAGATCCTAGTCATGCTTTTCCTAATTATTTATTTTTTGGGGGGAAAAGTTATACAATTCATTTTTATAACATTTTAATGTAAAACTAACACCATATTGTGAGCAAGATGTCATAGTTTACATAATTCCCTTGGATTTATTGCTTGCGGTTCTATGTATTAATCATAACAATATCACACATTAGAAATTGCTTCTCTACCTTGCCCATTATATTTATAGAGAGGGTCATAATTACCAAAGTATTCATTTTCAAAGTCTCTTGGTTTGCCTCCAGTCTCATTTATTATGGTTGCATTATTTCTGTAATGCTGTTTATTAGCTGGTGCCAATCAATATCATAATACATTTGCTGTGTTGCAGCCAAGTCATATAATAGATATAAAATTCTGTGAGTCACATCTTTTACTACCCTGTCAGTTGCCTGAGAATGAAACTAATTGAAAAATTTCTCCGTATGCATTTAAAAGAGGTGTATATTTACTGTGACATGGGCAGAGACACAGCTCAGATTTAGAAGAGAGAATGCCGCTAACATATAGCAGGCCTCATTTTTCTCACTGGTAAAATCAGGTTCGCCTATCTCAGGGTTTGTTAATCTAAGGTTTGCAGAGCCCGAATTTCCTTGGAGCCTTAGGGGAGGTTCTGAGAACTTGGGACCCCTCTCCTCTGATGCCAACAAGAGCAGCTACACTTTTGTTTCATGTTTTGTATATGTGGATATAAGGATCCATGCATAATTTTGTTTGAATAAAAGTTTCCATGGGTCTAATATTATATGATTTCATGAAGCAAAATACTTAGATTCCTATGGAAGTGACAGAAATAATAGATCATGAGCCCGTGGAGCTCTTTGTGTGAATGCCTGGATATTTGGAGGCGCCTGAGGATGAGTGCAGGAAGGGGAATCTCGTTAAAATGAAGGAAGCTCACCTTCACGCATGTACTGAGCATTGCTTCCTGGGGAAATACGTGTTGAGACGATGTCCCTAGTGTCAAGGGTGGGGACACTGACAATGTTGACATTGGGGACATTATCTCAACAGGTTGTATTAAGGGAAAGGTTCAGGGCAATTGAGGCAGGCACTCCAAACTGGGCCATGCTAGAAGGTTACCAAGGCACCAACCCTTTGGCTCACCGTCTTCTGGAAGTCATAGTGGCTAACTTACATTCACATTGGTTTCTACCCTACCACAGCCTGCAGAATTTTGTGTCCATAATTTTTATTTTATATTTCTTGAATAATATCCACGAAAATATACCCAGGAAAGAAACATGAAAGGGATGTGGAGTGATAGGAATGGAGCTGATAGGAGCTAACCACACTCAAGAGAACTTTGTGGCTCAGGTTCCCATAGGTAGGTGATACACACCAGGGCGGATGTTGTAACAGCAGTCTTTCAGAGCTGTGAGGTCAAGGTATGTCCAAACAGGATGGAATATTCCACATTCGTCCTGAAGCTGAAAATGTGGCTGTGTATGTGCAGCTAATATATCATGAAAGAGTGTGACCATAGTCCGAATGGTCTATGGAGTATGGAGATGTGAGTTCTGCAGGGGTGTTATATTGATCTACATCAGTCGAGCAAAAGTAGGAGATATTCTTTCTGAATGCAGGTAGGTGTGTTGCACTGATTTTCAGGCTCCTTGAAACTATTAGTAGTGACTCTTTCCCAAGGCCACCACACTACACAACTCTGAGAAGCATCAGGCACATGGAAAACAAGAGGAAAGGTAACTCCTGAAGCTGGGTGGTGTGGCAGCCCTGAATCCTAATATTAAGTGACCATCTTCCAGCTGTCTTTGGCCACCTCTGTCTAGACAACTCAAGGGCGCATCAGTAATCTACATTTTCCTAACCGAGCACACTCCTTACTTCCCTATCCTCGCTTCCCTCTGACCCCCAGTCCCCTGTATGGTCTTCATCTTGATGGTGAAGTGTTGTCACCCCTTGGTCACCTCCATTGCGTTTGCTTTCTTATTCCCTAAGCTCAGTCAGCTACACGGCCAAGTGACACATCCTTCCCCTTTTGCTCTGTCAAGCTTCTGTAACTGGCATCCTTAACCTTTGGGACCTCGTAGAGTATTCTCAGCTGAGAAGCTCTCTGACAGCTTCCTCTGGCTTGGGGGCTGTCCTCCTTTAGGTGAGAGCTGGGTAGAACATCATCCCTGTCAGCTTCTCAGAACTCGGTGTTGATTGCGGACCTTCATTCTTTCTTTCCTAGTGCACACAGGATAAAATACAGACAGTTTCGTGCAAGGTATTTCACTTTAAGATCCCCAAATGCTTACAAAGTTGCCTCCTGCTTATTTCTGTGCAAGGACCCCATGCTTGTGACTCAAGGCCGTGCTCCTTTCCTTCATGATTTTGCATTCGTTTTTCCACTGTTCTCTGGAAAGTGTTCTCCCGTCTCCCATCAAAGTTCTCACCATCAGTTCTACTATACGTGGGTACCTGGGCACCCTTCCTACAGTACCTCAGCGCCGCACAACTCAGACTTCCTATACTGAAAGTTGGGTTTGCCCTTTTCAGTCTGAAAACACAGCCAGTTGTCATGTTTTTCCTTTTCGGAGCTGAAAACATAGGCAGGCAGACTCAATTACCATAGGTTGGAGGTTGAATCAACCCATAGCATTTCAAGCTTCTGCTGGAGAATCCTGAGTTATCCTTCTGAGGAAAATTACAAAATGAAAGGTTTTTTTAAATTGACATTTTATGACTCCAAGAACAGAGTGAGCAAATGCAGTGTTAAGGAGTTGGGTATATATAGCTATTTAGGGCTTGTCTTTTTAAATAAAATTTAAGAAACACGAAGCTTCCAAAGGTAGTCAACTGTTACCCAGACTGTCTTACTTCATCTCTGAGTACTATAACCTTCCACTTGAAGGCATGTGATGGTCACAGTGATTGGGCAATACTGTGTATCGATTATTTCATATAATGTGTTTATTTGTAAGAAATGGAACTTGCTTGCTAATGTCGTATATGAACTCAGCAGCCTTCTGCTAATATAGTTCTAAGCAGTAGACAATATATTGCTAAGTTTATATGTTAAATATTATAAAGTTGACAGATTCCTTTGCTGCTCTGAAAATGTGAGACTTTGATTTACCTTTCTCTTTTTAGGCATACTTTACCCAAAAATGTGACCCTAGCATATTCAACGCAAACAAACTGAAATCTATTATTTCTAGCATTTTCTCTAGACTGGAAGAAAAAATATACTTAATTTATAGGTTGCTTTTCTAATGTATTAATCTCAACAATAATCCAAATTTATCTGAAGCCCATTTTCTCTTTATTCAGTATCATTTTGTTGTTGCTGTTTTTTCTTTTTCTTTTCTTTTTCTTTTTCTTTTTTTGAGATGGAATCTCTTGTTGCCCAGCCTGGAGTGCAATGGTGCAACCTCAGCTCGCTGCAATCTCTCCCTCTCAGGCTCAAGCGATTGTCCTGCCTCAGCTTCCCCAGTAGCTGAGATTACAGGCACACATCACCACACCCGGCTAATTTTTTAAATGTATTTTTAATACAGACAGGGTTTCACCATGTTGTCCAGGCTGGTCTCGAACTCCTGACCTCAGGTGATCCACCCGCCTCTGCTTCCCAAAGTGCTGCGATTATAGGTGTGAACTACCACATCTGGCCTGTTTTTGTTTGTTTGGTTTTTGTTTTGCTTTTTTCTAACCAGTGTCTTTACATTTGGATCATTCACAGTGAAATTCTTCTTTCTTTTTTTTTCTTTCAGTAATGGCATCTCTAACCCTATTTCTCATGAACAGTTTCAGGAATAGCCTTCTCTCCTGTCTATCTAAAGACATGTGTTGAGTTTTCAACCTTTTGTTTCCAAATTGAGTCACCCTGTCTTCTTCCTATTTTCAATGCAAAACATCCCGTATCTATTTTTCAGGCTACTGCATGTGTCTCCCTCTTTTTGGCCTGTCTGTAGTGATGTTCTGTTAGCTCTGTGGTTGTGGAGTGTCTGTGTCTTCTCCACCTTAGTAGATCTCTCAGGGACACTCCTTATAAAGTGTGGGCATGGGGTAGCTACCCTATGTGTGAGTAAATTTTTAAAAATACTGTACATAGTATGCAGACATGGCATTGACCACTTATTCCAAAGTCATGTGTATTAGCTTAGAAACTGTAAATTGTGTCAGATTGAACGTATGGTTGTCTATTTGGCCAAATGTCCTCATTATCTGATGAGGACTTCTTGTCTTGGCATCTGGACGTTGGTGTCAGATGATGGTTTGGGAGCAGGCCTGTGCATGGTGGGATCCCTACATTCAACCAGTGGATGCCAGTAGCATCTCCCTCTCCCAAAGGTGACCACTCAAAATAAATATCTCCAGACATTGCGAGATGTCCCTGTGGGGGACTGTGTGTGGCAAAATCATTCCTGGCTGAGAAAACCATCCAAGAGTAGGTACTAATTAAGGACAGATGTCCAATGCCAACATAGAGAAAGAAGAACACGTAGAAATGAAAGGCATTTAGAGTCCAGCATATTAACGACAGTCAGAATACATTAAATACATCACATTATTCTGAGGCAAAACATTCTTTCTGAGTGATTTTGGTATGTGTCTGCATAACAGCAGTTTCAAAGGAAAAGAGTTTTGCTTGAAGTGAGAATTTATCCAAAGGTGAAAAAAGAGGATCACATCCAACATTTGTCCTAGAAATACTGAGAATTCTTTTGCTCTTGATAGTAGAGGGAGGGCTTTTTTTACCTTCATTTAAAATTTTTTTTTCACTTTTGGTCCATCAGGAATATCTCAGATTCAGAATAAAGTATTGGTATTCCACAGAAGACAAGGAAAAAGGCCCAATGCCCCAGCTCTTGGTTGCAAATATTGTGCAGAAAGATTTCCCTGAGTGCCAAGAAAGGGAAATCTTTTCCTTTTTAGCAAAAAGTGTAAAAACCTCAGTTAACTCACAGAAATAAAAAGGACACAGGGACTTGCCTGTCAATCAAAAACAGTTGCAAGAAATCAGGGATCTATGGGCAGAACCAGTTTTAAATAACTCACTCTCTCCACTTGGCTCAGCCTCGTTCCCCTGAAAACAGAAGCCTGGCCAGGTTGTTAGTGCCAGGCAGAAAGGACGGCACCCAGCTCCCCGGAAGGGCACTTGTGGTTCCCTGCACACAGCTGGTGATGCCCAGGGTTGCAGGGCATTGCTGGACCCACACAGGCATCCATGGTGCTCTCAATCTTCCTGCTTTTTGATGTCCACCTTTCTTCTAATCCTATACAAGGGGCAGAAAACCTGTTCTTGAGCTGGTTTTGTTCAGATTCTGGGCTAAGGAAAAGATCATTGTACATACAGGCTGAGTAAGGTGGAAGGGAATTTTGAAATAAAGTGAAGTTTTGAGTTTTTAAAGCTGTCACTGCTAGTCCTGGACACATGCCGTGAAGTGGACAAACCTTTCCATCCATGAGTGGCAGCTCTCAGCTCTGTCCTTAAACCATGTTGTTGGCCTCCATCCTAATGGATATTGTGAAGCATTTTTCCCACTTAAAGGAGACTGTATTTATCACTTAGAAAGCAGAGCAACCTGGAGCCTAGTGAGCCTTTCTCCGCTTCATCAGATGCCCTTGATTTCACTTCCTCTGCTTTAGAACATTAATTACATGGCCCTCGGCATAGGGAGGGTTTGTAACCAAGATTCCTTTCTTGCCTATAAGCCGAAGAATAGAGTCTCACCCACCAGAGATGGAGCCATGGAGAAGGCACAGTTGTGCCCTTCCAGTGCCTTTCCCGATATGGACTTGCTGGTTATCTCCACGATGTTCTAAGATGCTGACCCCAGAGGGGCCGCCCAGAGTTCAGATCTCAAGGAAAACTCTGAATATTCTTCAGTCTGTCACACCTGGCAAAGCACAGGGAACCAAGCTCGCCTCCAGTTTGACCACCAAGTATCTTGGAGTCTCCAGCAAGACTATGCACTTCAGTTTCTTTGCCCATGCAGCATGGGGGAAGGTGACCCCCTTCCTCCCACGTGGACACTTTAGTGATGATCAAATTCAGCAACATGTGCTTATATGAAGTATGAAAGTCAGCCCTGAGCCATAATAGCCTCCCCCAAAGTAGTCACAGAGCTATCAAAATTCAGTGTTAGAAAAGCAAATCAAGCAAGCTGAACTCAAAGTTGTCCACCAGGAGATTCTAGAAAAGGATGGGCTTTCCTGGGCTGAGCCTCTGACTTGCCTTTATTCAAACATCATTCAGCAAACACTGATGACCCTATCCTGTGGAGTGTGGGGGGTCAGGGGAGCGATCCAAAAGACACAGCGTCCTACCATCAAAACACTGCGTGCGTTCCCGTGGGGCCCCAGCAGAGCAAAGCCAGCTCACTGACTGGCATAACCCAGCCCAGGGAGACGTCCAGGTGGCAGAGGGAAGGCTGCACTTGACTCTCCTTTGCCAACTAAGGATTTTTCCAAAGGGTTTAAACCCATCACCTTCTCATTTGAGCGGGCTCCTTTGTGGCATGTGGAAGGCACCTCCGAGGGCTTGCTCGGGAGGAAGGGGAGCTTGACAGCCTTCCTTGTGTCGCAGGCCTCCAGACTGACAAAGTCTGCAACAGGCACAGGCAGGGCCCCGACCAGTGCTCCAGAACTGATGTTTCCTGGACGTGGCAAAGGTGCTGGCAGTCAGGAAAGAGTACCTGTGTGTTGGTGCTCGGAAGCAGGTCCTGAAGATCTCAGTCTTTGGCTGTCCCCAGCACACCTCCTGACACTGGGAATCTCCACATACCTGCTGCCTTCCAGAGCCCACCAGTTCAGGAGGCCCAATTCTCCTTTAAGAATAGTCTTCGGTGCACAGGAGTCTTCCCCAGTACGTGGTCCATGGGTCAGAAATTACGTTTCTCCCTCCACAGCGGCGGTGTGCTCGTTCACCCGCAGATTCGCTCACCTGGCAACCCTCCCTCCCCCTGGCTGACTGGCTGTGGCTGGTGGCTGCTCCAAGGTGCCGCAGCACTGTTCCCGCTGTGCTGTAAGCCCGCATGCCCTCCCGCAGGACGCTCTGGTGGAGACACCACATTCTGGCTCCACGTTAAACCGTGTGGCTTTCAGAGCTGCTAAGGCCTTTCTTCTAGAAGGCACCATTGCACGCCCCCTCTCAAGTCTTCTCCCATCCTGCCAGGGGCTGGCAGGGGCCCTGCGTGTCTGGACAGCACTCCAGCACCGGATTGCCCTTCCGCATCTGACAACAATGCTCTGTGTGTTAGAAACCAAGCTTTTCTGTAGCCTCTGGGTACGGGCGACGGTAATTGCCAAGTCACAGAGGGAGTTGCCACAGAGCTGGAGGTGAGGCGTCTGACCCGGAGTCTCCTTGTGTGAGTGTGGACGTAGGGGGAGAAATCGGGTCCCTGAATTGGATTATCTTCCTAGAATAAACATTCCTGTTAAGTTCTTCTCTCCTTCATTCTCCTGCCTGGGGCTAGCCCCTTTCTGTCCTCTGAAATTGCTTCCCGTGTCTCCCACTTTTACTCTGTCGTGAATAGGAAAAAGAATACAACAGGAATAGACTGGGTGTGTGCCTTATGCTGGCTTTGTTTGTAGTCTTAATTTTTCAGATCTTTGCTGTAGGTGCTATAATGGCAAAGGCAAGCACTGCCTTCAATGGATAACTATTATTAATTTAAAATCTACATGCTAAATGTGAGCGAGGAGAAGCCCAGGTCATTATCAAGATTCTAACACACACAGAAAAATGAGTTGGGCACCTGCCGGTTATAAATCCTCTCCTCTAAGAGATATTTGCAGGTGGCTAAGATGATCCTGATGTAATGGAAGCATTTAATATAGAAAATGTTGTTCTATTTCTCTTCTTGATAGCACCAGACAACCAGGGCGTTGAGGTGGGGGAGAAGAGCCAGAGAGGAAGGCTGCCCAAGAAAAGCAATATGTTTGCTACACTGATCAATAAGAAGATTAACTTACCCAAGTAGAAGATGTATCAATCTTATTATTGATCAGTTTAGCACACATATTGGTGTGCTGGTGTAGGATTACAGAGCTGTCTGGGCAGCGCTTCATCAGGTCCTGAGTAGATGGCAATTCCTGGTGGCAACCGTGGGACCTCATGCTTGTGGTGCACACATCAATAGCAAAGGTCACCTGCCTTCTCTTCCCATTCAAGATGATCTCTGGAGAAGGGGACTGAGGGAGAGTGAGGTGGGATTGTGTCAGTGGCAGCATGTACTGGATTCAAGGTTAATCAGCAAGCTCTTGTTTAGTGAGGGACTCCCGGGACCCATATTCAAAAATGATAATAATAATGCAAGCTTCTATGTGTTGAGTATTTGCTAAGAGCTCAGAGAAAATCATTTTAAGCATCCACATTTGTGACTCAGCGGTGATCATTGAATATACCCTATACCTGAGTGCTGAGAAGTAAACTAATGTTTATTTTCAGAAATAGCAAAAAAAAAAAAAAAAAAAAAAAAAAGCTGGCAGGTTTTAGTCTTTAGAAATACCTATGATTTAAATATCTTTGGACAAATAGCAAATACTGTATTTTGAATCACAGATATGAAGTAATTAAGAGGTTTTTGAGGTGATATTTCATGTAGCTTTTAAAATTATGTGTTCATTCAATAAATATTGACTGCACACAAAGTCTAAATCTTTTGGCTTGTGACGAGATCAACCCACTCTGTACTTCTAGTGCTAATCCACTTTGAGAAAGAGTGAATGGAGCAGATGAGATGACATTCCAGGAGCTAAAGAACTTATTTCCCCCACACTCAGCTACAGCTCCAAGGAAAGGGCAAAGCCTCAGATTAATTCTTCACAATTGTTATTATCTGCAACTTGAGTAATCATATTATAGAACTAAATTTCATTCCTAGTTAATTCCGCAATGGTTTGGCTCATTTCACCTCATTTCATAAAAGATAAATACTTGGCCCAAGATCCTTTGCTTCTTATTTCCCTTCAAAACCTTAGAACTGAAGCTCATTCCAGAGGGACCCGGATACCATCCCATCCTAAGGTATTACAGACAGGATGAATACACTGTGGTTCTTGCAGGGGGGAGATTGTGCTTACATACAAGGAAGACGAAGGTTGCCTCTTTCTCTGAGGAACCCTTGATCCCTCTGGGGAATTCCCTTGGACATCCAGGAGAAAAGAGTCCCGGGCTGCCGTGTGTGTTAGTGGCTGATGTCTACCGTGTTAGTGTGAGTGTGTGTTAGTGAGTGATGTCCACTGTGCTAGCGTGAGTTTTAGGGGCGGTGTTGCGGAGGCCTCACCGGGTGAGGACAGAAGACAGGGGCCTGTGAGCGTGACTTTTTTATCTGGTATAATTTTATATGCTTAGGCAGAGAAAGTGAGAGGATCACCTACTAGTTAATTCATCCAAAAATATTTCTTGGATGCTAAATATTTTGCCAGGAATTGAGAGTGAAAGATGAAAATAGTTGTTCACTGCCTTCAAAAAAAAACAGTCTAGAAGGGAAGGAGACCCGGGTGGCCATGTGCATTTGCGGGGGGGTCTTAGGGCATGGTGCTTCTTTCTGTCTGGGTGCAGGAGCCATTGAGCACTCACCTTGTGACAGTCTTCCTAGTGGGAAAGATGATTTCAGTGACCTCCATTAGTTGTGTCAAAGCAAGGCAGAAATCATCCTTGTTCTAGGAAAAGGGAACAAACAAATCCACCTCGTGATGTGTCTGGTTTATGCTCCGAGCATCCACCAGAGCTTTCTGGCTGTCAGAGTGCCCCCCGATGAATTGCTCTCTGGGAGACTCCCTACTTTGCTTTTTCCAGAGGTGGCGAGACATAGATTGGGCAATGGCTTGTCACCAGGCACAGTGAGCATGGATTGGTTACCTAAGAAGAGTCACCTGTATGGATCCTTCTAAACCTAAGGGATGATAAGTCTGTTAAGTGATCAGTGAACAAAAGGTAAAATTGCATTCAAAAGTGTGTTTACCTTGTGGGTAACTAATGAAGTAGTGAAATCAATGGCTCCACAAAAGCCAAAGGTTTAGAAACAAGATCTCCAAAGCCGCTCCTCAATGAGATACCTGGACCTAACTAAACAAAATGTTTGTCTGCAGCTCAACAGATTTATTTCTGTCATTCCTAAACAGTGAGACATCTCCTAACCTGCAGACAATCACTCTCGTGCTGTCAGCTGCCTCTCCAGGCTGTGAGGACGTCATCGCTGAACTGCCTCTCCTCTTACACTCCATTCCCCTTTGGGGTCAACATCACACGTTTCTAGAATAGCTAACCGTGTTGAAGAGGATAGCTTTTGACCACAGAACTGAGTTTTTCTCTTTGCACAGAGTTAATTGGCCATAAGGGGCCTGAGTCTCTATCTTGCTCTCATTAGCACCAAATTTTAACTAAATGGCCCAGCTGACCCATGTCCAGAGCCAACTTCCTCATCAAATGGTAAGATGAAAGTCCTCTGTGGCACTTGTCATTCATTAGCATTTACATGGTGATGGCTGAGGCTCTGGAGGCTGTGGGTCTGAGGGGAACACACTGGAAAACTTCTGAAGTTCCTTCAAATTTGGCGTCCTGCATTTTTATGGCATGCCTGGGACGCCTGAATAGGACATTATATGGCAAGTAAGAAATAAACAATTGGAAGCCGTTTGCCTGAGACAGTGCCCGGGTGAGAGTGTGCCCCAGCTCCAGGAAACCAAGCTGAGGGAGGATAGTTAACGCTGGCCTCACACAGCCTGCTTAGGCTCAGGATGATTCATTTTCGGCCAATATTGTGGGCAGCCTGGATATGTCTAAAGAGCGTGAGGCCTACAGGATGCCGAGTGACATTTGCTGAATGTATTTGGAGGGATTGGCCATGGGATGCAAAGGTCCTTCATTCCTGTATTCATTTATTCCTTCACTGGCTCACCACTTCCTGGGCACAGGTGATGTGTAGAGGGTGAGCCGGGGCAGGGATGTGCAGGTGGGGGCCCGGGTTTCTGGGAGCCTGAGCTCAAGGCATAGCTATTGAGGGACGGTGTTGGGATCTCTGCGTTCTTCATCCCCTGCACAGTGTGTCTGGATGTCCTCAGCCTTGTGATCCACATTGGCTCCTGGGAGTCTCTCCTGTGGACATAATTTCCAGGACTCTCCCTGCCTCACTGGTATAGTACCGAGAACACAGATGGACACATCGCGAGTGCTGAAGGGAGAGGAGGCTGGCAGTGGTTCTCACCACACTCTGACTGGCTGTACTCGAGGTAGCAAAGGCATGGGAATTAAGTTGTGACATATCTGTAAGTGTTCTCTGTCTGGAAAGAGAATAAATGGTAGAATTATAAACACTCAAAGGAGGCTGATGGACTGCCTTAGCCTGAGCTCCTTGGAGCGAGGCATGCAGTGGTTTGCAGGCAAGAGCTGGGGAGGTGTCTTCGTGAAGAGGCAGGGTTGAGCAGGAGAAGAAGCTGGCGTTGAATGCAGCTGCAGCTGAGGCCTCGGCGATCCTGGAGCTTCGATGATCCTTGGGCTTGACTGGAGGTTGTCATCAAGCCAGTGGCTATCCCCTGAGAAGGGGTGTGAACTTAGGCAAGTCAATTCTGTGAGCTTTTAGCAGGGAATATTTTCAACATCTGGGCGATGCTGCCTCGACCCTGAGGTGGGGATCCAGGTAGAGAATCCCCATGTTCACCACAAGGATCACCCAGCCTAATACTCCATCCCCTCACGAGCCCTGCTGTCATGCTTCTGACAGATGGTCACCGGTTTCTGTTGGAAACTTCCAGGAATGACGGTCCTGCCTCCATGCAGATGAGTCTATTCTGTTTTAGCCGAATTATCAAGCTATCAGACATGTCTTTCTTTTATTGAGCTAAATATGTCTTTCTACAATTTTCACCCTTCACTGACACAGGTACAAGAGGATAAGACATCCGCTGGCCCTACCTGTGGTAGAATAAGTTCATTTCTCCTTTCTATTCATACCCTTGAAATAATCAATGCCAGTTACCATGTCCCTTTAGTAACTTTTTGTCTCTCAGCTAAGTAATAGCTATGGTAACATCAGAGCATAATCACAGGAGTGATTTAAAAGACTCAGGGAGAAAAGATCTCTGGAATAATCTTAGAATTTATTTAGTCTTTGGTGGGTTAAGAGTCAGCATGAATGGCTATGCCAGAGCAGGGCCCGTGTTCTGATGGCCAGAGCCGGGCGCAGGTGGTGGTATGGAATCCATCTCATGTGTCGTGAAGTGCCTGGCCCTGAAGGATAAAGTTTGCTGATGAGGGTGGACCATGATTTCTGCTCCAGAGCATTATTTTCCAGATAATTGCCAGAAGTGAATCCAGTGACATTTTAGTCCTACCCACATTAGGCAGTGCCACCGCCCCTCATGGCTTTGTATGCAATGCAATCGCCATCCTTTTTGTGGCTCATAAAAGCAGCTGTACATAATAACGTTTCTGTCTGGGGACTTCCTTTTTTCTCTCTTTTTTTTTTTGAGATGGAATCTCACCCTGTTACCCATCACCCAGGCTGGAGTACAGTGGTGCTGTCTCGGCTCACTGCAACCTCTGCCCCCTGGGTTCAAGCGATTCTCATGCCTCAGCCTCTCGAGTAGCTGGGATTACAGGTGTGTGCCACCATTTCTGGCTAATTTTTGTGTTTTTAGGAGAGATGGGGTTTCATCATGTTGGTCAGGCTGGTCTCAAACTCTTGACCTCAGGTGATCTGCCTGCCTTGGCCTCCCTAAGTGCTGGGATTACAGACATGAGCCACCACACCCAACCTATCTAGGGACTTTCTGTGATGCTGTGATGTAGACAGATACTCTGCGAGGGCAGAGTATGTTGCCTTCTTCCATGAAACTGAAAAATCCACAATAGAAAAAAACAGAATGGCAAAGTGTCCCTCACAGGTGGGTGTGAGTGGCTCTTCCTTTCGGACTGTAGTTTATGTGGCTGCAGCTGGACATGCCCACCTTGGACGGGATCACCTGGGGCCCCCCCATGCTCTCTGCAATGCACATGTGTAGAGCTGTCATCACGCATGGGAACTGGAATGTCCGTTCTTAAGAGCTGTGTTTTCATGGAAAGATAGAAACGTAAAGAGCTTAACTGTCCTTGCTTTCATCATCTGTACAAGGAGGAGACTGGAATCGATGATCTTCAGGTGTCTTTCACTTTAAGGATCTTGGAAATGATTTGAAATACACACTCACACACAAAATACATACACACACAAATACACACACAACACATACATACACAAATACACACACAACACATACATACACAAATACACACACAAATACACACACAGCACATACATACACAAATACACACACAAATACACACACAACACATACATACACAAATACACACACAATACACACACACACATACATACACAAATACACACACAATACACACACACATACATACACAAATACACACACAAATACACACACAACACATACATACACAAATACACACACAAATACACACACAACACATACACACACAAATACACACACAACACATACATACACAAAAAAACCACAAACATATATATATATATATATATATATATATATACACATTTCATCATTATCTACCTATCCATCTATCTGATTTAATCATAGGTTATGGCTGGGCACAGTGGCTCACACCCATAATTGCAATGCTTTAGGAGGCCAAGGCCAGAGGATCTCTTGAGGCCAGAAGTTTGAGGCTAGCCTGGGCAACGTAGGGAGATGTCCATCTCTACAAAGAAAAGTAGCCCAGTGGCCCAGCATGGTAAAAAGCACCCTTAGTGTCAGCTACTCGGAAGGCTGAGGCGGGAGGATTGCTTAGGCCCAGGAGTTTGAAGCTGCAGTGAGCTATGGACACATCACTGAACTCCAGCCTGGGTGATAGAGCAAGACTCCATCTCTCAAAAATACACACATTATATATATATGTATGCATATATCTATACATATATATGGTGATAAGTATTAAATAGGAAAAAAAAACACCTTGACCCTACTATTTTTAAGTCCAAAATTAATATAATGTAATTAGTCAAGCAATTATGTCGGGATGTGTAAATAGCAGTTTTGCTTTTGGGATGTGTACTTTCCTCCTGGTCACTCGCCTTGTTCTTCATACTGACTGTCTCCCATCTGTGAAGCCTGTAATAGAACCACTCTCATTTCTACTTTACAGACTCCAAGGAAAGGGATCTGAGTATTCTGTTTTGGTCACATACCCAGCCAGGCCTGGTGATCAAATCGTTGAGGGAGGGCATTAGCCTAGGCTGGGCCAGGTATCCAGCTGAAGCCATCAGCAGTGGCAGGGGCCTGCTGGACAATGGCTGTTCTTCTGGGTGGGATGCCTGGGAGGGCAGGGGTCACTGTGGAGTTCAGCTGGCTGTACAGGGGGTTAAAATACAGAGACATCTGTGTACTGACGGATAAATAGAAGTTGCCATGAGTGTCCAGATGCCACAACTTAGCCAACCACATCTAGCACCTAAAAGGATGACAGATGGGATTGCAGGGTACTCCAGGCCCCCACTTAGACACCAAGGCATGTCCCTTTGGGTCCCTTTGGTTGGTGAGTAGCCACTTTGTAAGACCGTTCAATGTTTTGTTACTGCTAACCCTGGAATAGGGATGTTGTAGGGAGGGGGCCCTGGGTGGCGGGAATGCTATGAGTTCTCAGAAAAGCAGAGAGTTGCAGACAGAACTCCGTTTCCAGTACAGTCCTGTGGGTTTGACCCTTGCAGCGGGACTTCCACCAAGCATTTTGCATTTCTAAGCCTCTGCTTCCCTATGTCTACAAGGGGTAAAATTCCATTCAGCCCTGTGGTGTGTAAAGTGCTTGGTATTCAGTAACCCAAAATAAGTGATCATAATAGGCATATGGGTTTTAGAATCATAATCTTCCTAAAAAAATGCACCTGACAGGAGGCTGGGATGCTAGAATGTGAAGCTGCACTCACAAGGCCCAGAACCGAGGGTGTGGTTTGAAGAGGATTGGAGCCCTTGCCTGCTGCTCCCACTGCAAGCCCCATGGGGCAACTGGAGAACCTGCGATGGGGTGAAAATGGTAGAACCGGCTGAGGAGACCTGTTCTGTCAGCATGGCACTAGTATGGGTGACTACAAGTACAGTCTATTTTTGGATGGCAACTTCCCGAAATCTCGTCCTTGTAGGGTAGGAGTTATCAGCCAAGGGTGATTTTTTTTCCCTCAAGGAACCTTCAGCAGTGTCTGGAGACAGCTTTGGGTGTCACAGCCAGGAGAATAGGGGCTACTGGTCTTGTGGGTGGAGGCCAGGAATGATGCTGAAGCCCCTACAGGGCACAGGGACCCTCACAGTGGAGAATTATTGGACATCAAATGCCTCCAGGGGCTGTGGAGGAAGGCAGCTGTGCTGATGGGCAGGCGTCAGCAGTGAGACACTGTTTGGCTCCCTTTGGCAGCCAGGCGTGACATGTTTGGTTGAATCAAGGACTTGAAAGCTGCCACGATTATAAAACTGCAGGGTTCAGGCCCAGGGTGTCCAATGAGGGGACAAGAGTTTCCCCAGCTCTTGGGTCACCAAAATATGACTTGGTATTAAAATTAATTTAAAATGCAATTCCTGTTTATCCAATAAACTCTACTGCCAAGCCCTGGGATGGGCACTGGGGATTCAGTAGTAAACCAGTTGGGTACCCCAACCTCATAGAGCTTAAATCTCAGAGTATAGCCCCAATCCCAGTGATTGTGGTGATTACATGTTGGAGACAGAAGGTACAGCACAGTAAGGGACTGAAACAGGAAGGCCTCGCTGGGGAGGGGATATTGCACCTGAGACCAGGTGAAGAGCGTGTGTGCTCAGTGGGTCACTGATCCCCACTGAGGAGCAAGGATCAAGTAGAGCCTCCAGCACATCAGTTATCTGCCCAATTTTCCAATCAGAGGAGAAAAAAGAGGGAGCTAGAGGCCACAAGAGTTCCGAAGCATAAGTAAACATACAGAAGAAGACTTTATGTATTCTTGATACTAGTGATCAGATAGAGATATTGCAAATGCTCTTTCGCTGCACGTGGCTTGCATATGAACTCTATTAACTGTGTCTTTGCCTGAACAGAAATTCTCAATGTTAGTGAAGTCAAATTCATGCACATTTACTTTTATAGTTAGTGCTTTTGTACAGTAGGCAAAGATTTCTTAAAATACTCCCATGTGTTGATTCCTAAAGGTTTTACCATTTTAAGTCTCAGATTTAGGGCTGTGATGCAACGGGAATTGGTTTTGGGTAGGCTGTGAGGTTTGGGGTCATGGTTTATTTATTTATTTATTTTTGTTTTTGGTCTTAGATGGATTTCCAATTGATCTAGCACTATTTATTAAAATGACCATCCTTCCCACCCCTGGATTGCCTAGCTGCCTGTGCTGTAATAAGGTGATGAGTGTGGTCCATTTTCGGTCCTCTGTTTTGTCTCTGTTGGTCTTCTCTGTCCTCTTCACCAATATCAAGTGGTCACAACAACTAGATGTTTAAATAAGTCCTGACACATAGTTCGTAAGTCCTTGTTCTTCTCCAAGGTTGCTCTGGCTATTTTTGATTTTTAGCATTTCCATATAAATCACACATTCAGCAGGCCAATTCTGACATTGTCATGGCTGTCATCACCATCATCATCACCATCATCACCATCACCACCATCACCACCACCATCACCATCATTACCATCATCACCATCATCACCACCATCACCACCACCACCATCACCATCACCACAATCATCATCATCACCATCAACATCACCATCACCACCATCACCATCACCATCATCACCATCACCACCACCATCACCATCATCATCACCGCCATCATCTCCATCATCATCACCATCACCATCACCAGCATCACAACCATCACCACCATCACCACCACCATCATCACCATCACCACCATCATCATCACCATCAACATCACCATCACCACCATCACCACCATCATTAACATCACCACCATCATCACCATCACCACCATCATCACCATCACCAACATCATCATCACCATCATCATCACCATCACCACCATCATCACCATCACCAACATCATCACCATCACCACCATCACCATCACCAACATCATCACCACCACCACCATCATCACCATCACCACCTCACCACCATCATCACCATCACCGCCATCATCACCATCATCATCACCATCACCACCATCACCACCATCATCACCACCATCATCACCATCACCACCATCACCACCACCATCATCACCATCACCACCATCACCACCACAATCACCACCATCACCATCATCACCATCACCATCACCACCATCACCATCACCATCACCATCATCACCATCACTACCATCACCACCACCATCACCATCACCATCATCACCATCACCACCATCACCACCACCATCATCACCATCATCACCATCACCACCATCATCACCATCACCACCATCACCACCACCATCATCACCATCACCACCATCACCACCACCATCATCACCATCACCACCATCATCACCATCACCACCATCACCACCACCATCATCACCATCACCATCATCATCACCATCACCACCATCACCACCACCATCATCACCATCATCACCATCACCACCATCATCATCATCACCATCACCACCATCATCATCATCACCATCATCACCATCACCACCATCACCACCATCACCATCACCACCACCATCACCATCATCACCATTACCACCATCACCACCATCACCACCACCATCATCACCATCATCACCATCACCACCATCACTACCACCATCATCACCATCAACACCATCATCATCACCATCACCATCACCACCACCATCATCACTATCACCACCATCATCACCATCACCATTATCACCATCACCACCATCACCTCCATCACCACCACCATCATGATCATCATCATCATCATTTCTGATGCCATTTTGCTCAGGATTGACTCAAATCTAGATCTCAACTTGTAGAAATTGTTCCTTTAAAAATATTAACCCTTCCAACATATGGTCTTTGTATATTCTTCCTTATATAGATCTTCTTCCATTTTTCCTCATGTATATTTTTTAGTTTTCAGTATAGGGGTCTTGCATATCTCCTGTTAGGTTTCATTCTAAACATTGTATTGGTTTTGGTAATAATACACACAATTTGTCTTTTATAGTTTACTTTTCATCACTTTGCTAATCTATAGCATATATTTGAATTTTGTACCTTGACCTTATATTCAGAGTCCTGCTAAATGTTTATGTTTATTTTAATTGTTTGCAAATTGTTTTAGATTTTCTACATGCAAAAATATGTCATTTTCAAATAAGAACAGTTTCATTTATTCCTCTCTAAGTGTATCTTTTATTTATTTTTCTTGGTGTATTGCATTTCTTTCCTTCCAATCTTTATAGATTTTATTTATATTTCTATGTTAATTACATGGTTGATCATATGATACATTTAATAAATGTTCTGCATTCACTTAAATAAATTGAACATTCTTGTGTATGTTCATTGTGTTGATTTTTTATAATTTTGTACAAAATCATGTATTCTGTCTTTGTCTGCTTGTCCTACCAATTATTTAATGATTTATATTAAAATATCTAAGTATGAAAACAGTAACACCCTCCATTGCCTCATTGTAATTAATAAACCATATAACTAATTTTATCAAAACTTGAAAAAATTGAAAATGTTGTTATAACCTGTAACTAGTCTGCTAACCAGTTAATTCACTTAACTTAATGAGCTGTCTTCTATCTAGAAACAGCTCTGACTGTCTCTACATATATATTTATATTCATATGAATAGAAATATCTCGATATCTCCTGATACTCAAAAAGATATGGATACTGCTTAAATAAATAGATCATTTTGTGACATGCAATAATCAAACATATTTGGACATACTTGATTATTCAAATTCTAAAATATGGAATAAATAATCCTAGTACATTTTATAATGAGAAAAACAACTATGTAGGTATCATGAAAAGCAGGTCTTCATGAAATCAAGACAAAACTCAAGTAAGTAAATCTGAAGTGATTGTTTTTCACACACTTGAATATATTGATAGCAATGATGCCCATTTTCACTGCTGCCTTAGAAATTGAGTCCATTAGTTCCCCTGGGATTTCAGCCAGAAACTGTTGAGTGCTTCCAGGTTCTTCCTCTCCCTGACCATGAATCATCAACCAATCTAAAACTTCTCCCCATGGTCTCCCTCCCCACCACATTCACCCAACCAGCGCACTCTCTCTATAGTGTTGCCACCTACACAGACCAAGGCACCATCTTCTCTTCTAAGTCATGTCAACAAACTCCTCTGTACTTCCTTTTTTCATACACCCACAGTGTCTCTGCTCCATACTTACTAACATGGGTCAGACCACACCATCTCAGGGCTCTTTGCTACCTTCCTGCATTGCATTTTAAATTAAGTCCACTTCCCTGATGGGATCTTCATGCACATGAGCTCAGACTGCTGTCCCTCCTGCAGTCTCTTCTATGATGCCTTTCTGCATTCCCACCCACCCACAGCTTCCTCCCCTTCTCAAGAAGCTTCATCCAACATCATCATCCTTCCCTCTGTTTTTCTTTACTCTTCCCTGCTTTTGACAAGGTGGAATTATTTGCAACCTCAACTTAGCTTAAACATTATTCCCTGGAGTGCTTTCCTTGACTATTCAGCAAATTTTGTCCCTGACTGCATCCTTGTACACTGTTCACATTATCCTTGGCACAGGCACGTTTGTATCTTGGTTGGCTACTTGGTGTGCGTGTTCACTGTCAGTCTTGCTAGAATCTTAGCTTCCCAGGTGCAGAGCTTGCTTGTGTTACCTACTCCCAAATGTTCATTTATTTGCACAGTGACTGAAAAACATAAATAATTGACAACTCTTTACTAAGAAAAAACAATATTTTAAAAATTGAGCACAAAATAAGCATATCCTTACAATTTTTTCAAGTTCAAAGAAGGAAGAGGACTTGATCTTCTAAGGAGGTATATCAAGCACCTTGTGCTCAAAAACTTAAAGTCTAGTTTCTTATTTGCATATGCTAAAAACACCACAATATTTAACATGCTACAACTGATTAATTATGTAATCAATAAGTACCTAGTATTGTTAAAATCCACAAGACATGATAATAAGTGAATTCCCATAAATCACATACAGGATACCCTTTTTGGTGGGGTTCTCCATAGACACAAGGATTCTTCTCTTGGGAGATGTCCTTAAATTCTTCTTGCACAGTGTGACAATTTCTTGGTTCAGGGATGATTAGACATATCCAAAGAGTGGGAGACTCTAGTAATGTTGTAGACACATCAAGAAATAGCACTGAGAAAAGACCATATTATTAATTTGCGAGAGTATAATACAATCATTAAAAGGTCTTTCACTTCCATATTCTTCAATTTTATTGCTCCAAATCTAGAGTCCCACATAATGGGTCCCATGTAATACTTTCCCAGATTTTTTTTTTCTTTTTTTTTGAGACGGAGTCTTGCTCTGTCACTCAGGCTGGAGTGCAGTGGCACGATCTCTGCTCACTGCAACCTCTGCCTCCCGGGTGTAAGTGATTCTTCTGCCTCAGCCTCCCGAGTAGCTGGGACTACAGGTGCCCACCACCACACCCAGCTAATTTTTGTATTTTTAGTAGAGATGGAGTTTTGCCATATTGGCCAGGCTGGTCTCAAACTTCTGACCTTGTGATCCACCCTCCTCAGTCTCTGAAAGTACTGGGATTACAGGCGTGAGCCACTGCACCTGGCTACTATCCCAGATTTTAACCAAGCACACTGTCTGGACTACATTGGTTTATAATATTCTTTTGTTTATAAAATAATCAGGATTCTGAAGTTTACATCCAGCCGTTGAGGAAGTGTTATAAATAAACTAAAATTACAAAAACATACTGAACTATTTCAATGCAAATTTATACATTAGGAATAGGAAACAAAGAAGTGTTCATTTGAAAAGTACTTCACTTTGACTTTTTAAATAGAGCATCATTTCAGGAATAATATGTATCACACAGAAAACACCAGAAGCATAATCAAAATTAAGGAAACATTACTTTTATTGAGCAAATAATCAGGCCTCAGAATTGTGGAAGAACAAATTAGCTTTTCCCTTCAAAATTTGGGGTATTTCACCAGCTTTGGCAACATAGTGAGACTCCATCACTACAAAAATGTCAGCAAAATTACTAGACATGATGGCAGGCACCTGTAGTCTCAGCTTCTTGGGAGACTGGGGCAGTAGGATTACTTGAGCTCAGGAGTTTGAGATTACAGTGAGCTGTGGTCACGTCACTGCATTCCAGCCTGGGCAACAGAGTGAAACCTTGTCTTAAAGTTGGACCAATTAAAACCACAATGAAATACCACCTCACTCTTGCAAGAACGGCCATAATTTAAAAGCAAAAAAATAATAGATGTTGGCATGGATTTGGTGAAAAGGCAACACTTTTACACTGGAGGTGGGAATATAAACTAGTACAACCACTATGGAAAACAGTATGGCAATTCCTTAAAGAACTAAAAGTAGAGCTACCATTCGATCCAGCAATCCCACTACTATCTACCCAAAGGAAATGAAGTCATTATATGAAAAAGAAACATGTATACCCATATTTATGCAGCGCAATTCACAATGCAAAGATATGGAACCAACACTGTGCAATGCAAAGATATGGAACCAACCTAAGTGCTCATCAATCAATGAGTGGATAAAGAAAATGTGGTATATATACACCATGGAATAGTGCTCAGCCATAAAAAGGAGCAAAATAATGTCTTTTGCAGCCACTTGGACGGAGCTGGGGGCCATTATTCTATACAAAGTGAATCAAAACCAAACATCGTGTGTTCTCACTCATAAGTGGGAGCTAAACTATGAAGATGTAAAGGCATAAGAACTGCATAATGGACTTTGGCGACTTGCAGGGGGAAGGGTGGAGGTAAGGGAGAAAAGACTACATATCTGGTATTTTATTTGAAATAAAAATAAACAAGTTTTAAAAAAGAAAAATCTGGCTATTTGTAAAGGAGAAGATTAAGTATATTTCATAATTACAAAAATAATTGAGAAATTCTTTAGTCGTGCGCACATGAAAGTGTGGTAATAACGTAATTTTATTCATTCCCCAAATGTTTATGGATTGTCTGTAGTGTCTTAAGACATTGACCTGGCTGCTGGGGATGCTGGTGTGACTGAAAGCAGCAGTGTCCCTGCCCTTCTGGGGCTTACGTTGAAGTGAGCTGACTATAAAAGTCAACAGTTACGGACGCTTCCATTGTACGAAGAACTTTCCCTGAATTCACTTATATGGAGAAGCGCACGTTTATTATCCTGTTTTTGGAACCATGGCACAGAGAGGTCAATAACCTACTATGGACACGGAGTTAATATCAAGTCCAGAACTCTGCCTCCAAAGCTGATGTACGCTCAATAAGTTGATCAATATTTATTGAGCTTCTGCAACGTTCTGGGCCCTGTGTGAGACAGTGGAGGTATTCCAGTAAACGAGATGGTGATTCCGCCCTTGTGCGTCTTATGTGGTCATAGCCACTGCCCTGCATTGCTCCTGGAATGGTGTTTTCAATCGACTCCACTCAGCAGGTGCTCTGCCTTCTGCATGGAGGTGGGTGTCTAATCTAGGGGTAAAGTGCAATTTTTGAAATAAAATTTAAATGAAGATAGTGATAGTGTGTAGTAACCTCACTTTCAAGTTTTTCTTTACCTTAGGAACAAAGTTCCCATGATCATGTACGATATAATAGAAGAAGAACCAACTGGGTTCAAAGAACTCAGTCTTTTCCACAAAGTAAACTGGGAAGCTTATGAGGATTTCATGTCTGACTGCATAAGAGGTAGAGAGCTTGGCAGATTAGGAATCAGGTAAATGATGAAATGCTCAGCTTCAGAGGGTGGTAGGCAGGATAATGGCCCTCAGAGACGTTTACGTCCTAAAGCTTGGAGTCTGAGGTTGCGCTTAGAATGAAGGTTGCTTTTCATCTAACTTTGAGATGGGAAGATTTTCCTAATTTTTCCAGTGGGCTCAATGTAGTCACAGGGTCCTTATAAGTGACAGAGGGGGCCAGGCACAGAGGCCTGTAATCCCAGCACTTTGGGAGGCTGAGGTGGGCAGATCATGTGAGGTCAGGAGTTCAAGACCAGCCTGGCCAATATGGCAAAACCCCATCTCTACTAAAAATACAAAAATTAGCCGGGCATGGTGGCACATGCCTATAATCCCAGCTACTTGGGAGACTGAGGCAGAGGAATTGCTTGAATCTGGGACGTGGAGGTTACAGTGAGCCAACATCACGCCACTGCACTGCAGGCTGGAAGGCAGAGCAAGACTCAGTCTCAAAAAAAGTGACAGTGGGAGGCAGGAGAGTCAGTGTTGGAGAGGCCCTGGAAGTGGAGGTGGAGTGATGAGATTGCTGACTTGGAGATGGAGAAAGGAACCAGCAGCCACAGAGCGTAGGCGCTTCCAGAAGCTGGAGAAAGCAACGCCTGGATTCTCCTCTAGAGGGTCCAGAAAGGAACGCTGCCCTGCTCACTCGCTGGTTTCTGCCCAGGGAAACGCATTTTCGGCTTCTGACTTCCACGTCTGTAAGATAATAAATCCATGTTGTTTTAAGCCACTAACTTTGTAGTGAGTTTTTACAGCAGAAATAGGATTCTGATGCAATCAGGTAGACAGCTTCCACCACGACCACGTCAACAACATTCCCTGGATTTCCTAGAAACACTGATGATTGTGTTTTCTTCTTGCACACTTGTGTCCTGTAGTTCTGAGGGGTCATATCTTATCCCTTTAAGAGTTTAAACTGGCCGGGCGTGGTGGCTCACGCCTGTAATCCCAGCACTTCGGGAGGCCAAGGCAGGCAGATTGCTTGAGGTCAGGAGTTTGAAACCAGCCTGGCCAACGTGGTGAAACCCTGTCTCTACTGAAAAAATACAAAAAATTAGCCTGGTGTGGTGGCACGTGCCTGTAATCCCAGCTACTTGGGAGGCTGAGGCACAAGAATCGCTTGAACCTGGGAAACGGAGGCTGCAGTGAGCCGAGATTGTACCACTGCACTCCAGCCCCTGGGTGACAGAGCGAGTTTCTGTCTCAAAAAAATAAAAAGAGTTTAAGGTAAGCTCACTTTTGTCCTAATCTGTCAGGCTCCTCTTGCTATCCTAAATAACTTGCTTAGAATTAGACTTTGTTAAAGACTATCACCAGCTCACTCTACAGCTCAGCTCTCTTGCAATAACCTTTGGACACGTTCTGTGAATCTAACAGATCATTCCAAGTGTAGATTCTCTAACACCTTGGTGGATTATGTCTCCCTCAACATCGGCTCTAGAGATGAAAGTGCTCCTGTGTATATAAATAGCATCAGGTAGGCGAGGTACCTGGAAATAGTGGTTCCATTTATTGATACCGCACAACCTGAAGTGTTGTCAAAAACTTACCTTTCACTTTGACGAATATAACAAACCAGATTACTTTCTTCAGCCAAGTAGTTAGGGATGACAGTACAGTCTTAGATTTTATTTTGGTCAACTTGTGGGTATTGTAAACCATTGATAGCACTTCACGCTGTTCCTGGATCGTGGACTAACACCACCATCTCCTCTTCATTATAATGTGTGTGGTGTTTTAATATCTCATGAGTACTTCTCTACCACTACTACTGCTCCACCAGATAATCCAGCAAAGGATTAAAAAACCCAAATAGGGCAAACACACATTGATTGATGTGTACAATGAGAAAACCAGATCATTTTGAATAGAATACCATCTTCAATAAAAAAATCAACAATATTAGAGAAGACCTGGACAATTTTCGGTAGCGTCTTCTGCAGTGTTGGCTGAGGGGCTCCTAAAGGAGATGCTGAGAATTTTAATAGAGTTCCAGCACTCCTAGGAAAATATGTCATTTTACAGCAGGGTGAATTGACGCACGATTCCAAGAATCCTGTTCAAACACCAATCCACAAGTCTACCAGACTCTGTTCAAATTCCTATCATCAATCAGTGATGCGTTTCCACAGTGTAGGTGCTTCGGTGTAGGTGCTTTGGGGGCTGTGCTCCCACGAATGTCAGCAAAATCACTAGAGTACCCACTTCCTGCTGCCCCTAACAATGCACCAATCCCTGAACCCTACACTATACAAGATAGAAGCCCGCTTTACTTAGGGAAGCTGGCTCTCACAGGCTTAGCTCTCCTTTACTTACATAAGTAATAAAGTCAGCCTCTGCTCCACTGTTGAGCGGGGGCCGCTCCTTGACAGTCAGACCTGCTGCCTCTTGTCTCCTCACCAAACAGGAACTGATGAGGATGTGTGGGAAAAGGAGGTAAGAGGAGAAGCAGCCAGAAGTCAGAACATACGATAATGACTCCAATGAAACTTGAGTGACTGGAGTATGCCCAGTGTTAAGTCCTAGAATGAAGTTAGAAAATATTTCCAGTGACCACGGTAGAGGAAATGAAATTATTTAACTGTACGTTTATATGAACATTAATGATTAAATCCCCAAATACATATATATGCAATTTCTTATTTTTATGCTACACTTAAGAATCCAATAGTCAGATTATTGTGCCAAAGTGTAACTTGCCTTTGGATGAAGTTTGATTGTTTATTCATTGATTTAAAAATAAGAATGAGATGGGCACCTCTCTTTTCAATAATAAGAATGAGACGTACACCTCTCTTTTCAATATTAAGAATGAGACGTGCACCTCTCTTTTCAATGAATGGGCACAGCTTTGATTAGTTCCTGAGGTTGCAGAGCCCCGGGTAGAAGGAACATGAACGTGAGGTTAGTCTTGTTGTCTCCAGAGGGTAGGTTTGCTGACCTGATTAGTATGTAGTTAGCAGAGGACAATTTAAAACAATTTCCTGGGTCTACTTTGTGCTGTGTTCCTAATGGAAACATCAGAAAATGCCCAGTTGTAGCTTTCATCTCCTGCTGTGTCCTAGCCACAGTTTCAGCGTGCTATCTTCTTTTCACTTTTGGAAACCACAGTGGTGTATATAACAGAAGCACTGAAGCACCAGAGATATCATTAAGAAACGGAAGGTCAAATATTTAGTTACAAGTGTAGGAAATGCTTTAAAAGTTTGTAGTTAAGCATGATTTTAAAATGTGAAGAATGGTTTTAAGCAGGATGGATATTTTCACTTCCCTAAAACAGTACAACCAATTGAGGGATTTATTTGAGCTCAAGGTCTTAACAATTAGGTGTTTCTTTTCTAAGTGCAAAGAAGAAACAAAGAATTACAAAAATTCAATGATCTTCCAAAATCAATCTTGTTCTCCAATGATGTGATGTTCCTGTATCATTTCCTTCTAGTTTATCATTATCAGCTATGAATTCTTCTATTTGGCAAGAATGATTTTGTATGTCCCGAATTATGTAGGATGGCCATTATTGTGGAAAAGAAAAGAAAACCAAACACTAAGGGCAATAACCATTACACAGCTGAGGGAGGCAGAAACTCCCTCTTCAGGTGGTTCAGAAACCACCACCTCACAGAACAGTCAAGGTCTTGTGAAAAGCATCATTAGCTTCCACTTAAGTTGATCCCAGGAGGGCAAAATTCCTGAATGTGGGGAAAATCTTACTGGGAGGCTGGGATGGGCAAGACCATTGGGGTTTGAAGGAGCAGTGGGGCTTCTGCTGAGCACCAGCTGTATGCAGCCTGTCTAGTAGAAACCTTGCTTTGTGGTTAAGGACTGGAATGTGCGTTCCTGGAAGCTGGTTAAGTCAGTGGCTGCAGCAGCCAAAGCCATGTCTGCCTGTGAGAACAGAAGACCCAACTTCAGGAGACACGGGCTCCAGGACACACACAGAAGATGGCAGAAGGAAGGCACAAGGCAAGGTGAGGTGTCAGGCTGAGGGTGACACCAGCATGGGCACAACTGGGGGTGGTGGGCCTTGTAGGTGGCTGTGACCTCAGTGGTCAGGCAGACATGTTTCTGCCCTCACAGAAGCAGCAAGGGACCTGCCCAGGGAAGCCCAAGTGCATCCACTGGCTGGCAGAGGCATGAAATGTGTGCTGATTCTTTTCAGGAGAGAGGCAGGCTCCTGAGTGGGAGTGCTGGAGTGGCCCAGCCCCAGGTTCCTCCAGACTGTGTGTAGTTGAGCTCCTAGCACTCAGTCCCTCCTGCCGGCACCATTGTCCTTCTGTGGAGGACTGCCTCAGTGCCCTGTCCCGCTTCTCCCACCCCTCCTATACCCATGGCTGACGTGAGGCCGAGTCTTGAGTCAGAACAAAGCATTAGTTTCAGAAGGAGCTGCAGTGCCAGCGTCAGCTGCACCCGTGCCGATGCCCACTGCTGCCAGGACCTCTGCGTCTGCTCCTCAAGCGTCCACTCCCCATTCCCCACACACACCTGGAGCAGACTCCCTTCTGGAAAAAGACCCTCCAAAATAGCATGCTCACTTGGCCAGTCATTATATTAAAGTGCATCCAGATACAGCTCACAAATGAGACAGTGCATATGAAAAAACACAGATGTGAAGTTTTATAGCCCTGGGGAAATACTAACTCTTAGAGACAAATGCATCGGAATCTAGGCACTGAAGGGTGCCCACAATACCTGGCGAATCTTTTCCCTGCTCAATAAATACCCCTCAACTTTACCCATTTCCCAGTGCGCTTGGAGGACAGGAACTTTTCCCACTAACATGAATTACGGAGCTTTCTTTTAAGTCCTAGTGTGGTTAAAGGTGTAAGTGGTGCTAAGCTGGTTGTCACTAATGGATACTGTGTATTCAAAGACTGAGATTTTGCCAGCTCTCAACACTGATCACATTTAGACTCTGTACCTGGAATCTCATGTCTAGGATGTAGGTTTTGAAGACAGGAAATACATCTATCAATGCAGATACATATTTGCATAGCTCTGAAGCTGGCTGGGCATTCGTAATTATGCATACTGTCGGGAAAGAAGAAATAATAAAAGAGCCAAAAATAAAGAACGATGGATATGGGGACAGCAGAGTCAAATGAAGAATCTGGTGTGAGAGATTGGCACCATGTCCGACTGGTGGCGTAGCCTCAAACCAAGCGTGGGAAGTGCCCAATGCAAAGGCTTCCCTTGAATCAAGCAATTAAAAAGAGCAGACAGTAAATCGATTTATTTTTAAAAGGTGTATGGAATTCCAAAGGAACCTGCATTTGTAAAGGATGTGTATATGCCTCTTAAATAGCCTAACAGGGAAGAGTTGCTTAATGGGATAATGCAAAGATCAGATGGACAGCAGAAAACCCCATAGGCCAGGCTCCCCTCCACAGCAGTGGGGCATGGACCCTGCCTTGGCCCTTTTAGGTAAGAGGCTGTTTAATTTCTAGCTTTCTTGGAGACCTGGTCGTGAGAAACCCTACCTATCTGTGTAATATTGTGAAAACATGGCCAGCAAATCCTGAAGACAAACTCTGACCCTGCATTATCTGCGATTAAATCCTCCAAAATTACAGCAGCATGGCCACCTCTGCATTGATTTTTCAGGCATGTTTAAAATGACGTCGCCTGTTAACTTGTTTGTACAAATAGGCAAAGAAAATCCCCCCAAATCACGCCACGTGGTTGAGGATTTATGAAACATGCAGGCAGGATAAATATTTCCTCTTAAAAAAATTAGACAACGGATAAATTGCCATTACAACGCAATAAGGCAGTTTAGCTCAATTTAGCAACTAAGTCAATGTTTAGCCAAGCCATGATGCGAGCGCCTTATTAAAATCCCAGTGGCTCTGGTGTGTCTGAGGTGGGAAAAAAGGTTAAACTGCATATCAACTACTGAAGGGAGCGGAAAGGCTGTGGAGCCCAATTAAACCTTCAGCACGGCTGGCTCATAAACACTTGCTACTTCATTCCCCCTGGAACGCACAGCCAGGCGGCTGGAGCGGGGACCCAGCAAGAACCTTTTCATGCAGCTCGGCCGCTGCGCCTGGGGTCTGGCCGAGTCCTCATGGGTGAGAGGCAATGCGCTCCCTCTCTATTAATCATCATCTCGCTCTCAACACCTGGGACTGGCTCCAACTCCCCCGGTTCCTATATTGACAATATTCCCTGTTGATTTCCTCATTTTCTCAGCCAAGGCTAGACTGACCTCTTTAAAATTCTTTATAAACGTCAGTAATTGCTGCATCCAACTTCAATTCATTACTTTCCCAGGCCTCATGTATTTTGATGATATGAAAGTTGACCACATTTACATGCAAATTGAAGTTTTATATTAATAAGGGCCAGTGAAAGGAGATCGCATGGTAATGCTCCATTATGACTTTTAAATACATTTGCCCATGTCTCGACTGGCATTAGCATGGTCAGACCATGAGGAAATCATGTTGGTCTGATTGCAATTTTGTTTTCCAATTGAAAGTACAATTTCATCAGGTTTCCCTGTCATTTCTAATAATGACTTAAGTTTGCTTGCTAAATTGGAGAATTTCTCCGGCCTTCGGATGGGCTGGCAAACAGGTGAGGCGACAGCTGCTTCTGCATGAAGTGCTTCATTACGGGCGCGGGCAACCGTCCGTCCCACGAGGCTGCTTTGATGACAGGGGCAAAATTACTGAAGGCGCCACTCCACGCAGCAGAGATTGATGATCTTAAGCACATTAACTTTATCATAAAACTTGGAAAGCCCAACGTTTTGTGTGCTCACACACTCCACTTTTTAATACAATAATCAATGGATGCTTAATCTCCCCAGTTGCAAGTTTGGTGATTTTCATCACAGCTCATACATTTGTATTCTGTCTTGCCAAAAGGAGCTGACTTTCTTTTCCTTGCTTCAAAGGGAATTTTCTGTATCCAGCAAGAGGAGTGTGATGCTTCCGCATCATCATGCGTAAGACTATAAGATCCAGGGTTCCACACAAAGTAGATCTTCGACAGGAACAATTTTTCCAGACTTACCTCCCATTAAATTGAATGTGGATTGTGTTCCTACAGTCCCCCCAGATTTGTCAAGGTGCTCAATGGAAGTTACTGAAAGAATCCTCAAAGGTTAGAGTAGTAGGAGAAGCAAACTACAAGGATGTGTAGTAGAAAATACAGAAATGTTGAACAGGAAGGACAGTCATAGAGTTTTTTCTTGACTCAGCTTACACAGTGAGAATGCACATTGTGTTCACCTGAAAACTTGCTCTCAAAAAAAGAAACTTGCTCTCAGCTCCACTAATTTATGAGTTTTTGATGGCATCAACATTTGTGTCTTGCGTTATAATGATTTTCTCGATAAATATTTTCTGGATGATATTCCAGGTAAAAAATTCACCACCAGCCATCATAGGTCTGGTCTCCCTAGCAAAGAGCCTTAGCACGAGTCACTTGATTTAGATAATTCAGTAAACTTCTAATCAACAAGTTCTTCATGTATTTCATTGTATTTGCATTGTCTTTTTCTCTGAGTAGAGAAGATGCTGGTAGCAAGTTGAATGTGAGAAAAGCCACAGTAGGATTCCATTGTCTCTGACCAGTACAAATATTTACCCAGAGAACTAGCAACCTTCACACCTCCCATGCTCAACTGGACCCTTTGGCAACCTCAAGATAAGCATGATGCATTTTATGAATGAGTCCAATAACAAGCAGGTGCAAGGGCTATCTGTGTCAGAACAGAGAGAGAAAAGATGGCTTGTCAGTTGACATGTTTCTGGTTTCAAAGTGAGATTAAGCCCAATATGTACACTGTTGTTTATTTACGTATGTTTTTTAAAAAAATCGTAGTGATTACAAAGATGTATCACAGAAAATGACATAAGCCGTGCCATGGCAAAAACACATGTTCTGGGTAAAGATGGAGCCTTATTAGAGCCTCCGGGGACAGGGAAAACGGAGCTGCTTTGAGGATTGACAAGAAATGTTTAATGATTGAATGCAATGTAGGTGTGGATTGGAAAAATGTATTTCACTCTTTCAAGGTGCTGGTAAGTCACCAGCAAAGAATTGTACTTTGTAGTAAGTCACATAACAGAAAAATCACTTAGAGAAGTGAGGAATGGTTGTTTTATTTGTTTAAATTTGTGCTGGGGACGAGAGGGGAGGCCTGGAAGCACAAAAAGAGAATTTCGACTTTGGTTTATTTCAGGGACTTTAATTCTCCTTGTTGTCATGGTCAGTTACTCAGAAGATGACTTTTCTAAGAAGTAAACAGTAGATACTCATAGAGCAATCACCATCTAAATCTCTCTTTTCACCTTTTTCTCTCCTCAAAGCAACGTAAAACCAATTTAAAAACATCTTAACCAGAAGCCCGATATACATAAACACAGAAACAGCAGCTCTAATGAAAGTGGGGGTGTGTGCTGAGTCACCCCCCATTCCCTGCTCCTCACCAAATAGCCCCTGGTAGGAAGTGGACAGAGGAGATCCAATCCCAGGTGGAGCCCGTAATTCAGGCTGAACACTGAGGGGGAGCACCACATTGGGGAGGGGGACAGGGCATCCTTCTCCTCTGTGTGTGGGTGATGGCAACAGAAGGTTCTTTGCTGGCATCAAAATTGCAGGTGTGTGGCCAGGTGCAGTGGCTCACGCCTGTGATCTCAGCATTTTCAGAGGCCGAGGCAGGAGGATTACTTGGGTCCAGGAGTTCGAGACTAGCCTGGGTGACATAGGGAGACATCTTGTCCTCAAAAAAAAAAAAATAATAATTAGCTGGGTGTGGTGTTGTGTACCTGTGGTGCCAGGTACTCAGGAAGCTGAGGCAAGAGGATCATTTGAGGCTGCGGTGAGCCATGATTGTGCCCCTGCACTCCAGCCTAGGTGACAGAGTGAGCCCCTGTCTCCCCACCCGTCAATGGAAATTGTATGTGCTTTCTTCATCATAGGGTAGAATTCAAAGGGACTCAAAACGGAAACATCCACATGGTAGAAATATATTGGCCATGTTTTTTTTTTTTTTCTTATTTCTTCTACCATTAATTCCCTACCCATCCCCCATCTCCCCCCTACCTCCGAGCGCGTGCGCGCGCGCGTGCACACACACACACACACACACACACACACACACACACAAAAGCTACGACATTTCATGGGCTAAGTGTGACAAGAAATCATTCTAAGAGAACAATGTCAACTAATCCTCCCAGTAACTTATGCTTTCCTAGATCATTGAGGGAATTTAAGAGATGGAAGGGCCTCTGGACAGTCACCCTCACTGATCAGATATATTTAGTAATCAAACTCATAACCCATGGCCTAAACTTTTAAGTGTTTCCATGTCCATTACCTCATTTTACTTTTATAGCACCCCTGTGCAATGTGTAGTATTGCTGTAATTAGCCTCTTCTTTTTCTTCTTCTTTTTTTTTCTGAGGCAATTAAGGACAGCAACAGGCACAGGCAGCTACAGGACTGAAGCCAGGCCTCTGGTTTATTGCTGTCTTTATTCCCTTGCAAAGTTAACAGCTGCAAGCAAGCGTTGTTTTATTTTTGGCTCTACTATCAAGATAATTGTGTCTCTCTCCATTTGACTTTCTATTTTACAGACCATAAGAGAAAGCCAAACTTCTTTATTTTTTGGCGGGGGGGGTGGGTTAATTTATCCCAATTGCCCACTGATGTTGATCATGGACACCGGAAAGGCTGGTTAACTCTTTAAACCTTTCCCTGTGTGGAAGCAGCAGCTGATTTAAATATTTTGGTTTAGTCAGGTAATTCAACTTATGCAAAATAATTCAATTCTATGAAAAAATAAAATATTCTAACCACTTGGTAGAAAACAACTGAAATGATTGTTCCTTGTAAGATTCCACAGGACAGTGACTTATCACTGCCTACACTGTACATATCCCTGCATACTTGTCCTCCTTGGATGTAAACTCGGAAGAACCATTGCTTAATTACATGGCTCTGTCGTTATCTGTCTATTTATCTATATATCATCATCATCTTTTCAGAGATAGGATCTCACTCTGTCACCCAGGCTGGAGTGCAGTGGTGCCATCATAGCTCACTGTAGCCTCAAACTTCTGGGCTCAAGTGACCCTCTTGCCTCAGCCTCTCAAATAGCTGGTATTACAAACACATACCACTATGCACAGGCCCACAACATACCTGGCTAATTCTCTGTTGTTGCTGCTGCTGCTGTTGTTGTCGTTGTTGTTTTGAGGAACTACCATTCCATTTTTCACAGTGGCTTACCATGTCACCTTCCTGCCACCAGTACATAAGAGCTCCTATTTCTTGACATCCTCACCAACTTTCTTTGTCTTGAATAATAGTCATCCCAATGGAGGTGAAGTGGTATTTTATTGTTCTTCAGTTGCATTTCCCTAATGATTAGTGATGATGAGCACCATTTCATGTGTTTCTTGGCCATTTGTATGTCTTCTCTGGGGAAATGTCTATTCAAGTCTTTTGCCCATTTTTTAAAAATCGGGTTGTTTGTTTTTGTTATTGAGTTGTAGGCATTTTTATATATTCTAGACTGTTATTTCTTTATTAATATATAACTTACAAATGTTTTCTCCCTTTCTGTGGGTGGCCTTTTTCCGCTATCATTTATGTCCTTCGTTGAACAAATTTTTAAATTTTAATAATGGAGGGCCTGAAGCCCAATTTGTCTACATTTTTCTTTTATTACTCATGTTTCTGGTGTCACATCCAAGACATCTTTGCCAAATCTAATGCTATGAAGTTTTTTCCCTATGTGTTCTCCACCGTTTTATAGTTTTGCTGTCATGTTTAGTTAGGTCTTTGATGCATTATGAGTTAATTTTTACATATGATGAAAGGTAAGGGTCCAGGTTCACGAGGGTTTTTCTTGTTTTTTGTTTTGTTTTTTGTTTTTGGAAAGTAGATGTCCAGTTTCCCCAACATCATCTTTTGAAAAAACTAACCTTTCCCCATTGACTGGTCTTGGCACCCTTGTCAAAAATCATTTGACCTTATATATGAGGGTGTATTTCTGGGATCTCTATTTGATTCCCTTGGTCTGTATGTCAGTCTATGCCACAGCACACCACACTGTTTTGATTACTGTAGCTTTGTAGTAATTTTTGAAAGCAGGAAGTGTGGGATGTCCACATTTGTTATTTTTTGAGATTGTTTTGACTGTTCAGAGTCTCTTGAAATTGCACATTATTTGTAGGATAATTTTTTTTTTCTACAAAATAGTTGAGATTTTGATAGAGATTGAATGGAATCTGTAGATCACTTTTACAATGTATTGACTTCTTAAGTTTTCCAATCTCAACAGTGAACATGTCACCATTTATTTGTTTTTAACTTCTTTCTGCAATGTTTTATAGTTTTCAGAGTATAAGTGTTAGGCCTCCTTGGTTAGGTTTATTTCTAAGTATTTTATTCTTTTAAATACTTTTGCAAATAGAATTGTTTTCTTAATTTTCTTTCCAGATTGTCTATTACTAGTGTAAAAAACACACCTGACTTTTGTGTGTTGATTATATATTCTGCAACTTTGCTGGGTTCATGTATTAGTTCTGACAGGTGTGTGTGTGTGTGTGTGTGTGTGTGTGTGTGATCTTTTAGCTTTTTGACATTTAAAGTCATGTCATCATCAAGTAAGTCTGTTCTTCGAATTACGAACAATTATACTTACTTATTGAAAGTAATCTTGAGCCTGTCTGAAAATAAGTGAAAGGACACTACCAATTCCTTCTTGATCACCGTGCTTTCGGGTGGGAAGAAATTCACCATCTCGGAGATGCACTCTCCACACTCGTAGTAACTGGCATTATATTCAGATATCTTTAATGGTGTAACTGATTGATTCTTTTCATTTATGGCTTGTATTCACGTGTTTGTCTTTCTGCCCTGGTGCCTGCCATATATAAATGAATTTTAAGCCATTTAAAATATGCTGAACGGTTCTTCTTGGCTTTGTTTCCCACAGATACGGGCCAGGGGGCACACCTCTAGCTTGCAGCACTCACTTTGCAGATTCAGTTGGAATTATTTGTATTGACGCTGTCTGCTCTCTCTGCTCTCCCCTTGAAATGACGAGGAACTGAGTACAGTGGACACTAGCTTCTGTGTCCCCAGCTCCCCCCAAGCCATGGGCTGCTACATCAAAGATCTGCAGTGGGCTGCCCTTCCCATGATATTTCAATTTAAGCACCGACTCACTTCCACGGAATCACATCTCATTCACGCTGTGGCCTTTGCAGGAGACAGGGATCATTATGGAGCAAGCGCTTAGGAAAAACAGATTACACCCTGGCCCCGAGCAGCCAGGTAAGGGGACGCATGGAGGGAGACGTGTCCCAAGGAACAACCAGGAGAAGTGGGGGCTCCCGGGAGATGTGGGGGCCAGGGTAGGATAGGAACCCCGGCCACTCCAGATTGTCAGGCTGGAGTCAAGTGCATCCCTGTTGTCACCGCTGACTCCCCACCTTGCTCTCAGAAGCCGCCTCTCTGCTTGTCTCTGGTTAGTGCAGTAAAGGCAATTCCCCTGTGCTTTCAGGTCCGAGATGATCCTATTCTCTTTAGATTTTCCTTTATCCATTCTTATTTCTAGTCTTTTCTACACACACAGGATGGACCTGGACGCACATTATGCAGACCGCTATTCTGCAGGCCCTGCCTTTAAATTGCATTCATTGGTTTAGACAGACCCTCCAGTGAGGAAATAGAAATCATCTTTTGTTTGTTTGTTTTATTTTCTCTCCAGCCTCTGCAGTTTGCAGCCTAATAATTTCATTTTAAAAGGAACACCTGTCATGAAGGTTTGCTCTATTTACCATTAAAACGGGAAGAAAGAACCTTATTAAATCTCCAGCTAGAACAAGGCTCCTCCTTTTCTTCGCCTTCCTTCCTTTCTCTTTCTCTCTTTCTTTTTTTCTTGCTGTCTTCCTTCTTGTCTTCCTGTCTTTTCCGCTCCCTCTGCCCCTGTCATTGTGTGTACTGGATATCGCCAAGATGTGGCTCAGGCCCTTCAGGAAAGGTCCGGAAGTTTGGTCAGCAGGGTCTTGTCTTGGTTCCCTTTGGATAACTACGACCTTTTGATGTGGGCGCATATTTGAATGGATGAATTTATAATACTTGAATAACCAGTTCGTTTCGGCAAAAATTGTGATTTTAGAGAGAAAAAAACACTTGAGAGCTATAGACTCCAGCAAAGGTTCATATTTACAGTATTTGGAAACAAACTTGGCCTGATGTTATGCAGCCTAACTGGGGATCCCAGGTTTCACCTATGCCTAGGTTGCACCCCAGATGCTGCAGGGACATGGTGCCTGCTCTGGAGAATGGGGCAGCTTCCACAGTGCCCAGGAGCCAGAGTTTCCAACCCAGACTCAGGAGCGAAAGTCTGTCTCTTCCGTTTCTGGGACCTGGAAGTATTTGCATGACTTTCTGGGTCTCAGGTATCCCATTGCCCACCAGGAATTACCTTCCTCCAGGATCATGGTCAAGATGACCTGAGATGGTGATGCTTAGCCTGTGGTAAGTACTCTGTAAATATATAAACTGTTATTTTAAATCACATGCGCTCACCTGTTTCCTGTAAAGGGTCCACTGAAAATCCCATATGATTAATTGTAGCTTTGATTGATGAACTGGCTAGAGGGGTCCACAAATTGTGCTTCTGCAGTGTAGGGCTCATGCAGTGTGGGCCGCTTGAGGAGCTGGGGTTGCACTGTATGTTCACCCCCCATGACCCCATCCCCTGCCCACAGGTATATTCTCCCCACCATCCCCCCATATCCCCATCACCTGCCCTCAGTTGTATTCTCCCACCATCCCCCAGTGACCCCATCACTTGCCCACAGGTGTACAGCCCCACCATTCCTCCTGTGACCCCATCACCTGCCCTCAGGTGCACTCTCCCACCAACCCTCCTGTGTCCCCAGGACTTGCCCAGAGTTGTAGTCTCCCCACCGTCTCCATGACCCCATCACATGTTGACAGGTGTACTCTCCCCCCAACCCCTGTGACCCCATCACCTGCCCACAGGTGCACTCTCCCACCATCCCCTCTGTGTCCCCATCACTTGCTCAGAGTTGTAGTCTCCTCACCATCACCCTGTGACCCCATCACCTGCCCACAGGTTTACTCTCTCCACCATCCCCCCTGTGTCCCCATCACCTGCCGACGGATGTAGTGTCCCCACCATCCCCCCGTGTGAGCCCATTACCTGCCCACAGGTGTAGTCCCCCCTCCATGAGCCCACCACCTGGCCATGTCATCCTCTGTTGCCCATTCTATTGGCCTCTGAGTGGTCCTGGCTGATGGCTGAGGTTTCCATGCCCCTGGGAGGTCTGAGGTGTCCAGGAGGGAGGGGCTTGCTTCAGTTGCCCTGGTCTTCACAAGCTGGCTGTAACTCAGTCTTTCACATTTTCGTTCTTTCCTTCTCTGAGGTTGGCAGATTACAGAAACTCAGTGGAGATGGTTGGGTTCATGAACTAAATTCTTTCCTAGTGTACAAATAGGTGTTTGCTTAACATCTCCCTGTGAACGTCTCCCTTCACCTCCTCACTGGACCCATCCTTCACATGGCTCCTCTTCCACCAGCATTCCAGAGAGTGAGAGGACAGCAGCAGTGTCCTCTAAGAAGTCAGTCATTTGGGGTTTTGAGGAGAAGTTTTAGGAGAGGAGTGTGTTTTATGTTTAGAACACACACCAAAAATATTTCAGTTTTAGGACTCTGGAAGACTCTTTACAAAAAGTTTTCTGCCCCCACACCCTCCACCCCCCACCCCCACTCCTGAGTCTTGTTCCATCTATGCTGTAGAGAAGGGGTTCCTGGGAGCCATCCCATAGGACTTGCCCTTAAACAGTGTTGTGTTCAAGTCATTCAGCTGTTCAGAGGAAAGTGCTTGATGAGGCAGAATCACCAGTGGACACAGTGAACCCACTCTTGCCATGTACACACGGCTCCAGGCCACACCTGTCTTAGCAGCAGAGGCGGAGGCCAGGGAAGCTCTTCAGGTAATTCAGACCAGGACAGATATTCCCGTTCCTCATTTGAAACTTGTATTTTTTCCATGTCCTTAAGTTGCTATTTTTAGTTCTCCACATTCCTAGAAAGCATGCAGTTGAAGTTCATGACAGTATTCTCTCAACGTGTGATTCAAAGACAGAGACCGTTTCCCACCCATCAGTTCTCACACTGCCCCATTCTGCAGCTTCACCATCCATGCACTAAGAAGGCAGGCCCTGCAGCCCCTGCACCCAGCCGCTGGGGTCCTCGGGCTTATAGACAGAAAACTCAGGAATGAGTATGTTTCCCCATGATGTGCAGTTTAGCCTAGAAACTATACAGAGCGGGGTCCCTGCTGGCGTTCCTTCTTTGTACTAGTGCAGCTTCGGAAAGTACTGGTTCTCGGAGGCGCACTCAGCTGCATCTGGAAGGTGCAGTGTGCATGGCAATGCCACTTGACACCAAGGTGTGAGCATTTGAGCTGTGCTGGAAGGTTCTCCATGGATGGGTGCCTACCCTGGAGGGTCCTGTGCCGTGCACTTGAGGAGGCTGTGGTGGTGAGGAGAGACTCTAGAGCAACCCACACTCCTGATAAGTCAGATAAGAGTGCATCCTCTGGGTAAGTGTATCTTGCAAATTTAAAGACATAAACCAAGACATAGCAAGGACACGGAGCCAGGACTGAGAGTTTGGGTCTTGAGTAGCTTTGGGTCATTACGCCCTCCCAAGTGGATTGCTCTAAGCCTTGTTTATTTGTTAATGTGAAGAGTTGGATGGAATTGCCTTTGTTCTGAAATATTTTATTCTGCCTAAAGTCTCTGGGTCAGCAAAACATGCCACAGGGCTTCTCTCTCCGCTTGGGAAGGCACACCCGAGTAGGGAGGCTGGCCAGCCCATGCTCCCCCAGTGGGGTGAGTGTTAGCTGGCTAGGGCTGCTGGAACAGAGGGTATTCAACCACATAAATGTATTTGACAGCCTGGAGGCCTGAAGCCCCAGATCACGGTGCCACAAGGCCAGGCTCCCTCTGAGGGCACTAGGGAGGACCTGTGCCCATCCTCTCCAGCTCCTGGTGGTTCCCTGGCTTATGGCAGCAAAGCTTGCACCTTCACATGGCACTCTCCCTTTATGGGCATGGATGTGTCCAATTTCCCTTTTCTATTGGGCCCCAGCCGTACTGGCTTAGGGGCCCATCCTACTGTAACAGGGCCTTGTCTGAACTCATGACATCTGCAAGACTCTGTATCCAAATAAGAGCACATTCTGAGATGCTGGGGGTTAGGACTTAAGCATAGAAAATTTGTGGGGAGGTACAGAGTTCAATCCGTCTGGAAAGTAGATAGCCATGGCAGTGTGGAAAGAGGTGTGTGGGTACAGGCAGGAGGTGGCCTCACTGGTGAAACTGCATGGCCCCACAAGGTAGTGGCTGAGTGTGAAAGGCACTGGAGCTGCTCCATGATAGGGAAGGGGCAGTGTGGCCAGCAGCATCATCTGCCTTTGTCATCACTGGATGGGGCCAGGAAGGCAATGCGACTCTTCCCCTCACACCTTGTATAGGCGAGTTGGCCAGGTGTCAATGCAGCCAGGTGACACGGCTGCCTGGAGGGCACGAGCAGACAGCCCCATGGAGGCTCCAGGAGACAGACAGGGAGGCCTCAGCTGTCCAGGAGCTGAAGTGAGCAGCAGAGGGCGCCGGGGGAGATGCCCTCGCACCAGGCTCTGAGTGCCCCAGCGCGCTTCCTTGCCTTGACTTTCCTCATTGGGAACCCAGGCCTGGAGTCCATATGAAGCCTCAGCCCAGGGGAGGGTCCACCTGTCCAGCAGGCTCCCACCATCCAGCTCGCCCTGGGTGGTGCCCTCAGAGGTGGCTGGGCATGGGCCACCTCGGGGATTCTGGAGGGGCCTCCGGACAGTGCGGCCACGGGCAGTCCTCTGCTTCTCAGCACCCGAGACAGGGAACCAGAGCACAGGACTGAACACATTTTAGTTCTGTGTTAGTTCAAGTGCCGCTTGCTGAATTTGCCTGAACTCAGAGAAGAGCCTGATGCAGCGGAAGCGTCGGAGATCTTCTGTATGTTTTCTCATCTGTGCAAAGTGTTTTCAACTGTTTCAAAAGTTGGCCTTCACTGAATTTCAGCTCCCCTTGGCTTGATCTCTCATACAAAGGTTCTCAAATTCCCTAAAAATATGAAATAATTTTCTCACTCAATAAACAACTTTTCTCTCACCGTGAGAAGATTCCCAGCCCTGCCCCGCAAAGTGCATTTCAGTATCACGTCCTTTCACCAGTGCAGCAATTATGAAGTCATCTGCTGTACAAAAGTTAGTGTTCTAAACTCTCAGAAAACTTAAAGCCTTCTTCAGAAAAGTATTTTCAATGCATTCTAGACACATCCACAGGCGTGTCTTTGCCAGGGCTCCCTGGACTCGCAGCCCTCCTGAAGTGGGGAAGGAAGCAGCCCCCACAAGAGTCCTTTATTAGGAACCCTCAGAAGAGAGAGGGGGTGAGCAGGGCTGTGGCGGGTTTCTCTCCTCCAGGTGGTAGCCTGTATGTTTTGTTGTTGTTGTTGTTTTTGAAAAGGGTTTTTCCTTGTGAGCAGTCTCCAATTTCTACTCAGATGTCTGAGATATTTGCTGTGAGTCTACCATGAACCAACCCCTGTCCTAGAGAGGTACCCCGGGGGCGTTCCCCAGCGGGGAGAGGGCCCTCCCCAAAGGGAAGTTTTGCACTGGTCTCGTGTGTGCTTGGCAGAGGGGCTCAGCATGGGGGTCCCAGGGCAGCTGTTTCTCTGTGGAGGGGATGCCCCTGAACTCCCAAGGCTTCTGAATGGCGTGGGGGTGGAAGGGGCAGTGTGGGCAGGAGGAGCACTTTTTCTGTGCCCGCAGACCCTAAAAGGCTGGAGGATTTATTCAACACATACCTGTTAGTACCTGTTACAGGTAAGGCTCTGTTCTCCTGGAACACAGCGCACAACATAAAAACAAGCAATCCTGCCTTCCTGGAGCTGCCATCGGTGTGTGGGGGGTGCAGATCATCAGTCATGGAGTGAGCTGACTCCCCTGGGGTCCTTTGTGCCACAGGACTGGAGAAGGATCACTGCGGGGAGGCACAGCGTGTCTGGGTGTATAATGATTGCCCTCATTGTTAACTAGGGTGGTGAGACACTCGCATGACAAAGGCGACTTTGCACAAAGGCTGTGACCTAGGAACAGTCTGGGGGTGTTGAGGGAACAACCTTCCAGACACAGGGAGGAGCAGGAATGGGAGCCTGAGTTTGAGTTTGGAGCATCTGGGCGAAGCCAGGAGCTAGTGGAGGGGCAGGTGTGGCAGGATAGGTGAGGAAAGGCCAGGGCCTGGGGGTCACATGACCTTCTTCCCTGGGGAAACGGGGGCTATGGAGGGTGCAGGAGGAGCACCAAGCTCTGTGTCCTGTTTCTTTTTTTTTTTTTTTTTTTTGAGATGGAGTCTCGCTCTGTCCCCCAGGCTGGAGTGCAGTGGCTGGATCTCAGCTCACTGCAAGCTCCGCCTCCCGGGTTCCCGCCATTCTCCTGCCTCAGCCTCCCGAGTAGCTGGGACTACAGGCGCCTGCCACCTCACCCGGCTAGTTTTTTGTATTTTTTAGTAGAGACCGGGTTTCACGGTGTTAGCCAGGATGGTCTCGATCTCCTGACCTCGTGATCTGCCCGTCTCGGCCTCCCAAAGTGCCGGGATTACAGGCTTGAGCCACCGCGCCCGGCCTCTGTGTCCTGTTTCTAGAGGACCTTGGGTTGAGAACAGGTGATGGAGACAAAGAGAGACATGGGGAACCCTGGCTGGGAGGGGACAATGACAGTTATGGGAGATGGCCCCGGATAGGCCCAGGTAGGAGCAGGGAGGTTTCAGGAAGGAGTCTGTGGCTCCCTCAGGAGGGCCCAAGGCTCTGGACAGATGTTCCCCCTCAGAGGCTTGGAGTAGATCCACGCTGTGCAGCATAATTTTGACAGTCTGGGCCAGAATCTTTGGGAACAACACCCCACAATGATGCCGTATTATGTATGTCCAGTTGTTTCCTGGCAGAGAAGTCGAAGTCATCATTTTTTAAGAGTGGATTTATCATATAACAGAGAACACATTAGTGAATTACGGATGAAAACAGAAAACAAAGAGCAGTGTGTAAAATACCAGAATGTTTATTAGACCATGCTCTGGATTCAACATAGGCTATGTAAAAGCATCACTTTAAAGCCCTCCTTTTCTCTTCTTTTTTAAAAAAATTTACCTTTATCCACCATCTTCAAGAACATCCATCCCATATATCACCTTTTTTAAAAGGGGGGATTACATTTCCCAGGCGCAGCCAAGACCACGAATAAGCTGTTGAAATTCTCTGTGTTCTTGATTCGGCTCTAAGACTTTGGGTCATTGTCTTTATTATAAGAATTATACACAAATCCCTGCACATGAAATGTTTAGACTTCCATTTTTAATTATTCATGAAATGTGCAGAACATGGTCCAATGCACACTTGAGCAAAATTCGCTAATGCCTCTGAACAAATCATAAACACCTCACCAGGGCGCCTGGGATGCAAGGCTCTCCGCTAATAGGTGCTTTATTATAATCTGCTCTTGGTACGTAGGCAGTGAATTCATGGCTGCGGTCCCCAGCACCCAGCCACTGTGACTTCGCCATGATCTCACTCCAGCAGGAGTTACGTTCAGCAGCCTTCACAGGCTGAAGGTTGACCCCCATTCTTCTCTGCTGAAGAAATAAGAATCCAGTGACACCGTTCACTTTTGGTGCCTGGATAAATCTTTTCCTGTGATAAAACTCCAGGTAAGACCTGGCTTTACTGTGGGGCAACCTGAACAGAAGCAGAAATCGCCACTGGAGAGATCCTAACTCTTACAGATTGGAATGAAGCCAGCGTGCTCACAATGACAGTCTGAGATCATTGCTTGCATGGTGCTCCAGACTATGTAAGATGTTCACAGAAACAGAAAGGAAAAAATATATGAAGATGCCAAGAAGGACGCAAGCATGAGCAGGTCACTCATACAAGAGAAAACTGGGAAATGTTCAAACTTATTTGCTAACAAAAGTCATAAAGTGTAGCAGCATCCGCCATGTGTCTTTGAAAGGTATTTATCGAGCATTGATAATTGTCATGTGCCTTTGCAGATTCAGAAAATACAGCAATGAAAGAAGCAGGCTAGTCCCTGTTTTCATGGGGGTTACATCCTAGTGGGAAGAGAGAGGAAAACAAACAAATACACAGCATGTAAGTTAACACAGTCAGATGGGCTTGGAGCTGACACCTGAAGCTGTGTGGGCATGGTCTACCCTGAGTCCGCAGAGGGGGCACTCCAGGGAGAGTCAGGGACAAGTGTTCTATCAGGGTGTTCTACAAGTTCAAGGACCAGAAGGAGACGGTGTTGTGGGAGCAGAAGGAGAGCTTGGGACAAAACCGGATGATGAGGCCAGAGGGGAGGTGGGCCTGTTCCCCTGCTAAACGGGATGGGAGGTCCTGCCGATGAAGTCACACAGTGCGTGGTATTTGGGATTTGCCATGTTTCACGCAAAATTATGTCTATGAGCTCCATCCAGGTTGTTGCACATAATAGCAGCTCATTCATTTTTGTTGCTATCTTGCTCCATTGTGTGACACTATCACAGTTTATCAGTTCTACTGTTTGAATTACATGTGGGTGGTTTTCAGTTTTGCCTACTGTGAATAATACTGCAATGAACATTCCTTCATATGTCTCAGGTTGCACATACATTTTCATGGGTCTGCAGTTTAGACCTAGGAGTGGAGTCTCCTTATCACTGGGCATTTGTGATAGAGTCACTCCTACAAGCAGCATGGCGTGGACCTTTCCGTGGTTCATATCCTCAACCACTTTTGGTATTGTCAACCTTTTCAAATTTGACCATTCTCATGGGCATGGGGTTTACTCATGATGGTTTTATTTCTCAGTTTTCAGATAACAAATAAGATGAAGCATCTTTTTAAATGCTACTATCCTCTTTTGTCCAGGATATTTTAAAGTCTCTTGATGTGTTTGCTATTTAATTGCTTCTCCTTTTTTAATCTGTAGAGATGTTGTGGATCAAGCCCTTTGGCAGATATTTTTGTTGAAAATATCCTTTCTCTCCCTCTCTCTCTCTCTCCCTGTGTGTATGTGTGTGTGTGTGTGTGTGTGTGTGTGTGAGTGTTTCTGGCTTGCTTTCCATTTCTGAACAATTTCTTCTGATAAATAGAAATATTTCACTTCAATGTAGTGCAATTTATCCGTCTCTTCTTTTCCAGATTGTGTGTGAGTGCGTGTGTGTATTTCCCTACCGTAAGTTTAAAAGTTGTTACTTCTAGATCGACTCCTAGGTAATTAATGTTTCACCTTACATTTATGTATATAAACGACCACAAATTAATTTATGAGTATGGTATAAAGTTAGTCAAACTTGTCAAACTACACACACACACAGACATACACAGAGAGAGCTAAGATTTTTATTGGGAATGTAGTAAGTCTATGCATCAATTTGGAAATAAATGACATATTTTAGTATTGAGTTCTCAATTGATAAACATGTTATGCCTTTCAATTTATTTAGAAGTTTTAAAAATGTCCTATTAATAATATTTACAGTTTTCTTTAGGAGAGTTAAATAACTTTTAGCTATATTTCTGGGTCTATTTTGTATTTGATGCTACTATAAATGCTACATTCAATTAAAATTCTCTTTTCAATTAGTTGTTGACAGATTTTGACAGGATCTCCTTGATTTTCCTCTGATAATAAAGTGTGAGGAGCAAAGAATACCCTCTCAAGGGGGCACCTGTAATAAATAATCTGCCCTGGACATGGCAGGTGGTGGGGGAGGGTGGTGAGACATAGCTAGAGTCTGAATATATTTGAAGGTATAGGTGACAAAATTCTATGCTGGGTCACATATAGATTGGAAAAATAGAAGACTTAATGACAACTTTGACACCTTAAAGCAAACTGAATAACATAGTTATTATTTATTAAGATGTGGAAGACTGCTGGAGAAGTTTGGAGACAAATATTGAGAGCTTGTTAGAAGACATTAAGAGTGAGATGTTTCTTAGACATCTAAGTGGAAAGAGTGAGGAGACAGTTGGATTTACAAGACTCTAATACAGGAGAGAGGTATGGACTGGAGGTTTTTGTGAATCATCAGTGCACTGTTAGTATTTTTAAATAATGGGCTGCATATTATTATCTAAGAAGTGACAGTGAAAGAAACACCCAGTGAGATAGAAGCGAAACTAAGAGGGATCTTCCAAGAACCCAGTAAAGTGTTTGAAGAAAAGCTGTTGATCAAATCTATCTATTATGAATAGGCCAGATCATCTGAGTTCAATGAATTATCCATTTTTTTATGTTATGGGCTGTAGTTTGTGCTTCCAAAATTCATAGGTTGCAATCCTAACCCCTGTACTTCAAAATATGACTGTATTTGGAGATAAGTTCTTTAAAGAGGCAATTAAGTTAGAAAGAGGACATTATGGGGGGACCCTAATTCAATATGGCTGGTGTCTGTAGAAGAAGAGAAGGTCAGAACATAGACACGCAGAGGAGAGATGCCATGAGAGGACCCTAATTCAATATGGCTGGTGTCTGTAGAAGAAGAGAAGGTCAGAACATAGACACACAGTGGAGAGATGCCATGAGAGGACCCTAATTCAATATGGCTGGTGTCTGTAGAAGAAGAGAACGTTAGAACGTAGACACGCAGAGGAGAGATGCCATGAGAGGACCCTAATTCAATATGGCTGGTGTCTGTAGAAGAAAAGGAGGTCAGAACATAGACACACAGAGGAGAGATGCCATGAGCAAGTAGACAGCCCGTTATAGGCTAAGAAAAGAGACCTCAGAAGAGACCAACTCTGCTGGCATCTTGATCTTGGATTTCCAGCCTCCAGAAATATGAGAAAATAAGATTCTGTTATTTAAAGTCCCCAGTCTGTGGTACTTTGTTCTGTCAGCCCTAGCAAGCTAAATACTAACATGTCAAAGCACATGTGGTTACCAGGCACAATGCTGTGGCGGACATAGCTGCTTAGTGACCCAATATCTACTTCTTCATTCTCTACGAGATTGGCCTTGTTTGGATGACCATGTACCTGCCTTTAAAAGAAAATGTATTATTGGCCTTTACTCTTTGCATGTCATCAGTCCAGGGAGCATGTTCTGACAAGAGATGTAAGAGGTTCTATGCTAAGGTTTTGGAGGGAGGGCTTTCTCTTTGATGAAGGAGAGATGTAAGAGAGAAGATATCTTCTCTTCTTTCATTTTCACTCCTTAGAGATGAAGGAGAGAAGAAAGCCCTAATACTGCCATGCTCCTTGTGCCTCTTTTATATGTTCACAGCCACATAATTAAACTAGAAGTCCACAGCTGAAAAAGGGCTTCCTTCTAATCCTTTCAAAATCAAACACCCCATATTTAGTTCACTAGTTAAAGGAGAAATCACAACGGAATGACAAACACGCATACCAAAGTCATGCATAAAAATAGTAGTAAATCAAACTTGGGAGAAAAGGCCAGAGCCAAATTCAACACTCTTCAGAGGAAGATAACAGAAGCCAGAGTCTCTACAACGTATTCCATGCAGACTCCAGCATGTATTTTGTAAAATATCATCAAAGAGAAAGCAGTAAGTATCAGAGAATCAAGGGAGAAAACAGATGACTGAAGCAGATCAAAAGTATCTCAGTTTTGTTATTAGCAGGTAAAAACTTCAAAATAACTGTATTTAATGTTAAGTAAAGCAGAGGGTAATATGGGCAAATGAAGAAGAAAAAGCCTGAGTGAAAAGTAACCCCAAATATTCATTCTAAAATGGAAAGCTATAATATATCGTGTGTGTGTGTGTGTAAAGAAAGAGGGAGTAAATCTGTGTGTGTGTGTGTGCATGTGTGTGTATAGAGAAGGAGGGAGTAATAAATTTAAAAGTTAAAATGAAAAAAAGATCTGTAGCTTGAAAAAGCTTCAGAATACAGTGTCTCAACTGAAGGATAAAAAGAAAAAGAATAGAAACAACAGAATGGAGGATGGGAGAGATAAGAAGCATTGTGTGAATGAAAAATGATAAAATAGGAGCTTTATTTTGAAAAATTATAATCCAGAACTTTCCAAATAATAAAAGACCTTGACCCACAAATTCAAGAAACTCAGCAAACTCAAAAAAATTGCAATTCATCACATCATTGTCAAACTGTTCAAAACCAAAGATAAAGAGAAAATATTAAAAGAGCTTGGGGTGGGAGGTGTGGCATGCATTATGTTAGGGAACAACTCTGAAGAGAGAAGACAATGCTGTGACTATTTAAAGCTCTGAAATGCTATACGCACTGAAAACGTTCTAAAACTAAAGGGAAACAATGATATTCTTAGACACACACAAAAAAGCTGAGAATATTTGCTCCTATCAGGTTTCACGCTATTATAAGTATTTTAAAATCTTCATGTATAAAGAAAATGATTCCAGAAAGAAGCAGAGAGCTGCAGAAAAAGAAAAAAAACACATTGAAAAAGGAAAATATAAAAGATAATTGCTTAAAACAAAAATAGTAACAGTGTTTTATGGGGCTTATGACATATATAGAAATAAAATATATGATAATAAGGGCAAAAATGACAGAGGTTTTCATTGAAGTTAATAGGCTCTTAGATGTTTTGATTGCTTGAAGTACTAACTTAAGGTAAAAAGTAAACACTAACAATCTATTTTTTAAAATTTTAAAGTGACTACTAAAAGCATGATACGAAAAACAAAACAAAAAATGTAATAGAGAAAATAATATAATATTTAATTTGTTAAAAAACAAGTTTGACAGTAATTATAAAAATGATGTATAGTTATCGAGTAGCATTTATTTGTGGAAAGTGAAGATAATTTAGCATTATGAAATCTATTCAGATTTAGGTTTTTGAAAAAATAAGTTAGGTCACTAGCTAGACTAATCAGAAAAAGGAGAAGATCCAAATAAACACAATTAGGAATGATAAAGGTGACATTATCACTAACCCAACAGAAATAAAAATAACCATCAGAAAGTACTACAAACACCTCTAGGCACACAAACTAGAACACCTGGAAGACATGGATAAATTCCTGGACATATACAACCTTCCAAGACTGAAAAAGGAAGAAATTGATTTCCTGTACAGACCAATAATGAGTTCTGTAATTGAATCAGTAATAAATAGCCTGTCAACCAAAAAAAGTCCAGGACCTGATGGATTCAGAGCTGAATTCTACCAGGTGTACGAAGAAGAGCTGGTACCATATCCACTGAAACTATTCCAAAAAATTGAGGATGGACTCCTCCCCAACTCATTCTCTGAGGCCAGCATCACCCTGATACCAAAACCTGGCAGAGACACAACAAGAAAAGAAAACTTCAGGCCAATATCCTTGATGAACATTGATGCAAAAATCCCCAACAAAATACTGGCAAACCGAATCCAGCAGCACATCAAAAACTTACCCACCACGATCAAGTAAGCTTCATACCCAAGATGGAAGGCTGGTTCAACATATGCAAATCAATAAATGTGGTTCATCACATAAACAAAACTAAAGACAAAAACCACATGATTATCTCAGTAGATGCAGAAAAAAGCCTTCGATAAAATCCACCATCCACTCATGTTAAAAACTCAATAAAATAGGTATTGAAGGAACATATCTCAAAATAATAAGAGGTATATATGATAAACCCACAGCCAACATCATGCTGAATGGTCAAAAGCTGGAAGCATTTCCCTTTGAAAATCGGCACAAGACAAGGATCCTCTCACCACTCCAACTCAACATCGCATTGGAAGTTCTAGCCAGAGCAATCAGGCAAGAGAAAGAAACAAAGAAAACTCAAATAGGAAGAGAGGAAGTATCCCTGTATGCAGATGACATGATTCTATATCTAGAAAACCCCACAGTCTGAGCCCAATAGCTCCTTCAGCTGATAAACAAGTTTGGCAAAGTTTCAGGATACAAAATCAATGTATAAAAATCACTAGCATTCCTATACACCAACAGTCAAGCCAAGAACCAAATAAGGAAGGCAATCCCATTCATAATTACTAAAAGAAAAATAAAATATCTAGGAATACAGCTAAATAGGGAGGTGAAAGAGCTCTGCAATGAGAATTATAAAACACTGCCTAAAGAAATCGTAGATGACAAAAACAAATGGAAAAACATTTAATGCTCATGGATAGAAACATTCAATGTCATTAAAATGGCCATACAGCTCAAAGCAATTTACAAATTCAATGCTATTCCTATCACACTACCAATGACATTCTTCACAGAACTAGAGAAAACTATTTTAAAATTTGTATGGAACCAAAAAAAGCCTGAATAGCCAAGGCAATCTGAAGGGAAAAGAACAAAGCTGGAGGCATCGTGTTACCCGACTTCAAACTATATTTCAGGGCTACAGTAGCCAAAACAGCATAGTATTGTTACAAAAGGAGGCACATAGACCAATGGAAAAGAGTAGAGAGGCCAGGAATAAGGCCATGCTCCTACAACCACCTGATCTTGCACAAAGCTGGCAAAAACAAGCCATGGGGAAAAAGTTCACCATTCAATAAATGTCATGGGATAATTGACTAGCCATATGCAGAAGACAAAAACTGAACCCCTTCCTTCCACTGTATTTAAAAATCAACTCAAGATGGATCAAAGACTTAAATGTAAAACCCCAAGCTATAAAACTCCTGGAAGACAACCTAGGCAACATCATCCTGGATGTAGGAATAGGTAAAGATTTCATGACAAAGATACCAAAAGCAAAAATTAATAACTGGGATCTAATTAAACTTAAGAGCCTCTGCACAGCAAAGCAAACTATCAACAGAGTAAACAAACAATCTACAGAATGAGAGAAAATATTTGCAAACTATGCATCTGACAAAGGTCTGATATTCAGCATCTATAAGGAACTTAAACAAATCTACATGAGAAAAACAAAAAACCCCATTAAAAAGTGGGCAAAGGACATGAAGAGGCTTTTCAAAAGAAGACAAACATGCGGCCAACAAACATGAAGAAAGCTCAACATAACTGATCATTAGATAAATGCAAATCAAAACCACATTGAGATACCATCTCACACCAATCAGAATGGCTAATATTAATAAGTCAAAAAACAATAGACACTGGCGAGGCTGTGGAGAAAAGAGAGCCCTCATACACTGTTGGTAGGAATGTAAATTAGTTCAACTGTTGTCGAAAGCTGTACAGTGATTCCTCAAAGATCCAAAGCAGAACTACCAGTTGACTCAGCAATCTCACTCCTGGGTATATACTCAAAAGAATATAAATCATTCTACTATAAAGACACATGCGCATGTATGTTCACTGAAGCACTGTTCACAATAGCAAAGACATGGAATCAGCATAAATGCCCATACATAACAGAGTGGATACAGAAAATGTGGTACATATTCACCATGGAATACTATGCAGCCATAAAAAAAGAATGAGATCATGTCTTTTGCTGGAACATGGATGGAGCTGGAGGCCATTATCCTTAGCAAGCTAATGCAGGAACAGAAAACCAAGTACCACTTCTTCTCACTTTTACATGGAGGCTAAGTGGTGGCAAAAAAAGATCACCTCAAGCAAGAGAGAGGTCCTTGCTGTTTAGAACTGGAGGACTGATTAGACTTGTCATCACGCCCCAAGACCAGCCCTTAAGGCTGACCTGTGAAACCCAAGGGTGGCCTTCTGACCTATGAAACCAATCTCCTTCTGCCTCAGGTTTTTCTTCTAGAAAATGGTGCTAATACCATTGTTGTCAGTAAACAGGTAATGATGTGTAAAATGCACTTTTTGTGGTACCTTATGTACAGATAGTGTTCTAGAAATGTTCATGTCTATCTCATAATCATGTATAGACTTAAGTCACCCTCCGGCCCATGTTCAAAATCAGGTGGATTTTTTAACCTTGCCACAAAAGATTCTAAATTTCACTTGGAGTATAAACAGATAAGTGTCAGTGTGAAAATGTTCACAAATCAGAGTGGCTAGTGGGGCCTTGTTATTCACGATGTGAGATGCCAGCTTTTGTGGAACAGTACCACTCAAATGCTGAGGTCCGCAGAACAGCACAGACACTCCGTGAGAGATCTTCTTGCTGGTCGGTCCCCGTTATGTGGACAAAAATGCAATGAACAGAATGAGGAAGGAAATGTCACTCAGAAAATAGCTTCCAAAAATGAATATTTGAAAAAACAGCCAAGTACTCAAATATTGAGTACTTTGAAAAAATATTCTCCAAATGGATTAACAAATTACACAGAATACAATTTTTCTACATTATCTGATCTGAGACATGGGACATTTTAAGCATATTTAGCAATGGAAGAGCTCAAAGGTTATGACATTAAATATTATAAATTTTAATATACTTTCTACTAAAAATAACGAGCAATAAAGACAAGGATGCAAATACAAGATAAGAAATAAAAAGACCCAATAAAGTTACAAAACGTTGCCTGACATTATTGTAGCCAGATAAAATGCAAGTTAAAGCAAATTGTCTCTGACATATTGGTATCTAGCATGTAATGCTGAATCCTGTCCAAGGTGTTCTGAGCCACTTCTCTCATAGTTTTAATGGGATTTCATATTTGGCACAAGTTTTCTGTAGAGCATTTTTATAATAGATAGTAAGAGTTTTAGCCCATCCAGACATTTGAGCTCAGCAATTTCACTGAAGGAGTATCTCCTAAGGAAAAACTCAGGGATGTGGTTGGTAATTTAAACTGAGAGAGCTCAGGATGGGGAACATCACACACCGGGGCCCGTCGTGGGGTGGGAGGAGCAGGGAGGGACAGCATTAGGAGATATACCTAATGTAAATGACGAGTTGATGGGTGCAGCACACCAACATGGCACAAGTGTACATATGTAACAAACCTGCACGTTATGCACATGTACCCTAGAACTTAAAGTATAATAATAAAAACAAACAAACAAAAAACAAAAAAATAAACTGAGAGAACTGTTTCCGTGTTGTGTGTAAGAGTCAAACGCTGACATCTATCCAAATACCCAGGGACAGAGGAACTTAAATATAGGAGAGTGTATTGGTGAAGAGTAGGCTTCCATAGCAACTGTAATTTCAATGTGCCCAAAAGACTGACGTGCATTAAAAAGACTAAAAAGAAAAGTTTCAAAAGTTAATCATTTACCCTGAAAGGTACCCCTCATTTGAAAAGGTAATATAATCATTCTATAGTTAAATGAATATCTTGAATTAACTTAAAAATATATATTGTGACTCTGTAAAGGCATACTTGTGAGTGTGCAGTCATGAGGCACTTAATGATGGGAATGCATTCTGATAAATGCATCGTTAGGCCACTCTCTTGTGCAATCATCACAGAGTCTATAACACAGAAATAGGTGGTCCAACCTCCTACACACTTAAGCTGTGTGGGGCAACCTCTTGTTCCTAAGCAACAAACTTGTGCAGCACGTCACTGTGCTGAATACTGCAGGCAACTCTAACACCATGGTAAGAATGTGTGTATCTAAAAACATCTAAACATAGGAAAGCTACGTAAGAAAGATAAAAAATGGGACACCTGTCTAGTGCACCCACCATGAATGGAGCTTGCAGGACTGGAAGTGGCTCTGGGTGAGTCAGGGAGTGTTGAGTGGATGTGAGGACCTAGGGCATTACTGCACACTCCTGTAGACTCTGTAAACACTGTACACTTAGGCTACACTAAATGTATGCAAAACATGACTCTTCTTTAATACTAAATTAATCATTGCTTACTGTAACTAGTTTACTTTATAAATTTTTTAATTGTTTTAACGTCTTAATTCTTTTGTAACACTTAGCTTAAAGCACAAACACATTGTACAGCTATACAAAATATTTTTTTCTTTATTAGTCTGTAAGTTTTATTCTACCTTTTTTTTTTTTTTGAGATGGGGTCTCACTCTGTCACCCAGGCTGGAGTGCAATGGAGTGATCTTGGCTCACTGCAACCTCTGCCTCCCAGGTTCAAGCAATTCTCCCTTCTCAGCCTTCCGAGTAGCTGGGATTACAGGCACCCACCACCGTGTCCAGCTCATTTTTGTATTTTTAATAGAGACGAGGTTTCACCATGTTGGTCAGGCTGGTCTTGAACTCCAGACCTCAGGTGATCCACCTGCCTTGGCCTCCCAAAGTGTTGGGATTACAGGCATGAACCAAAGTGCCTAGCCTCTATCTTAATTTTTATTTATGTATTTATTTATTTTTTAAACTTTCTTGATAAGAACTAAGACACACACACCTTAGCCTGGGCCTCCACAGGGTCAGTAGAATCCCATCACTGTCTTCTGCTTCCACGCTTGTCCCACTAGAAGGTGTTCAGAGCAAAAACAGGCATGGAGCTGGCAGCTCCTACGAGGATAATGCCTTCTTACAAATACTTCCTGAAGAAGCTGCCCGGGGCTGTTGACAGTTAACTTTTTAAAAATATATAAGTAGAAGGAACATAGTCTAAAATAAAGATAAGTAGTATAGTAAGCACATAAACCAGTAACATCATCGTTTGTCCCCACCATCAAGCATTACATGCTGTACATAGTTACATGTGCTAGATTTTCATACTCCTGGCAGCCCTGCAGGTTTACTTACACCAGCATCACCACAAGCACGTGAGGAATGTGCTGCACTGTGGCATTGCAGCCCCATCTCTAGGTGATGGAAATTTCTCTAGTATCATCTTTGGGCACCACCATCCTCTGTGGGTCCCTCATTGATGACACATGACTGTGTATGGGAGAAAGAGTGGTGCCCGGTGGATGAAATGGAACAAATACAGAAAAACCATGGCATCATCAGAGGACAGGTGCTGCCCGGGCTGTGGGTTTCCCAGCGGGGCTACCTGTTCCTACCTGCCCAGTGGCCCCCCAGAACGGCCCATTGCCTCTTCCCTGGGCCTCAAGGGAAGGAGATGCAGGATTCGCTGCAGGATTGCTCTCTTCCCTTTGTAGCTTCTTTCATGCATGCACCTTTTAGACGGGGAACATCCACTAAATATCAGGGCTGAGCCAGAGGCTGGTGGTTGCCCTGCAGTTCGTTGACCTTGCACGCTGTACTGAAGAGCCCTGTGTCTGTCTTTATTGATTAATCTCTATTAATAAACCATAAGAGATGACAGGCACATCACGGGACTGGAAGACCCGTGTCATAAGTGTAAGGGAACCAGCAGAAGTCCCAGACCAAATCCCCGCCTCATTACAAAAGAGCCTGTGGCATGTTTGTCAGTGCGGGGTCTGGGCCATGGCTCACTTCAGCTGGGCAATTATTGAACTGACCCTTACGGTTTTCAAAGGAATAACACTTCCCTTCTAAGATCTGACCTGTGCCTGCCTCTCCTCAGAGCAATTTCCCTACTCCAGAGAACCCTTGTTGTGGAATCGGAATCCGAGGAGCACTGTGCACACTACAGGAAGGAGGATGCGGCTGTGAATTAGAGACTCGGATTAGGCTTCCCTGCCCTCCCCTGGCTGCAGGTTCTGAGCAAGCAGAAGTGCTCCATAAGACATAAAGAAATGGAACTGCTCAACTGAGGCACCGTGCTCAGCTCACCCAGGGAAGTTGTCCCGCATTCTGCAATGCAACAAAAGGTGACTCTGGCAGACGTGCTTATTTATTTGAAACAGCAACATGCAAAGGAAGAAGTTAAAATTCCAGAGGAATTGTGAACTGGTCTCAGAGATACAGGTGGGGTGAAGAAAGACAGAGCAAACACCTGCGCTATGCAGAGATGCTAAGGGCGGGGCTGGAGTGGGAAGCATGTGAAGGAGTTCTGTGCCACCAAGTGAGAAGAATCCCTGTGTATGTCTCAAAGACCGAGGCATTAAAAATGCTGACTTGCCTTTTCATCTCAAAGATTTTTGTTTCTTTTCTGTTTGCTCATAACACTGGGTCTCAGTGAGCTACCATCAGGTAAATAGACCAGAAAGTCAGTGGCTTTTCTGTGTTCTCAGATGTCTGTGTGCAGAAGAGTAACCTGGGAAATTTGTAAAAATGCAGAATCCTGGGACCTGGTCCAGACCTACTAAATCATAACCTCCAGCTGTGGGACATGAGAATCAGGATTTTTATCAGACTTCTTGGATGAGAAAATCTGACTGAACAGATCATATTACACTTGGGCAGATTCGGTTACAATGAATGACAGTAATTCAAGTATTTGCAAACTTATGTAAACATTTATTTAATGTATTTAAAGACTATTTGCAAAAACTGAACAATAAATAGAATGAAGGTAATCACACATCTTTGTGTGGATACACCGACAGAAGTGGTGATGCTAACTTGCAGGTGTCCAGCAGTCTATTAATGATAATGAAACACACGGAGCTTTATCTTGAGACTCTCCAATCAACTGCTCACTTCTCATCCATACGATCTTCTCATGCAATGCTAACAGAGGATAAGGTTCTATATGTTTGTAAAGTGCCTAGAACAGTGTCTCCTGTCAAGGAAATGCTGAATAAATAGCTCAATAACTGTTTTAGAGGGAAATCTATTATTTAATAGCAGGAATATAAACAGAAATCAGAAATTATGCACGTAATTACATGAGGCAATGTATGTGCTTTACAACATTTTGACAGGGTAGGTGATCAGCATTGCTATGTCATTGACATTACTATAACTGTTATTGTTTTTATTCTCCTTTTTCATTCCCACTGCCACCATCTAATTTCAAGCCTCACCATCTCTCAGTTGGTTGACTGTCAAGACCTGCTTGCCACCCCACTCTGTCCCCATCTCTCTGGGCCTTCAAGTATTGTACATGCTAAGCTAGTGGATTTGTGCTTCAGGAGAAGCTAACCTAAACTCACCTCTATAGCATGTGTGATATTACTTATTACTCTCTTGCCAATGTCTTTGTATACAAGCTAAAGTCTAATTATCATAACAAAAATTTTGAATTTTCTTACTTTTTCAAATACTCATACATCCCACATTTGGCTTCCAGACTCTTGTGCCCAAGAGTGCCGTCCTTCTGCTGCAAGTTTGGATCTCATAGCCTCTCTTCTTTCCAAGTTTCCCCATTCTTCAAGGTCCTCCTCAGTCTGACCTTCCCCCAAGGTTGTCCCAGGATTAAACCATCCTTGTCTCCTCTCTTCACTGGACAATCATCTGAAATGCATCTGCAAGATAGACTTTTTTTTTTTTTCAAAGAAAATACTCACCACTTATGTTGTTCTCCTGATTCCTTTGAATTTTTGTTCCCTCTCTGTGATGACAGGGCCTGTCTCATTCTTTACTTTTTCCATATCGTCTATACCAGAACCTGAATGTATAACAGGTGCTTAACATATATTATACTTAATTGTTATGAGAACTTACATTGTTACTGACACTAAAACTCACACCAAATTTACAATCTGAGTACTGTTATTATTCCCATATTTTAGATAAAAAACTAAGGCAGGCCAGGCATGGTGGCTCATGCCTGTAATCTGAGCACTTTGGGAGGCCAAGGCAAGAGGATCATCTGAGGTCAGGAGTTTGAGACCAGCCTAACCAACATGGAGAAACCCCATCTCTCCTAAAAACACAAAATTAGGCATGGTGGCGCATGCCTATAATCCCTGCTATTCAGGAAGCTGAGGCAGGATAATTGCCAACCCCGGAGGTGAAGGTTGCAGTGAGCCAAAATCGCGCCATTGCACTTCAGCCTGGTCAACAAGACTGAAACTCCATCTCAAAAAAACAAACAAGAAACAGAAAACCTGAGGCAAACAGAACGTAAGCAGCTTGCCCAAGGTCTCAAATCAGTAACACTGTAAAGCTGAGATTCCAATCCAGAGTTTAACTTCAGAGCCTGGCATTTTAACATCTTATGATTCATTGAAGCATTCATCAATCTGTGAAATCCTAATTTGTATATGTGTCATGTGTTTACAGAGTCTTCTTTTTGTTCTGAGAAGGGACCTGGCCTCTGGGGAGCATAAGCTTAGAGTTTCTTTATCATCATGGCCCATCACATTCCTGCTGCCTTGTAATCCACAGTGTGTTTCACATGCCAGAGGTGAGCTTCCTCTTGTGATGCGGAAGCAGAGTGAGGCACCAGGCTCAAGTGAGGCCCCTGGGTACTGTTATCTAAGAGCTTGACGATGTAAGAAGAAATGGCGTCTTAGCTTCTCATGTCACCTGAATGGATTGGAAGTCACAAAAACAGCCTATGAATGACCATCCAAAGGCCAGGGATTATGGGAGCACATGGTGGACCAGCAAGATGAACTAACCTTGCTGTCCTGCCCGAAAGACAATATCTTCAGCAACCAAACAAAAGCCTCTCCATTGTGCCCTTTACTGTTGAGAATTAGGAGTTTGAACCCCTATTTCTGTCTTTTCTCCCAAAAAGATCTCTGAGAAAGTGAGGAACTAGCCCATTATGATATTTGGATGTGTTCTATGCACAGATCGGGGGACCCTGAGCTACCTTGGCCTGAATTCCTTGACCAGGAGCCATTGAGAGTTGGTTGGTATCTGTGTTGGACTATGACAAATGGCAGATTATATTTTAATTGAATCATAAAGCTCTCAAGTTAAGTCATGAGAAAGCTGAATTAGCATCATAAGCCTAATGAAAGTAACCTGGGCTCATATTCTAGCTAGACTGACATGTGATCATTAAAATATAATCTGTAACTATCATTTTTGGTGCACTGCTACAGAGATGACAGAGAAGCACATAAGTAAATGTTTCATTTGATCCTGTTTTAACTGAATTTCCTTTTGAACTTTAAGCCATGTCCCTGCGCAAAGTCCTTCAGACACTTGCCCTTGTCTACTGGGTAGAGGTGGGTGGCCTCCACATTGTCTCCGGATGCTTCTATAGTCTTACCTCAGCTCCACTCTGCAGCTTTATCATTAGCTACACCCCTCTCAACCGCATGAATCACACAAAATGAATGAGGCAACCATCAGTGGGCTTCTCAAAATGACATGCGGCATCCCTACCTAGAAATGCCCGTCACCCTTTGTTTACTACTCTCATGACAAGACGCACCTGATGGGATGAAAAGCCAGAACTGAGGAGCCAAGCCATGCGGCTTCCCATCTATGAGCTGGTGTGGACTTGGGCATGTTAACTCACCTCAGTTTCAACACAAAATGGGGATAAAAATAATTACACTGCACAACATTACTCAGTTTATGCATGTAAAGCACTTAGAACAGACTGAAGGTAAGAAATATTAAAAATGTGTTTTTACTACCTGGAGGCTCCCTGTTCATCTTCCTTCTGAGCACACACATATGCACACACTTCCATGACCCTATGCAGGTCAGTTTCCAGAAGTTTCTCATCCACATATCACTAAGGTGCCTAGGTTCATGTCCTGCATATGGTAGTAATCAAATGCATAGAAATATGCACTACTTCTATAAGAATTCAGTCTTTCTACAAGAAATAAACTGACCTAGATTTAGATAGATAATAACTAAATGGAGTTGCAAACCAAAAGTTACCTAGATTGTTTTTACCACCTTATGCACTACCAACAAAAGGCCTTTATGTTGTAAATATTTGGTTGTTTTGTTTGTTTGAAAGTCATCAAAAAATTGTGAGCCTGCAATGAACACAAAAAATGTGTATGGTAAAATGTATAGGTGTATTAATTGAAACCAGTTTATCCTTCTAAGCATTGCATGTGCTTCTGTAATTTAGGTAAATGCTATGGTTAGCAGCTAACTAGGCCAAATCTAATAAGGATCATGCAATGTACCAGTGTTTGCAAAGGAGATTCATGGGTGTGTGTGTGTGTGTTTTAAATTACTAATCCTATTTTAAGACAAAGTAGCACAGTCTAAGTTATTTTTCTGTCAATGTTTCTTGGTCTTTACTAGGTGACAAACATGTTAGTAGTAACATGAAAACAAAAACAAAAACTATTCTACTTGGGAGAATAGGGGAGACTCTGTAACTGAGTAGACTGCATTTCTTTTACATTTGCAAAACTGGACTCTGAAAATCTTACTTACTGTGAATATTTACTCAGTATTTACTTTAAAACATAACATGATAAAAACAAATCAGACTAAACAAATATACAGAACTACAATAATCTTTCCACTAAATAATTACATTTGTACTTGCATATTCTAATTTTGATTTTTTCTTAATAGTATATGATTTTAAAATATTTATATGTTCAGATGTCTGATTACAAGTTTCCAAATAATTAGAAAGCAGAATATTAGAACTATTAGTCTTCTAAGAGAACAGTAGAAATATGAAAATGCTGTCTGAGGTGTTTACCATGAATGCCCTTTGGAGCAAATGCCTATATTCCTACATTATTTTTAAGATATTTGGCAAGATTAAAGGTCATCATTATTTTGATATTATAGTTTTTATTATTTTATAATTATTATTTATCAAAGACAACTTAGATTGGGTCGAAACAAAAGTAAGGCCCACAGTGATCAAAATGCCGGTTAATATCGAAACTCCAATAACCTATTGCAGAAATGTATTTAAAATACAGAAGCGGTCCCCATCCTATTGAAATCACGATTGGTAGCGCTAGCACTGGGACCAGGAACACCCAGAATTAACTCAGATGGAAACCTACCAGCCCAGCTAATTCTCTCTAATTGACAGTTGTTTAATGATATCGTTTCCCCAATACGAATTTTTTAACTTTTTTTTTCTGTTTCTATCTTGTTCGTCCTCATTAATTAAAGAAATGTGTCATGTTTAAAAACAAACAAAAAATAAGTTGGATATGTTAGTAGAAAAATTAGCCAAGAGTTCTTGCCAAAAACCTGTGAGTGATTCAAAACAAGCAGTGCCCCTCCATTTTTTTTTTTTTTTCTGTTCAATAGCTGTTTTAAGTTGCATGCTGAATAGGCATAACTTGGCTAAGAATAGGCATCCACCAGTCCCTCTGAAATGCAGGGAAGTCTGTGCGGCACCGCGTGACTCTGCTGGGGCTTTTGCAAAGATTGATCTAAGGAGAGGACTGTCAGTTAAGACTCAACTTTCATTCTACGCTGTCTGCAGTTAGCAGCGGAGAAAGTTTAATTCTGAACTGTGAAAAGATTCAATAAGTCACCACAAATCACCCCGACTAAAGCCCAAACTGAGTAATTTACACAGCACTTTGTGATGTTCAAACAGTTTGCAGTGGGCAATTATTCACGCCCGCCATGGGGCCTCTGGGTCCAAGCTCCCTGTTTGTTCTAAGAGAGGTGTTTGAAACCAGCAAGAGACAACCAGGGGCTCAGAGATCACGGCTAATGTGACACCCCCAGGCCTAATCTTCTTATAGCACTGGGATAAAATAAGTATCCATTACAAAATCAGCCTTCATCCTGCCCCCTTCTGAGCCCGGCCACTCTGATAGCCAGCTCGGAGACAATTGCGCGATTCTAGACTTAATCAGGTATTAGGAGCCCAGGCAGGAGGAGAAGGGGCTAATCTCCATATTTAGTCCATCTGTACTTGTGGACCTGACTTGCCTGCCCCTGATACATCAAAAGGGTTTGGCAAAAATCAGATTAAGGCTGGAGAAGAGGGAGGGAGGGTCAAGCCGTGTAACAGCCAATTTTTTTTTTCCTCCACGCTTTGGTTGTATATACATTTTTTATGACCATGCAGTTAATCCCATGAACTCTCAATGCATTGTGCTTGTCTTTTCTTCTTTCCCCCTTTTTTCAACCAAAACAAGCCATTAAAGTAAAATATTGCATTAATTATAAAAATAAAAGATGTGTGCACACGGAGGGCCAGAAGAGCTGCAAGCATCAGAGGAACTCAGTGAACTGGTTGTGCACCTTCCTGGGTCTCTTATCCACCTGAGAAGGGGCAGAGGCCTGATGTTTTCCAAGACCAAGACACACGGCACAGCAGTGTGGAGTTGGAGGAAGAGAAGATGCTAATTATGAATCCAGGCTGCCATGGAGCCGGGCTGGCGGCAGGCAGGTGCAGGAACAGTGCGGTGACATCTGATCTCCCGGCACAGCCACCGTGCTGCAGAGCCTGCAATGGAGAACATATGGGATTCACCAATTAAACCAACTCTTGTTTCCTGCTTTAAAACATGCTGCCGCATTAGGTGAAAGAAAGTAGGTTATGTCTTCCCTCCTCCTATGTGCTTTTGTCAGCCATGCCATCTTGCCTCTGTGGCCCTGGCTGCTGCTCTCTGCACCCGGGTACCTCCAGCTCGAGACGCGTGGACAGATGGGTGAGAAGAGAGCAAGAGGGATTCACACTCCGGCTGCTGCTGCTGTTGGCAATCACCTGCTGTTTGTAAACAGTGACATGTGGCCACCAGCCGTGTCCTTCAAGCTAGGAGAAACATATGTGCCACTAAGTTGGACGCGCAGACAGGCAACCTTGAGTGCTACCCACCTAATGAGGAGTACCGCGTACACAGCACAGCGATTTCTCAGGCAGGGATGGAGGATGGAGAGAACTCACTGGTTGGGGGCTGGGAGGGGTGCAGAAAAACCTAAGGAAACTTTGTCCAAGGCATCCCAGCTTCTTTCCTGGAAAGATGACAAAGTCCCTTCTTTTCAGGCTTCTTACAAACCCCACGCGGGGCCGGAGGGAGCTGTGTGGCCGCTGGCTCTTGGCAGTTGAGCTCACCTCATTAGAGTGGATTAAGTCATGATGCTGAGAAGGATAAAAGGTGAAAAGCAAAGCGCCGGGGATGGCGACCCCAGCAGCTCCGAATGTCATTGTGCACGGGTGCCATTATTGCCTGGCGCCCATGAGGCTCACTCTTTTCAATGCCCGTCTGCTGGAAAGGTGGTGGTGATCGCAGGGGCCTGCACCCCCTTGCAGCACCAGGAGGGCCTCCCCTGCCCCCTGCACCTCCTTTCCACTCCAGGATGTTCAAAGACAAAGGTCCAGAGTTTGTGGACCCCCGAGGACACGGGGCGGGGGACTGGGCCATGAAAAAGTTAATAAAGAAGAAGCACGCCCAGGCTTGCAAGATGCCAGTGGCGTCGGCAGCTGTGACTTGAGCCAGGCTGGGTCTCCAGCGGTCCTCACTGCACTGCACATTGGTGAGTGCCGACGTTTGATGATACTTCACAGGAGAATAGAAGTGACGTGACAAGGACACACTCAGATCCCCTTGGTGCTGTGACTCTGCCATGAGCACTTTTTAGCAGGCGGCTCTGTCAACTGCGGCCGTGACACTCCCAGTGACTGGCAGTGTGGAGGCTTCCCATCAACCCGGTGGTGCTTTTCTTCTGCTCAAATTATAGAAAATAAAGAAAACCAACTCCAGGTGTCAATAACTTTAAGAGCAAGAGATTAAGAAGTTCAAGAGGATTTTAGATTATTGGGAAGTCAGAGTTGAGCCGGGTAGAGCCCCTTTGTGGCCAGTGGGGGACAAAGCAGACCAGGCGAACATTCAGAATAAAAATAAAGAGTTGTTGGACAACTCTCCTGACCATCCCAGGCTTCCCTTTACCTGACTGTAAACAGAATTACAAAAACTTGAGGGTAGGAGGACTTAAATTTCTTGGAAAGATTAATGAGAAAAAGTCCTGGTGCTCGTGCAGCATGCAGGAGACTTGGGAGTAGCTGCGATGAGCTGTGGTTTGGGGTTGTGGGATGTGTAGATGACTCCTTCCACCAAGGCTGTTCAGGAGACTCCCTCCCAAAACTGCTCAAGCTGCTGGGGCAAGAGAAAGATAGGACCACCACTGCCTCCCCAGCCACCCCAGTCACCCCAGCCTCCCCAGCCACTCATCTCCCCAGCCCCCCAGCCTCCCTAGCCACCCCAGCGTACTGCTCAGCACTGGAAGAGCCCTCTTGAAAAATACAGCCTTTGCTCCAGCACATCAGGGCATTTTTGTAAAAATTAGAATAGGTTTACTTGTAAATGAAAAAAAATAGTATATATCACTAGCAAGAGCTGACTGCCTGCAGCCCCTGGTGCCATTTTCTTGTGCTCCCTCCACGGGTCTCACCATCCTGTCTCTCAAACCCCCTTGCAAAGCCCTGGCTTCAGCCAGTGAACGTGACGTGCTGAGATGCACTGATGCCCAGGAGTGGGAAGCAGCCCAGCAGAGTCAGGCCAGGAAAGGAGCCCTGAGACAATCAACCGGAAACGTGTGGCTGCTGGTGGGGGCTGCCTGGAGGGCCGGATGCAGTTGTTGTTTCAGAAGCAGCCCTTTCCACCCTCGAAGCCTGAAGGCCTAGGAGATGAGAGAGCCTGGTGGGTGATCAGTTTCCATTCTTGCCCCTTCTGGTAAGGAAGGTGGGGAGGCTGCACGCTTCCCATCTCTTCTTGGAGTAATTGTCAGATGCCTTTGGTGGGGTAGAGACCCTTAAACATCGAAGTGGGCCCACAACACCGAGGCAAGATCCTCTCTCAGTTCCTCAGGGCCCAAGCTGAGTACTCCGCGTCACACTTCTCATCAATTACACCAACTTCCCTAAAGAGGGACAGCTAATGAGATCATGGAGATGGAGCCAAACAGATTTCAGAACCATGTTTGTCCCATCATCAGGATTACATGGCATGTCCTTAGGCTCAAGGAAACTGTTCATGTACAACAGAGGCTGGGCAGATCCCTGGGATCCGCCATATTTTGGAGGCCAGGTTGGCTCTTGACTTCGTGAGAAAAGAGGAATTGGACTGGAGAAGCCTTTGCTGCAGCTGGATCTGAGGTCTGTCTGCCTGCGGTTGCTCCCCTCAGCTCTCCTACATCACAGCCAGTGCCATGGATGGCCACGACTTCCATCACCACCAGTGTGCATGGAGTGCAGTGAGGCAGTAGGTCCCAGCGAGATGGGGTGATGCTGGAAAAACACGCCTCCCCAGAGTGCCACAGAGAATCATGCCTTGCACCTTCCTCAGACTGCACCAGTGGAGGGGCTCTTGGGGTAAATGTAAATAAATCAAGTGTAGGATCATTCACCAGTGAATTCCGGGCTTTTTGTAAGAATATAGCACAATTGATGTCAGGTGTGGTGGCTCACACCTGTAATCCCATTACTTTGGGAGGCCAAGGTAGGTGGATCACTTGAGATCAGGAGTTGGAGAGCAGCCTGGCCAACATGGTGAAAACCCACCTCTATCAAAATACAAAAATTAGCTGGGTGTGGTGGCTCGTGCCTATAGTCCCACTACTTGGGAGGCTGAGGCAGGAGAATCGCCAGAACCCGGGAGGTGGAGGTTGCAGTGAGCCCACATCGCACCACTGCATTCCAGGTTGGGTGACAGAGCAAGGCTCCATCTCAAAAAAGAAGAAAAAAAAAGAATATAATGCAATTAAAAAGATTCAGTGATAACTGCATTTTAAAGAGGAAGTGTGAGGATAGGTAGAATCTTCTATATGTAACCAAGATAACATTAGAACTCAAAGGCAGGTATAATGTAACCATGTGAAATATGAGAATGTATAAACACACACACATGTTAAAATAACAAAACTTCATATTTATTAACTAAGCACACTTCCTCAGCCTCACATTTCCAAATCACATTATTAATAGCAGATGAGGAAAATGCTAACAGTGTGTCAAGTGATTAATTATTGCCATCACAGGCTGTGCAGTCTTTGGAGGCTGGTTCTGGCCAGAGCTCTGACATCATCAGTACCTGTCTCAGGGATTTGTGGGTCCAGACTGCAGCCTTGAGTTCCGTCCACGTAAACAAAAGCAAAAGCAGCCCAAGCCCAGAGCTGCTTGGTACCTACTGCAGGGACACTGTCCATCTTTCAGTGTATGACCACTGCATTCCCACTTGGGAACAATTCCGTCATTGGGAATGGTCCTGAGAAAAGCCAGGACTTCAGACTGGGAGGTGTGGAAGTGGAATGGGGAGCTGCACACAGCCCCACCAAGGCAGCTACTGGGCTATGCAGCCTGCAACCTCCTACACGTGCAGGCGGGAACCCGAGTTTCTCATCACCACCTTTACAGATGCACAGGAAATAGGTAATTGTCCATTGGGCCTTGCATGGCTCAGAGTCAACACTAAACAAATAAAAGAAATATTGAACCTGAATGATCTAAAAACTGCATATATTACCATTCCTTCCCTGTGAAACCATCCTCATCTAATAAAAGAGCATGCCATGAGTATTTTTGCTCATGGAAAGCCCCTTTCCCTATCAGTCCCTTCCTTTGGGAGGTGCGGCAGTTTCCCTCCATCTGTCACCCAGAGACAGGGTTTCCTCCCTTCTCCGTATGCCCCCAGATGTCTTTGAGCTCACGGTGTCCCACTGTTTGGCAGACATCTGGTGCACTCACCACCTTGTCCAGTGAATGCCTATTGAACGGCTGAGGGTGATACTCATCACTCACCTTTCCCAAATCTTATTTTCTCCAAACAAGACTTCACAACTCTTAAGTCCCAAATCAACCAACAGAGAAAAGTTGCACTGAGCCAAGAAGTCAACAGCAAATTGAAGAATTCTTTCTTGTTGGTTGGCATATTTATTTATTTTTAAAAAGCAGAACAGAATCCTGGAAAATAGTATTTCTGAACTAAGATTTTCTAAAAGTAAATTATGTGGCTCCACTTGAGACCAAATCCTGTACCCCACAAAACCCTGTGGTGATGAAGGACTGAAGGAAGGTGGGACCTGATGTTGAAGGAAGGTGGGACCTGGCGTTGAAGGAAGGTGGGACCTGGCGTTCCCTTAAGTGGGGAGAGCTGGGCACCTCATCCGTAAGATCCCTCTGGCTTCAGAGCGCCCTCCTAGCTTCTGCCCAAAAGAACCATGCTGACTGGTGCACACACTAGGCTCCCTAGAAGATGATCTCCTTGTGAAGGAAATGTCTTCCATTTTTCCAGTAATAAGGGAGCCCATCTCCCTCCTCCACGTCTTCTGCCTTTCCTTCACAAAACAGAAGAGAAAGGTCAGAACTAATTTGGGCCACTGCCCCTCTAAAGGAGAGAAGATGGCCCAGCATGCTACCATGTTTCAGGACATTCCAACTGCCTTGTTAGAGGTGGGTGCTGAAGGGAACCCACTCATTGAATTCACCTCTTCATTAACTCTGCCACGGAGACAGACTCAGCTCTGTCTTCATTTTGCAAACATGGAAACGATGTTCAGAAGGCTCAGAATATCTGATTAGGGCAAGAATGCAGAGAAGGAAAGCACCGTGGGCCCTGGTTCCAGGGGTTTCCCCAAACAAAACATTAATAGAAGATCGTGATTCAGATGGTGCTGGGTCAGCCCAGGGCCTCAGCTGAGAGAGCAGTGTTCTCCCGGGAGCAGGGGTCCTGCAGGGGAAGTTATTTTTATGTGGATTTAGACACATCATGATTAATAATAACCACGATTTTCCATAACCTACTATGCCCAACCCTGGGAGGGGGTCAGCTCATTCCCATTTTATGTGTAGTGACATTGAGGTGCAGAAGGTTTCATTTGCTGTCCAAGGCCAGGGGAGCTGGGGAGGGGTTTTGAGCACTCTTTCCTGCCAGCCTCTCCAAGGGAGGATTGCTGTTCCGAAATCTGACCTACCTGTCAAAAAGCGACAGTGCCATGGTGATGGAAAGAAGTTACTCACTGTAAGGGAAGGATTGCTGGGGTTTCTTTCAGTTTTTAGGTCACGCTCTGGACATGACTGTACTTCACCCGCCCACTCAAGGGTGGAGACAGCGTTCAGCACCCAGGGAGCCTAACCAGCTCCTTTCTGGAAGGTGATCATTTAGCAGTCTTCAAAACATTCTTAGTCACCTCTTAATTGTTCATCCAATCCTCTGACTTCTGGGTGTGCAATTTCCTCAGCCTCAAACCATCCAACTGTCCGTGAACACATTTATAAAATGGGAAAAGCAGTGAAAAGCTGATACTTTCCCTGAGTTACTAATTAGCCTTTTACATGTAAGGTTCGCTGGGGGAAACCAGCTAGATAAAAATTGTTGAGTCCCTGAGTATTTCATGAGGACTCTCATCGCGCCGGGTTAAAACCGTGATGTGAGTCCAACTCCGGCCTCCATGTGCCGTGACCCTCTGGCTTCCTTAAGGCCTGGGAGCACGGGTTCCCTTCCTAGATGGTGGGGACAATAATCTCATGTAGCGCATAGGGTGAAAGTGAAATGAGATGATGCATGCGAAGTGCTTGGCACAGGTGCCCAGCATTTTGTAAGACTCATTAAATGAGACCTATGAATATTGAAAGCAATAACAGCACTATGAGTAACGACCTACACCACACTATGAGTAATTGACCTACACCACACCGCAAGTAATCGACCTACACCACATTACGAGCAATCGACCTTCACCACACTACGAGTGACTGACCTACACTGCACTATGAGTGACTGACCTACACCACACTATGAGTGACTGACCTACACCACACCACGAGTGACTGACCTACACCACACCACGAGTCATTGACCTACACCACACCACGAGTGACCGACCCACACCACACCACGGGTAACCGACCCACACCACACCACGGTCATTGACCTACACCACACCACAGTCATCGACCTACACCACACCATGAGCCATCGACCCACACCACGAGTCATCAACCCACACCACACTACAAGTAACTGACCCACACCACACCACGAGTAACTGACCCACACCACACTACAAGTAACCGACCCACACTACACTACAAGTGACTGACCTACTCGTATACACTACACTACGAGTAATTGACCTACACTACACTATGAGTAATTGACCTACACTACTGGGAGTGTAAAGTAGCAGAGTGATGATATCAAATCTTTGGCCAGGCACATCCGCAGGCTCCTCAGGAGAAAATCACCCAGGCTTGGAAAGTTCCAGGGACCTGGCCGAGAGATGGCTTGGTGGGGACTCCACTCAGGGCAATACTGTAGGACCCACGACTGTCTCTCCCCATGTTCTTCAGAAATATGAATTTCTTTTGGCCTCACTTTGGATCAGGCAAACATGTTTGTTATTGAATGTGGTGAAAAATGTTCATCGATGTGTTTCTCACCATCTCAAATCTTTAAAGCTGAGCTGCACAGTTAAGACCCTGGGGTGCAGATCTCCACGTTAGTTCAGCGTCACGTGTCCAGGGCCTCACTGGGCTCTCAGTGCCATGGGCCATCTGTGTCGACTGCACTCATGCTGATGTGCGCGTGGTCAGGGCTGCAGCATCATGAATGCCACTCCTTCCTGTGCAGTGGGCTTCCAACGCGCCTGGAGACTCTGGAGGAGACTCCTTTGGATACAGCTGGAGAGTGAACTCATTAATAGAGAGGGCCGTGCATGCCTTGTAGGCTTGTCCAGGGAGAAGGCAGCACTGAAACCCCTTTGTTTCTGATGAAATACAGCTTTACGCAAGAGGAGTGCGACCAGTGGCCCATCACACATTCATCTTCAGAATACAGTAACCACCTCCATCTCAGAAGTGAATTTATTTTCTGTGTTGTGCTGAAGACACAACACAGAAGGCTGCAAATCCCAGCTTTCCTCTCCAGCAAGACCGCGCCGGCTCTGTGACAAGGCAAAGTTTGCGCGGTGACAGAGTCTACAGTGTGTCAACACTGAAGGACGACTTTGTGAGAAGGTCACAGCCTCGAATGCATTAGCGAGACCCGTCCTTCCGCACTGTGGCCCCTCATTTTCCCCTTTTCTCCCCCAGCAGCAGCTGCATGTTAGATGACTCCCGCTTTAAACTGTTAAGTGCTGCTGCTGCCGTTTTATCGGCCAGTCGCCAGTAGGCTCAGGGGAGAAGCGCTATCTCCTATGGCCATGAAAATTGATATTGAACATGGAAGGAAAAATCTCACAAGCTGATAGCAATTAGCTAAAAAGGATTTGCGGCTCCATGATTCATCACGCCAGGGGACCAAAGTCATTTGCAGACACTGCTTACAGAGTCCCTGCGCACTCTGGAGCTGGCCTCTGTTTATCTCTCACACTGGGGTGTGACATTTCCCGCTTTCAGGGCCCCTTTCTAGAGCAGAGGCTGTGGCGTGGGGCGATTCTCTTCCATTAAAGATGCTTTCGTTAGCAGGTGCTTGAGGTGGGGCTCAGAGTCTTATTTATATGTTTGACATTCATACAGGAAAATGGAAGACCGTTTCTTAAAGAGCTTGTTGTGCGTGTTTATTTGTTTCTTAGAGAATAATCTGTAACTCTGGGTCAGGAAGATTCCTTCTAAATTAATTAATCAGAATCGTAGTGTTAAGGTACCAGAGTGCCTAGAGATTCTTTATTAGGACAAAACCGCTGGCCCAAGTAACTCCAGCATTTCATTCCCGATGTCTGAGTTGTGCTGACATCCAGTGCCTTGGCTTCCCTGGGCAGTGACTCACGTGGCGCCCGTAGCTCTCCTGGGAAGTGCCATGCCTGGCTTTTGCCGAGCAGGCCTGCACTCTGGGTCATTGATTCAAATGCTGCCGAGCCCTTCATGGTGGCAGCATACAAGAGTCCCTGTCTTTCATAAATGGACAAAGAATTTGTTCCCCACCTCATCACGGATGCTGCAGACAATTGTGCATCAGTGCCTGAGCATGGATTAAACACTTTCCAGGTAGAACTGAGACCTTGACCTAAATGTGGAAGGTAAATGTTAAATACCTTTGCGACCCCAGAGAAGAGGGTACGGGGTGCTTGAACTCGTATCACATAACACTGATCTCAAAGGAAAAGCTGATACATGTCTCTTTTGTGAGCTTTTATGTTAGGTTTTGGGATACATGTGAAGGTTTGTTACATATGTAAACATGTATCATGGAGGGTTTTGTATGTATTATTTTGTCACTGAGGTATTAAGCCCAGTACTCAATAGTTATCTTTTCTATACTATTCAGTTTAACATCATTGTGTATATATTTACATGGATACACCACACACACACACACACACACACACAAACTCATAATGTTAAAGCTTCTTTAAAAACCAATAGTCCCATAATCAGGCAAGAGACAGCCACACATAACCTCCTTACCAATTATGAAAACAAGCCCAGAGCAGCCATGCACTGTTTTGCTCTACCCATTTGACTGGCACAGAACAGCACATCTGATCATAGAAAGGGTCATCCAGGACAAGGGGCCTCGGCCGATGGCTGGGCTAAGGCAACCACTAGCGCCTTAAGGTAACTCTACACCAGCCACTTCCCACTCCCCGCCCCAAGAGCCATGGGCACCAGGGCTTCACGTCCCTTCACAACTTGACCTCCCATGTACTGGTTAAAGAGAATCAGTGGTCCAGTGGCAACTGTCAGCACTGGCTTTATTTTGGGTGCCAAGCTAGCCTTTGTTTAACCTGCATACGTTTTGTCTTGGATGTTCTTGCTCACTCAAGCCACACTTTAGCCATGACTTTGTGGTCTGCAGGAACTGCGTGTGACAGGGTGTGGAAAGTTTGGGTAGGAGAGAATGCAAACATATTGCAAGCACTTAAAGAAATGTACATAATTCTGTGGAAGAGTGAGTTGAAAACGGGGGTGGAGAGAGAATCACTGTGTTTTGTAGAGTTTAGGGATTTACTGCTCAGGCCAAGATAAGACTATTCTGGGCAGTTGTCTCCGCATGTAAGCGGTGTCCATGGGACAAGTGAAAGGGAAAAGCTCCTTATTCCTTGCTTTAGAGGCAAGACAGTGTGAGGGCAAGGGGGCCAGTTTCTAAGGCATCTGTTTGGCAAACCCAGAAACGTTTCTCAGCTTGGGTAGTTTACATAGAGAAAGAGGGGTGAATAACATTGAAATGGGGGGTAGCTTTCCTTCTAGGGACTGAACAGACATGCTCAGAACCAAAAAGAAAAGAAGGCAAGTAGTGAAAGAATAGTCCAAACACAGTTGACTTCAGTATGATTCAGATGGCGCCCCATATGCCTGTGTTCCCAGGGCCCTCTTGGGTCTATTAATTATGTAATCAATTAAATACAATTTAGGTTTAATGTGGTGATACTATTCCTTAGTTGCAAAGCAGTTGCTCTCTTCACTTTTATAAATGTTAGAAATCAGGGGGATCGTTTGGGTAAGTGGCTCTCAATTTCAGCATCTCTGAAATTCATCCCTTGCAAATTATGTGGGGATGGGCAGTCATGCAACAGCTTCCAGTTTCCAGGGCCAGCTTCTACCCTCTCATTTCTTCCTACGGCTCCTTCCCTCCCCGTTTCCCTAAGAATTGACATCCTGTTTGAATGACCCAAATGCATACAATTTCTGCTAATTACTTCAGAAATCATCCCTGCTGTCTATCCAGGGAGTTTTGAGCCCTAGGAACTCTCAAGTACAAAACGTCCTCTGAGCTTGCTGGCCTGCCTCCTCTGCTCGCCCTTGTGTGTCTCCTCTTTGGATAGGCGCTTGCTCATGACACCCTCGTTTATTTGGGCTTATGAACCACTTCCTCTCCCAAGCCAAATATCAGCTCTGGACAAATGGGGCTCTTATCTTATCAGATGTGTTCCGATTAGTGCCCCAAATAATGCTTGTGTGTCTTCAACTCTGATCTCAAAGAATTCTGTCCAACATAGCACAGGGCCAGAGCGAGATTGCATTACAGATCTTTCATGAGAGCTAGCTAAGTATCTGGATGTGTCCCTTACACAGTGTTCTAAAGCACAACGCAAGTGCTGCTGAGTACAACGAGTGCTTAGCAAGCTGGGCTTGAAGCTGCTGAGGGCTCGCAGTCGCAGTGTTAGATGTGAAAACAGGTCCACGTATCCATTACCGGGAACTGGATCCCATGACCTTGAGTCTCCGAAAGGTCAAAAAGCAAAATGCAGAAGAAATATGTAAATGCAGGAGAGCTGGTTTGGGAGCACATCCAGGAACGGGAAGAGTGGTTCTGCAGAGCACTGACAGGAAACGTGAGTACAGGGATAGGATGGCCTTCTGCAGTGCTGGAGTCCCGGCACGCTTCCCAGGCTGGCCTTTTTGACCTTGAGAAGGCCCGTTCCCCACCATCACTGGGAATTGAAGCTAAGAACCTAAAATAGCATCAACGATCATAGATGATGTTGGTAACGTGGGCCCAGATCAGCTGGCACCTGGGCTGCAGGAGGCTAGGCCAGTCAACAGGGGACCCTGCTGTGTGTGGCTTTGCTCTCTCTGTTCCCTGTGGGCACGCCCTTCCTTTTACAAACCTACATCTCCTTTGCTGGTCTCGGTCTTGCCCGATGTCCCTTCTGCTCTCACCATTTTGTGGGTTTTTTTTCCTTTGGTGGAGGGCGGGGGTGCTTACTTACCATTTACTTCTCTTCCACAGGAGTCAGTGGGCTCATCCCACAGGCCCTAACATTTTTAAGGGGCCCTGGCTGCAGGGACGGGCTGGGTGGGCACTGAGCCACATGGTCTGGGTTTGAACACGGGTTTCAATGTGGCCCACGGTGTGGCCTTGGGAGGCCGCATATCTCCTCCGTGCTCAGCTTTCTCACTGCAGATGAACCTGAGTGCGACACCTCTCTCCTAAAGACCTATTGTGGTTCACTTAGGTGTAACTGATACAGTCCTTGGAATGGTGGCACGTGAACCGGAGCACACTGAGACACCTCTTCATGAGGACGGAGCAGCCCCGCAGCCTCCACGCCCAGGACGGTGATGTGCACACTCCAGAAGCACCAAAACATGAGGGCCTGCGTGATTTCTCCACTCTGGCCACACACTGTCAGCCTCAGCTCCAGACCAGGGTCAGGGTGGGTGGAGAGGCAGGGAGATGGTACCAGGGAGGCCATGGGATTGCGTCCAGGCCTTTAGAAAGCCATAGCTCAGGAAGCTGATGCCTCTAGACCACACTGTGTCTTCACCCAGTGGACCCCGTGGCCTCCAAGCCAGCTAGGGCCGATACCAGCCTCATGCCCCTAGAAGCAGCCACAGGGGCGTCAGCCTCTCATGAACAGGCATTGGGTCCTGAGGGGCAGGGAGAGTAGATCCTTGTTATGGACGGTCCTGAGGGCAGGTCCTGAGGATGTTCACAGAAATGTCCTGTGGGAATGATGTGTTGATCATATGAGATCCAGGCCTACAGGACAAGACTTGTTTTCAGGGAGATTTGAGCACTTGGGCTAGAACTGCATGGGTGTGAACCCCCATGAGAAAGACCCGGAACTGGACTTGGTAGGGGAATGGGGCATGGCAGGTGCTTTCAAAGCTGCTCCCAGTTGGCCCCAAGGTGGAGGCAGGGATGGCCACCTGCACTCCTGGTGCTCCAGGTCCTCACCCCCATCACTTTCTTCCATGAGCTCTTGACTTTTGAGTCAAAAAATAAGTGTCTTTGTGTCCTGTGGCCATGTAGCAAATACCACACAGTGGGCAGCTAAAAACAACAGAAATTGATTTTCTCAGAATTGTGGAGCCCAAATGTCTGAAATCAAGGTGTTGGCAGAGCCACTCTCCCTTCAGGGGCTCTAGGAGGAATCCTTCCTGCACCTTCCAACTTTCTGGAGTTCCAGGTGCTCCTGAGCTTGTGGCTGAATCACTCTGGCCTCTGCCTCCGCCTTCCCACGGCCTTCTTCCCTTTGTGTGTCCTCTTCTGCCTCTTTTAGGGAAATTGTCATTGAATTTAGGGTCTACCCAGATAATCCAGAATGATTTCTTCTCAAGTTCCTTTGCTTAACTACATCTGCAAAGATACTTTTGCCAAATTAGGTCCCATTTACCTGTTTGGTGAGTTAAAACCTGGACATATCTTTGTGGGGCCACCGTTCAACTCACTACAGATTCCATTAGAGGCATTTAAAACTAGAGTACATTTGAACAAACTGTTCCACAGAGAGTTAAGGGAGATGCAAATAATTCACAGCCTTTGACTCTAGAAAGCACAGATCAGGTGCCACACAGGACAAAGGCAAGGAAAAGGCAGATGCATTTGTCACAAAAGTTTTCATGATTTATTTGATTTTTGAACAAAACCCCATTGTGTATTTTGCCCAGCCTTATTTTTATTTTTGTGAGTATAATATAGGCGTGACATAAATCACAGTGAATACCAGTGCTCTTTGCTGACTTTGCAGTGCCAATAAGCCTGTGTTCACAGAACAGGAATTGTCTAGGAGCTGCATTTATTTTATGACTTTAAACAAACAGAGAAAGCAAAGTCCTGGTATCAGAGAGTGTGCAGGCATCCATGGCTCTGTGAGAATAGAGAGACATTCTCCTCCTCTGCCTCTGCTTGTTTCTCAGGCTCCTCATCATGGTGCCTGGTCCAGGGGGCCCCCAGGCATTTGTTGAATGACTACTTGTGGGGAATAAGTGCAAAGGAGGACTTAGGAGTTGGGAAAGTGGTAGGACCTGTGGTTGAAAATCAGTTTGCGTTGGCCTTAGCAGCCTCAGGCAGGCAGTTTTTTATTATACTCTCTGGAAAAGGAGGAACTTCAGAAAATTTTAAAGCAGAGAAGAGTCAGACTATGAATCAGACCTTCAAGTCCTTGTGTATGCTGTGGGTTGAGCTGTGGACACCTGATCTCGAACTTCAGGCTTCCAGAACTGTGAGATGATAAAGTCCTGTTGTTTAAGTCACCCAGTCTGTCTTACCTTGTTGGGGCACCGCAAGCAAACTCATTCCGGAGACCTCGTTGCTAGCAACTGCGGAACAGCATGTATGTTGGGAGATTGTTCAACACACGTGCATTCTAAAGCCCCTGACCAGGGACAGTGTGAAGAGGTTCAAGGCACCCTGCCTAGAGAAGAATGCCCACTTCATTACCGCTTTCTTCAAACAGGATTCCATGAATGCTGCATTCGCCAGCTTTTCCCAAGCCTCAGAGTATCTGTGGGTCTTTCTTTCAGTGTGAGGCCCTCCGTGCAGCCCGGGACACGGAGACACCATCCAGTCCCTCCCTGAGGGTCTCATGCTGGGAGAAAAACAATCTCAAAAGGGAGCAGACTCTATGACTCCATGTATATAATATTCTTCAAACTACAAAATTACAGGGATGGGGAAGATTTGTGGTGTCCATACTTAGGGGTGCTAGAAGAGGGTGGGTTCGATCAGAGGGGTACTTGGTGCTATCCCAGTCCTAGATCTCGAATGTGATGGCCACACACACTTACATCTGTGATAAAATGGCACAGAACTACACACCTCACACACTGTCATAGTCTTGGTTTTGACATTGTATAATTACATCACATGTAACCACTTGGGGAAGCTGGGGGAAGGTACAGGGGACCTCTCTGGACTATCTTTGCAACTTCCAGCAGATCCATAACTTTTTCAAAACAAAAAGTGAAGGACAGAAAAAAGAAGCAATTGTGGGCCAAAGTAAACAGAGGAATAAACAAAAAATAAATAAATTCTCCATATGCATCAAGAGCTGATACTCAGAAGATACAACATTCAGCCGCAAAGCAAATGGCAGGAAGATGTATGTGTGTGCATGTCCAATTTTAAAACATGTGAAGCCACAATGTATACAGTTTATTGGCAGTGCATACGTATAAAAAGCATTAAAGTGAGTACAGGAATGGCCAACGCCACATTTAGCATAAAAGGGGAGGAGTGAGGAGAATGGGAAGGAGAACAAAGAGGTCGACAACAGAATCTTCAAAAATTCTATTTCTTCCAGAACACTGATGCACAAATAGAAAAATGAGACAATTTAAAAAGCCAGTTGTTGATACAAAGCATTGCTTATATATTTCTCTTTTCTTTTCTGTAAACTTGAAATATGTTATAACCTAAGAGAGAAAGACAGACAGAGAGGGGGCAGGCAGTCAAGGAACCACATTTCCCAAACCCAGGCTGGAGGCAGCTGCCACAGCTTCAGAGGCAGCAAGCAGAGAAAACGCCAGCATTCTGTGCCTGCTGATTTAACTGCATTTTGCTTTGAAATTGAATGATAGATTTAGAGTGATTTCTGATTCAATCAGAAGAGGCAAGTGTGGAGATTGTGTAGGTTGAGTAGGAAAATAACAGAGAGCATACCTCTCCCAGCAAGCTGTAGCTCCCGGGGATAAGTTCAAAGGAAAGGAACCGTTGTGTGGGACTCTGCGTTGAGAGTCGTGGTGGCGTCAATGATGAGTGCATGGAGGGGTGTGCACAGCAGAAGGTGCCTACCATCTGCCAACGAGGCACCTCTGCTGGGATGCCCTGCAAGTGTTCGAGGCCTGGGCTCCAGGTCCCTGTTCTCAGGGCATTTTTTCTTCCTGTTCTCAGTCCTGGGTTTGGATTTGGGGTGGCTCAAATTCAAGGAACTGGAACCAAGGAGTATGAAATCAAGATGCAGCTCAGCATGCAGAGCCAGAGCTCTTCTTCCCCTGAGAAGGCAGCTTCCCTGCATCTCCAGCTCCATAGGACACTGTGGTTGGTGCCCGTCAGCCTCTCTGCACCTCCAGTTCCATAGGACCCAATGGTTAGTGCCCTTCAGCCTCCCTGCATCTCCAGCTCCATAGGACCCCATGGCTGGCAACCTTCAGCCTCCCTGCATCTCCAGTTTCATAGGACCCCACAGTTGATGCCCTTCAGCCTCCCTGCATCTCCAGCTCATAGGACCCCATGGTTGGTGCCCTTTGGACAAATATCCCATCAGCATGGGTCACATTTATTCCACTGAATGAAGAGCATTTTTGTTTTCTGATCACGGACTATTAGCTGTGGAGGGCACCAAATAACCCTTTATTTCAACCCTCCTGGTTTTACAGAGGAGGTAGCTGGGCTTTAAGCAGTGGAATGATGACACCTCAGTGGCAACACTGGCAAGGGGCATAGGAGGCTGGGGGCCCATGATCTCCAGGGGCTCTCATGGCCATCTGACCTCTGAGTTCAGTCACATATGCAGAGCCCAGTATGACTCCCAGCAGCCTGTCTAGAGGAAAGCTTGATGAAGAACTTCATAATACCATAGAACTCCATTTTAAAAGCAAAAATACGTCTATTTTAAACAGGCTATGATTAAATGTTATTTGATTTAAAAAGAGAGTGTACTGCACAGCTACTGAAACAGAGTTTAGGACTTTTGCAAACAGATTCTAGAGAGGCAGTTCTCTGAAGACTGACCCTGAGGCATTCAGGCCACAGCCCTTGAGGACCCGAGGTCCTGCCATCTCCAGCAGCCACGTGGGGAAGCTGGACAAAGGGCCTGTCCCAGTTGACCTGTGGGCTGACCGCGGCCCTGGCTGATACTGTAATTGCAGCGCATATGGTCTGCTGACCCGGGGACCCAGCCAAGCTGCACCAGATGCCTGACTTACAGAAACTTCCAGATAATAAGTGTGTGTTGTTTTAAGCCACTAAATGTTGGGGTAGTCTGTTATGCAGTAATCCATAACTAAGACAAAATTTAACTCAAATGAGGTTTAAAAATAAAACGTGAGTGCACATACTAAACTCAATTTCTTCTTCCTAAATTAACTCAGAACAGTTCACGACCATAACAATGTGTGAGAATCGTTACCAAATTCTACATAAAGTTCTGTCTCTCTGTTACATCTTCTTTACATTGGATATTAATACTATTCCACTCTTTGAATGAAAGAAATGCCCATATTGATTACAAAGCAGTGAAAACACCTGAAGAACTATGTTCCCAGGTGGCATTGTCAAAAATCACAGGGACTGATTTGATCTGTTGGGTGGCTTCCAGTTCAGCTGATATCGGACATGTGATGTCTAAGTATTTTATGTAGACCCAGAGGCCCTTTTCTGAATTACAGAGCTTTTGCAAACACTGAAATAAATACATAGAAATACTGAAAAAAATTAAAGAAAACATTTCCACCTCCTGCAGTTCACTTGCAACTTGCTGCTGGGCTGGGCTTGACAAGTATGCAAATATACATCCAATTGCATCCACACAGCAAATTTCACAGGGCTTAGAGTTTCTTATCAAAAGGGGTGCAAAGGATTCTGGGCAGTACATCAAGCAGCTGGTGCTGACAATCTGACTTTGCTCATTTTAGCTCTTATAAATTAGATGTAAATAAACAAGCCTGTAGGAGAGAATGTAGCTTGGTTTTTATGGCTGGGTGTCTGAGTCTGTGATTGAAACTGTGAGCAGCTGGAGAGCAGAGACCCTTTTCTATACCCTTTGGTGATACAGGAGCAGAGTGTATTGACTCACTCAGGGTGGTGCTCAGGGCTGGTCTGAGGCACTGGCTGGGAATAAGCAAGTATATCTTCAGATTTAGAATGAGGGACAATGTTATTCAAATTGTCCCTGGGGAACTTATCCCTGGTTCTAGCTTGCTAGGGAAGGGGCCAGAATCAGGGAGGAAATGTATATGACAGCAAACTAAAAATGAAGCCACAGTGCCAAAGAGATCGGGAGACCCGATTGCAAACCTATGAGTACAATGGCCATTCCAATGTGGGTCGCCCAGAAGCCAACCCTGAAACAGGGATTGAATGCTGGTAGATGTTTTAGGAGGTAATCCCAGGAAACAGCAGTGGCAGTGTAAGCAAGTGATACAGGGTAGGGAAGAGCTAAGTTGAGAATGCCCTAATGGGCAGGTGAACACTGTGGACAAACAGAAGCTCAGTCCTAACGAGGGCCTTGGGGCCACCCCATACAACACACTTAGAATTTTCTATCCACCGTTCGGGGAAGCGAGGGTCTTTATCTTCTACCACTCATCATTGTTTGAGGGCTGCTCCTAGGGAAATTAATTCCTTTGCACCACTAGCTTCCTTCTCATATAAATGGAACGTGTTCCCAGACCAGAGAAGGACCTCAGCTGGAAAGTCCTCTACAGCACAAAGACCTCCAAGTGTACAGAAAAGGTGAGGACTTGGGGAAAACTGTTAGGGCACCAACAGTATCTGCTACTGTGGCTCCAAGTACAGTTTAACCAAGGTAAGAGAATTCGTTGGTTTTTTCTCCCTTCTACTCAGCAACAACCTTGTGGGGAAGCACAGAGTGACCACAATGTTCCTAATGGTTGGTACAGGTATAGAAGCTTGGTGCAGGGATGGAAGCCTGCCAGCAAGATGGGTGTTTGGGATTGTTCAAGTCAAACAAGCCACATGAACAGGGTCTGAGAGACACAGATTTCCAGAAAGGCAAATGTTTGCCTGGCTTACTATTCTTCCTATTCTCACCTATTATTCTGCCTCCACTAGCAAGATGGCCACTGCAGCATGGGTGCTTAATGCCTATTTTATTGATGAATGAGTGCAGTGATGAGTAAATGAATGAAGGATCACGGTCTCCCACCACCTGCTGTACAATGCCTTGAAACAGTCCCGTGTTGTCGTTTTATGGTGGGAGAGTTCATCTAATACCAGTTATTCTGTCATGGCTGAAAGAAAAAAATAAGGTCAAAAATTATTAGTTGACATTTAGATTTCTATATCTGGGAAGTAAACTAAAAGCATATCTTTTTTTTAATTTTCTCAATTTAATAGTCACATATATATCTGTAACATTTGGAGACTGAAAAGAAGATTTGTGGAAGATAGAGTATGTTAGGAATTTTGAGCAAGAGAACAGAAGTATCAACCCCCCGTCAGTGCTGCCATCCTCCTAAACACAGTCAAGTCCAAGTTAATCAGAAATTTGAGTTGGAAAGAAGGTTAAGCAAGTGCTGTTAGCAACATGGCAGAATAGGAGGTCACCCACTCATACCCTCAACAACAGCAATAATTCTGCACGCATCCACAAAGGTCTCCTTGTGAGAGTCCTTGGAATCAAGTAGATTGTGAATCTCTGGTCAAGCCCAAGACCTGGGAGAGTTGTCTTGAGAGTGCAGATCTGCAACCCTGTTTCTGATCCTCTAATCATGCTATCAGGTTCAAATTCAGAAACAGCCTTGCCCCTCAAGAGCTTGGCTGCAGCCCTGCTTGGTCTTGACCCTATAACCAAAATCATTTGCCAAGCAGTCTTAGAGGAAGCACACACACACTAGTATCTCTGCAGAGAGGCTCTTCTGCCTCCCAAAGTGGTGTTAGCAGTGGACCTCAGGGTTACCCGGTAATGTGGCTCCAGCCTCCCTCAGCTGTGGTCCCAGAATCACGCTACTCACAAAGGATCCAGAGGGAGATGTGCCTGTCTGAGCTACTGGGCTAGGCTTGCTGACCTCTATCCCACAGCAAATCCAGAAGGGACCCTGTTTTGGCTTTAGATCCTTTCTGCCATAGCCCAGGAGTAATTTTACCCGTGCACGCACCTGTCTGAGCCACCAAGGCAGGATTTCTGGCCTCTGCTTCACAACAGCTCCTAAAGAGGCCCTGTCTCAGTTTCAGCTCCTCGTTGCTATGGCCAGCAAACTACACAACCTGTGCAGAGAACTGCTGGGAGACACACTCATCTGAGTCATCAAGACAGGCTTGCCAGCCTCCATCCCACAACACATCCCAAAGTGGCCTTGTCTCAGTTTCAGCCCCTCCCAGCTGTGGTCTGGTAGCAATCCTATGCACTCAGGTTCCTACTGGGAGGCATGCCCATCCGAGTCGTATGGTAAGCTTGTCAACCTTTGTCCCTCAGTTGATCCTCAAACAACCCTTGATCCTGTCCTCTTTCATTCACAAACTGAGAGCAGTACTGCTTGCCTGGAGATCCGGAGGGAGGGGCACTCAGTAGTGGTTCTGCAGGCTGATGTCCTGACTTGAATCACGTTGTGACTCTTAGAACTGCCCTAAAAATTGGCTCCAGCTCTCCTTAACAGCAGTCTGAAAGCAAGCCTGCTCACACAGGAACCCACTGGGAGAAACATCTGTCTGTGACCCTGAAGACAAGTCTAAAGATCTCAGCCTCAGGTGTGGACCTGAAACAACTCTGTGTCTTAGTTCCAGCCCATTGCAGTTATGGACTTGAGTAAAATGGCCAGCTCAGGAACCCATCCAGTGATTCAACAGAAGGCCCCCCAAAGATCCAGAAGAAGCCAGTTCCTCAGGGCACCTAATAACAACCTCATTTTCAGAGACTCTTGAAGCAGTCACTCACCCCATTGCCAGCCTCTCATGGGATTTCAACCTGGGTCATGTCAGCCATGGCGAACTTAGGTTTAGGGCATTTTCTAGTTCTGCAACTGTGGTAGCAGCCATGGGATTACAGACCACAACAGCCTACTCGGAATTCCTGGACAGGCTTACTGTAGAAGAACAGTCATAGACAGTCATAGCAAAAGTCATACTGCACAGACTGGAATAAACACTTATATCTTTAATGTCAGACATTAATAAATAAACACAAGAATAAAGAACAATTATGGAATCATAATGTCATCAAACAGACAAAAATTAGGTGCCAGTGACAGATCCTAAAAATATGGAGATGTATAATCTACTGGACAAATAATTTAAAATAGCTATTGCAAGAAAGCTCAGTAAGCTGTAATAAAATACAGCTAAATATGCTAAAACTCATAAATTTAGCAGACAAATTTAACAAAGAAATTGAAATAATTTTTAAAAATCAGATATTCTGGAGCTAAAAAATACAATGAAAGAAATGTAAAAATGCAATAGAGAGCATCAACAGCAGACTAGACCAAGCAAAAGAAAGACTCAGTGAGCTTGAAGATAGACTATTTGAAAATATATATTAATTAGTAAGAGGAAGAAAAGAAAAAAAAAGAAATAAAGAAAGAAAGTTTGTGGGATTTGTGGGACAACATCAAAAGGCAAGTTTTGAGGTCTTTGGAGTTTAGAGGGGAGTAGAGAAAGACAAAGGAGTAAAAAGTTTATTTAAATAAAGTTTATTTAAATAAATACAAGCAGAAGACTCTCTAAGCTTGGAGAAAGATACAGGAAGGTCAAAAGTCACCAATCAGATTTATTCCAAGGCTACATTATAATCAAACTGTCAAAAGTTAAAGGCAAAAAAAAAAAAAATATGAAAGCAGTGGCAGAAAAGAAATCAATAACATAAGGGATTCTCAATATACCTGTCATCAGACTTCTTAGAAGAAACATTACAGCCCAGAAGGAATTAAGCTGATATGTTAAAAGTACTGAAAGAAAACAAACAAAAACACCTGCCAGCCAAAAATACTGTATCAAGCAAACCAAAACTATCATTCAGAATCAAAGGAGGTGAAGACTCTCCCAAACAAAGAAAAACTGAAGGAATTTATCACTACCAGACCTGTTTTACAAGAAATTTTACAGGGAGTTCTTCAAGATAAAAGAAAATTATACTAATAAGTAATATGAAAATATCTAAAGGTGTAAAACTCACCAGTAAAAGTAAGTATACAGTCTACTTAGAATATTCTAATACTGGGATTGAGTTGTATAAAAATATATCTTTAGTATGAAGACTAAAAGACAAAATTTTTTAAAACAGTGATAACTACAACAATTTGTTAAAGAATATGCAATATAAAAAGTTGTAAATTGTGACATCAAAAGTTCAAAATATGTGTGTGAGGGGAGCACAGAGTTTTTTTAATGTAATCAAAGTGTAATTGTTATAAGTTTAAAATAATTTGTTATAACTAGAAGATTTTTTGTAAGCCTCATAGTAATCACAAAGTAAAAACTTATAATAGATACTGAAATTGAAAAGCAAGGAAACAAAATATAAAACTAGATCACTTAACCACAGAGGAAGACAGTACGGACAAAGAAAAGAAAAAAGAATCTGCAAGACTAGAAAGCAATTAAAAAAAAAAAAAGTAGTAAGTCCTTGCCTATCAATAATGACCTTGAATGTAAATGAATTGAATTCTTGATATTTTTAAGACTCAACTATATGCTGCCCACAGGAGACTCACTTCACCTAGAGTGATATATATCTTAAAAGTAAAGGGATGGAAAATGATATTTCATGCAAATGAAAACAAAAAGACAGCAGGAGTAGCTGTACTTATATCAGATAAAATAGACTTTAAGTTAAAAACTAAAAAAAAAAAGACAAAGAAGAGCATTATATAATGATGAAGGAGTCAATTCAGACAGATGATATAACAATTGTAAATATATGTACACTCAACCTCAAAGCACATAGATTTATAAAAGAAATAATGATAGATCTAAAGGGAGAGATAGAATGAAATACAATAAGAGTTGGGGACTTCAGCACCCCACTTAAAGCAAAGGCAGACAATCCAGACAAAAAATTATAACAGAAATATTGGATTCAAATTGCACTCTAGGCTGGGTGTGGTGGCTCATGCCTGTAATCCCAGCACATTGGGAGACCAAGGAAGGCAGATCACCTAAAGTCAGGAGTTCGAAACCAGCCTGACCAACATGGTGAAAACCCATCTCCACTAAAAATACAAAAATTAGCCAGGCATAGTGTCACTTACCCATAATCCCATCTACTTGGGAGGTGGAGGCAGGAGAATCACTTTAACCCAAGAGGCAGAGATTGCAGTGAGCTGAGATTGTGCCATTGCACTCCAGCCTGGACAACAAGAGTGAAACTGTCTCAAATAAATAAATAGCACTCTACATGAAATGAATCTCACAGACATTTACAGAATATTCTATCCAATAGGTGCAGGATTCACATTTTTCTCAACTGCACAAGGAACATTCTCCGAGATAAATTATGTGTTATACCACAAAACAAATCTTAACAAATTTAAGAAGATTGAAATTATATCACATAACTTTTCTGACCACAATAATATAAAACTGAAACTCAATAACAAGACAAACTTTAGAAACTTCACAAATGCTTGGAAATTAAACAATATGCTTCTGAACACTTAATGGGTCATTGAAGACATACATAAAAATAAATTATCAAGACAAATAAAAATGGAGAAACAAAATACAAAAATCTAGGAGATATAGCAAAAAGAGTTTTAAGATAAGTTTATAGCAATAAACATGCACCTATACCAAAAAAGAAGAAAAATCTAATATTGCACCTCAAAGAACTAGAAAAACAAACAAACAAAAAACCTAAGCCAAATTTAGTAAAATTAAAGAAATAATAAAGATCAGAGCAAAAAAAAAGAGAGCCTAAAAAACTGTACAAAATATCAATGTAATAAAGGATTTCTGTTAAAAAGATAAATAAAATTGACAAAATTTTAGCTAGAATAAGAAAAAGAACTCAAATAAATAAAATCAGAAATAAAAAAGAGACCTTACAACTAATATCGCAGAAATACAAGGGATTATAGGAGACTGTTCTGAACAACTGTACACCAACAAATTGGAGCCTAGAAAAAAATGGATAAGTTTCTGGACACATAAACCTACTGAGATTGAATTATGAAAAAATAGAAAATCTGAAATGACCAACAATGAGCAAGGAGAATGAATTTTTAATTAAAAAGCCTTTGTGGGACCCAATTAAAACAAAGGACTTCTGCACAGCAAGATAGACAATATAATAAAGAGACAACATACTGAATTGTAGAAAATATTTGCAAACTGTACATTCAGCAAAGGTCTAACATCTAGAATCTATAAGAAACTTAATAAGAAAAAACAGATAAACACATTAAAAATTGGGCAAAAGGCATGAAGAGACACTTTTCAAAAAGGAGACGTATGAGTGGCTAGCAAACATGAAAAAATTCAGCATCATTAATAATCAGAGAAACACAAATCAAAATGAATATGAAATACTATCTCACACAAGTCAAAATGGCAATTTTTAAAAAGTCAAAACAACAAATGCTGGTGAGGCTGCAGATAAAATGTTATAGTTATACAATGTAGGTGGAAATGTAAATTAATTCAGCTCCTGTGGAAAGCAGTTTGAAAATTTCTCAAGGAACTTAAAACAGAGCTACCATTTGTTTTCGTTTTATTTTTAATGATTATCCTTTTTATATATATACTTTAATTTCTAGGGTACATGTGCACAACATGCAGGTTTGTTACATATGTATACATGTGCCATGTTGGTGTGCTGCACCCATTAACTCATCATTGACATTAGGTATATCTCCTAATGCTATCCCTCCCCCCTTCTCCTACTCCATGAAAGGCCCCAGTATGTGATGCTCCCTTTCCTGTGTCCAAGTGTTCTCATTGTTCAGTTCCCACCTATGAGTGAGAACATGTGGTATTTGGTTTTTTGTCCTTGCAATAGTTTGCTCAGAATGATGGTTTCCAGCTTCATCCATGTCCCTACAAAGGACATTAACTCATCCTTTTTTATGGCTGCATAGTATTTCATGGTGTATATCTGCCACATTTTCTTAATCCAGTCTATCATTGATGGACATTTGGGTTGGTTCTAAATCTTTGCTATTGTGAATAGTGCCACAATAAACATATGTGTGCATGTGTCTTTATAGCAGCATGATTTATAATCCTTTGGGTATATACCCAGTAATGGGATGGCTGGTCAAATGGTATTTCTAGTTCTAGATCCTTGAGGAATCGCCACACTGTCTTCCACAATGGTTGAACTAGTTTACAATCCCACCAACAGTGTAAAAGTGTTCCTATTTCTCCACATCCTCTCCAGAACCTGTTGTTTTCTGACTTTTTAATGATTGCCATTCTAACTGGTGCGAGATGGTATCTCATTGTGGTTTTGATTTGCATTTCTCTAACGGCCAGTGATGATGAGCATTTTTCATGTGTCACACAGAGCTACCATTTGACCCGTCAACTCTGTTACTGGGTATACACACAAAGGTAAATAAATAATTATATCAAAAAGACAAATGCACACTTGTTTCACCATATGAAAGACATAAAATCAACCTATGTGCCCATCAGTGGCAGACTGGATAAAGAAAATATGGTACCTATACACCATGGAATACTCTGCAGCCATAAAAGAGAATGAAATCATGCCCTTCGTACTGTATTGACAAGGTACCCAAATTGGATACCTTTTGGAAAGGAGTTAAATTGTCCCTATCTGCAGACAAGATGATATTATATATAGAAAACTCTTAACAACTCCACCAAAAAAAAAAAAAAATTCTGTTAGAACTAATAAATGAATTCAGTAAAATTTCAGGATACAAAATCAGTATACAAAATTCAGTAGTGGCCAGGCATGGTAGCTCACACCTCCAATCCTAGCAGTTTGGGATGCCAAGGTGGGTGAATCACCTGAGTTGGTGAGATGGAGACCAGCCTGGCCAACATGGTGAAACACTATCTATATGACAAATGCAAAAAATTAGCTGGGCGTGGTGGCACACACCTGTAATCCTAGCTACTTGGGAGGCTGAGGCATGAGAATCACTTGAACCCGGGAGGTGGAGGTTGCAGCAAGCTGAAATCACACCACTGCACTCTAGCCTGGGCAACGAAGCAGACTATGTCTGAAAAGAAAGAAAAAAATCAGTAGTGTTTTTATATATTCATAACAAAATATCCAAAAAATAGAGAAAACAGTACCATTTATACTAACTACAAAATATTAAATGCCTAAGAATAGATTTAACCAAAGAGGTGCAAGATTTCCACAATAAAAACGATAAAACGCTGATGAAAGAAATTGAAGAAGACACAAATAAATGAAAAGATGTCTCATGTTCATGGATTGGAAGAATTAACGTTGTTAAAATGCCCAAACTGTCCAAAGCAATTTACATATTCAATGAAATCCCCATCAAAATACCAATGACATTATTCATAGAAATAGAAAAAAATGATTCTAAAATTCATATGAAACCATAAAAGACCCTGAATAGCCAAATCCATCTTGAACAAGAACAATAACAACAAAACAGAGCTAAAGGCACCTCAATACCTGATTTCAAGACATACTATAAGGCTATAGTAACCAAAGCAACATGATACTGTCATAAAACACAACATACAGGGCAAGGGAACCGAATAGAAAACCCAGAAATAAATTCGTGGATTTACAGCTGGCTGAGGTTTTTTTTTTTTTTTTTTTTGTGACAGAGTCTCAGTCTGTTGCCCAGGCTGGAGTGCAGTGGCCGGATCTCAGCTCACTGCAAGCTCCACCTCCCGGGTTCATGCCATTCTCCTGCCTCAGCCTCCTGAGTAGCTGGGACTACAGGCGCCCGCCACCTCGCCCGGCTAGTTTTTTTTGTTTTTTTTTTTTTTTTTGTATTTTTTTAGTAGAGACGGGGTTTCACCGAGTTAGCCAGGATGGTCTCAATCTCCTGACCTCGTGATCCGCCCATCTCGGCCTCCCAAAGTGCTGGGATTACAGGCTTGAGCCACCGCGCCCGGCCAAACTGGCTGAGTTTTGACAAGCCACGGACACACACTGGGGAAAAACCAATATTTTTCGATAAATGAAGTTGGAAAAACTAGATATTCACATACAGAAGACTTAAATTTTACCCTATTTCTCACCATATACAAAAATAAACTCCAAATGAATTAAATACTTAAGACTCAAAACTATGAAAGTACTAGAAGAAAACAGAGGGAAAATGCTTCATAACATTGGTATGGGCAAAGTTCTTTTGGGATAGGACCTCAAAAGCACAGGCAACAAAAGCAGAAATGGACAAATGGAATTACATCAAATTAAAGAGGTTTTGCACAGCAAAGGAGACAACAGAGTGGAAAGACAACCTGCGCAATGTAAGAAAATATTTTTAAACGTACATCTGACAAGGGCTTAATATCCAAAATACAAACTCAATAGCAAGAAAACCAGTAACCCTATTTAAAAAATGCAAAATAACTGAACAGATTTTTTTTCCCCAAATAACACATAAAAATGGCCAAAATATATATGAAAAATGTTCAACATCACTAATCATCTGGGAAATGCAAATGAAAATTGCAATGAGATATCACCTCACACCTGTTAGAATGACTGTTTTCAAAAAGACAAAGCATAATGAGTGTCGCCAAGGATGCGGAGAGAAGAGAACGCTTACTCACTGCAGAAGGAAATGTAAATTAGTACAGCCATTATGAAAAATAGTATGGCGGTTCCTTAAAATACTAAAAAGTAAAATTACCATATGTTTAGCAATCGCACCGTTGAGTATATATCCAGAGGAAATGAAATCAGGATGTCAAAGAGATATCTACATTCTATGTTTATCGCAGCTTTATTCCCAAGAGCCAAGACATAAACTCAACCTACGCATCCATCAACCAGCAAATGAATGGGCCAGGAGTGGTGGCTCCCAATGCTTTGGGAGGCTGAGGAAGAAGAATTGCATGAGCCCAGGAGCTTGAGATCAATCTGGGAAATATGGGTGAATCTGTTTCTACAAAAAAAAAAAAATTAAACATTAGCCAGCTGTGGTGACACATAGATATGGTCCCAGCTACTCAGGAATTTAAGGTGGAAGGATCACCTGAGCTTGGGAGGCCCAGACCAGTCTGAGCAACATAGTGAGACCCCATTTCATAACAAACAAACAAATGAATAGATAAAAAGATTGTGGTTTATCCACACTATTAAATACTATTCACCCATTAAAAAAAAAAATCCTGTCATTTGCAGCAATATGAATAAGCCCGAAAGTCATTACGTTAAATAAAATCATCCAAATACAGAAAGACAAATACTGCATGACCTATAGAATCTAAAAATGCTGATCTCATAGAAAGACAGAGTACAACAATGTTGCCAGGGGCTAGGGTGGTTAAGGGGAGTAGTAATGGGAAGATTTGGGTCAAGGAATATATGATTAATTACAGGTAGATAGGATAAATAAACATGTCCAGCATAGACAAAATATATAGAAACAGAAAGTAGGCACCTGGCAGGTGGTGTCCATGCGTGATGAGGGCTGGGTGGGCAGCTCACCTCTTTTAAAGGAGCAGTCACCATTCAGAGCCAGCCTCTAACACCGTGTGGGACTGGGTGGCCAGGGTGCTGGTTTCCTGATTGAACTGTTAACCAAAAATGTGAACCAGAGAAACCACGTTCTCAAAACAGATTTATCTTGCGGACTGCCAGTGTGAAATCTTTACTTTGAGATTGTTCAAGGAAAGGGCTTAGGGGATTGGATTTTCGTTTTAAAAAAATCACGTTGGATACAGCAAAAGAATGGAACACATCTAGGGGCCCAAAAATCAAAGGGAGAGTCAGGTGATATGATGCTGACTGGATCAGGGGAGGGCAGGGCAGCAGAAAAGCACAGGTGTAAGAGGAGCCTGGGAGAGGAGATGACTCAGGCCAGTAGCCTTGAGTGTGGGGGTGGGGAAGGGAGGTGTCCAGGGTGGGCCCAGGGTGGGGGCTCTTGCCTCCGGCTGAGAGGCAGATCTAGGGCAGAGGACCTGATTGGAGGAAGAGGCTCATGAGGACTGTCTTGGGTATTCTGAGTCCTGGCTGACTTTCAGACATGCCCGTGGACACGCCGAGAGGTGGTGGCCCTTCTGGGCATGGCCTCAGGATGCTGAAGAGGTGCTTGGTGGCCTTGCTTGATTCCACTGGAGCCAGAAGCTACTGTGGAGCCCAGTGGGGAAGTGGGCTGACTCCCAGACGGACTGTCCCAAGCACCAAGGCTGTCTGCAGTTTGACTAGAACCAGTTGGATTACGTTGCTGGTCCCAGGCAGACCCGCTGTTACGTAGCTCACCAAGGGAAGACCCCTAAGGGGCCCACGGTAGGCAGAGTGGCCCTTAGGGGCTCCTGGGGTTCATGGTAGGGTCCCCAAGTTTCTACAGCAGCTTCAGGCTGTGGGAGCCTGCACTGCAGGCCCTTGCAGAAGTTCTCTTGTGTTTGTTAGACAGCATGTGAAGTTTAGGCCAGAGTGTGTGCAGGGAGAGAGAACTGGAAGGAAGCCGAAACAGTTCTGAGACCCTAAAGATGAGGCAGCTGACACCAACTCCGCCGAACAGGCTCCCCTCCATTTCTACCCTGAAACAGCCCCTCTTTCTCCCTCTTTTCTCTTTTCCTCCTCTCTCCTTTTTATCTATTACATTTAATTTTTTACTTGCTGAAGAGATGTACTAATTACCTGGGAAACACATTTTAGTTTTGTGATAACATCCTAGTCCTGCACAGCTCGCTGAGCTCCAGGCCCCCGGGCTCCTGGTGTAGGGTTAAACCATGGTGCATCTCACAATGGCTGCTGTTGCTCACGTGCTCTCAGCGCAGGGCCTGTCCTGTAAAAATCTCTTGCATCAGTGACTCAAGTGTGTAAAGCTGCAGATCTCCTCCAGTGCACGAGTAACCATGCAGCTGTGCCAGGCAGGGGTGCTCCAAAGAGAAATGAAAACAGTGGGCTAGGAGTGTCCCCGACCAAGATGTCTCTACTGGAACAAGATGCCTTCTCAGTGGAGTGGACGCATGTTTTATTTAAAGTGATTGCTCTATATCTTTTGCTCTATTGTGGCAACTGAAGATTTTCAGACGTTTGAACAGGCCCTTCCCATTTTCTACGTGAATTGTTTCCTAATAGTTTGTCACCTGTGTCTCCAGTTCCCCCAGGTCTGCATTAAATGCCTCATCAGGAGAAGCAGCTCCAGGGTGTAGCATCTGAGCCTCGTCTCCTCTCCATGGGGATCCCAGGAGAAGATAATAAATCATGCCCTTATGCTACAAAGAAATCAATATTTTAAAATTCCTTTGGTCAGCCTTTCATGGGATTTTAAAACTCCATGGTGCCAAAATGCTGACGATGTCATCAATAATATGAAATACTCTGACCTTTCTTTCTTTGGGATGCCCTCAGCCTCTTGGAGTCAGAGGCAGGGAGGCCGACTTCAACTCCATTACAGGGCACACAAGGTGCCTCTTCTCATCATCACGAAGGAAATCTGCTCACTGAAGAATACATCAAAACCTTCCCTGAGCATAAATACAAGGGAAGCCTTAGAGAAAGCCTTGGACTATGCACAAATAGATTGAAGGTTCGATCTGGAAGATAATATTCTCAAAGACAACAGGAGGAAAAGCCAACCAAGACATTGCCTTCTCCATCTCCTGTCCACCTAACCAGGCTTCATTCCTGCATCCTCCTCCCCTCCCTTCTGCCCTCACCTGAGCTCCTGCCCCTGCTCCGTGGCATCCGTGGGATGCCCTGCGTCCCCCTCTCATCTTTACTTCCTCCCTCTCACAGTCGGTCTTCCTTGTCTCCAAACATTCCCTATCTTGGAAGTATATTTCCTTAACACCGAAAGTCTTCTCTCTGTTCCATTGTTTATGGAACTCCTCTGCGTCTCCTGCCTCTATCCTATTTTGCTGCAGCAACATCCCAGAATCCTGGTCCTCAAGCCGGGCCATGCATCTGGCTCCCTGGAAGGCTTTGTCTGCACGGACTGTGAACAAGACAACTCCAGAGTGTCTTGTTCACTGGCTCTTCGGTGAGTCCCCGAGGAATTTGCATTTCCACCGAGTTCCCAGGTAACTGTGATGCTGCTGGTGTGGGGACCCCACATAGAGAACTACCGCCCTGAGAAGTCCTCTTAATGATCAACTCAGAGGACTTTCCGGACCACGCTCTCCGAGCCTCTGCAGTGTGCGACACTGTTGACCAGTCTCCTGAACCCAACACCCAGAATGGATTTCTCACAACCTCACTCTGGCCTGACGCCGACTGCTGTCTCACTCTCACCCCACTCCTCAGCATGGAAATACCCTAGAAAATTCAGTTTTCCCCCTTAGACCTCTCTTAGGGCTTCCATTTGGAGAAAGTAGTACACTCTTGCACGTGGTCATTTAAGAAATAATTTCAGCCTAGATTCAATTGTCTCTCCCTAATTCCAGCATGAAAATATTCGTCGTTTTTGCTAGTTCCACATTTGAGTAGTCTGCCCCAGAGTTCAATGAATGCACCATGATCATCTCTCTCGTTTACTCCAGTCTTCCCGTTTCCCCATAGGAGTGGCTGTGTAGGTAAGAGGAGCTTTCGTACTGTGTTTACCTATATTTTCTTTTCTGGGAGCTCTCAAAATCCAAACCCCCACTGCAATAATTGTGTCTGTAGCAAAGACTGCTTGAGACTGATAGCATGGCTAAGTGTTTGACAAATTTCCACCTAGCTTCCAATAAGGCACTATCCCATTTTCCAATAAAGCTGATGAAACCTGATAAAAAAACGTTAGAGGAATCAAAGGCCCCCAGGCTAACTGGAATCATATCTCATGAAATTCCACATTCAGCATCATCTATATTGGAAATATTAAAAAATTCATATATAGTGAAATGATAGATACTTATGTCACTATTTTAAAAAGTTATGCTGATCGAGCTCTCCCTTGCCCCTCACTAAGCAGGCGTTTCTCTGAGTAGATGAAAATGGCGATATTGACCCACAGTCCTGCGGAAGGCGTGTTCTGAGCTGTGACAAATTTGCACTGAACAATCGACATCCCACTCTCTGATCAGGAGCCCTCCCTGGGCTTGCAGAAGATGCAGCCAAGAACATTCATGCTAGGAGGGACCCCAGAGGAGACAGTTGGAAGTGAAGGTGCAGAAGGCCAAGTTCTGAACCCACATGTCAGGGGTGTCTGGGCAGTGGGCATGGGCATTGGTGTCCCTACTCCAGGCCCAGTGCCCTCCCCTTTACCACTGTGTTCGGCTATACATTTGCCAGCTGGTTTCACTGGTCGCTTACCACCTACAGATGTGGGGCAGGTTTGGAAGAGGCTTTGAGCCCCTTCTGCCAAGCCCTCTCAGGCAGTGACCTGAGTCAATACCCCTGGGAAAAGAGAACTCATGATGTCACTGTGCGCCCTGCAATGGGGCCTGCTCCTCCTCTGCCCACCTGCTGTGAACACAGGGAGACACACACATTCTTGGGACCCAGGCTGCTTGCATGGGAGAGGAGAGGGGCCAGCCTCGTGCAAATACAGTGAGCCCTGGAAAGAGAAGCAAGAGCTCTCCGTGAATGGCTCCTGTCATCACACGGTGGTGGGGAGTGAGCAAGAAGGGCCAGAAATGAGGAGAAGGGGGCCTCCACCCTTTCCTTTGAGGTCCCCCTCAAACCACTGCACAGGCTGCTGTGCAGAGCACAGCCTGACCTAAGGGCTGGATACTGGGGGTCATCCTGATGAGGGGGCTACTTCTTGGTCATCCTGCCATTTCTTCGGGGCCCTACTACCCCCACTGTCCGCAGTACAGTTCCTTCTTTTCATGCAGGGCTGGGCTGCCATGGGCCCTCTCCTGAGTTCTCCTCCCAGGGCCAGGAGAGGCCTCTGGAGATGCCCACATCACCCTCTCTTTGGATCCTGGCTCAGGGAGGCCCCTGTGTGACTTTCATTTAGCGGTCCTCTCCCCTCTGACGTGGGATGTACATGCTTACTTGTGTGGTTATTAATTTTCTGCCCCCCCCCCCCCGCCCCCACTAGAATACAGCCTCCTTGAGGGCAGCAGCTCAATCTGTGTTTCAGGTTCGAATTCATAGGCCCAGCCTCCTCTGCAATTCACTGGGCTGAACTTCCCAGCATCCAATGGCTCTGGCTGCCCAGGACTCTCTTCCCCTGAGTGCCTGCCTTCCTCCCATTCTTTAGGTCTCTGCTTAAATGTCACCTCTTCCAAAAGGCCATCCCTGACCACTTCTCGCTCTTGGTAGTATGAAACCTGCACAGTTCATTTATCCTCTGAGTCATCATTTAGAATATACATTTAATCAGGGCAGGAGCCACATCTACAAACAATAGAAAATTGTATACATTCCTCACTCTCAAAGGTACATTATACATGGCCTTAGCCCAGGGCAGGACACAGATCGATGCTTGCTGATGGAATGAAGGACATGAAGACCAAGGTGTGAGCAGAATGGCGTGGCCGCTCAGAGCCCGCATGGGAACGTGGTCAAGGGATGTGAGGTGGTCTTCCCTGGAAAGAGAAACTTTTGGGGCCACTGTGGTGTTTTCACCTTCAGGGGCAGGCTGCAGATTATCCTTTGAATTCCAAGGTGGTTGGCATAGACCCTAGGGCAGATGCCATGAGAAGGCCACAGCCAGCTGAATATGAGGAACAATTCTCCCTCAGTCACTGCAACTTAGGATGGGACAGCTTTGGGGAAGCGGCTTCCGGCAACACAGGTGCTCACTGCTGTACGTTCATGCATGTGATGACAGGGTAGGGGCATCCATGTCCCTTTCCTGGCTCCCTCTTGGGAGACCACCTTCCTCCTCTGGGCCTGTCCTTCAGGTGGGATGTTCAGCAGGCCCGTGTCCCCTGCTTGGGGGCAGCTGCCTAGCCCTGGACTCTGATTCCTGAGAAGAGGCTGCTGATTGGAGACAGAGGAGGAGGCTTCCCCCGCTCTTCATGCATCTGCTATGCAGACTTTCACTCCAGTGTGAGACTCACCACGGTCCCCGAGATCACTCCCTGGCCTAGGAGCTCAGTGTGGGTCTGCGTGGGGCCTCCCTGCTGAATACAGAAGCTGCCTCTGTGCAGGCCTGTGCAGGCCTGTGGCCCAGGGCTGCCCTGAATGTCTGAACTGTCTGCCCTCTAGAGTCTAACTACATCTGTCTTCATTTTCTTTCTTTCTTTTTTTTTTTTTTTTTTGAGACAGTCTTACTCTGTTACCCAGGCTGGAGTACAGTGGTGCAATGTCAGCACACTGCAACCTCTGCCTCCCAGGTTCAAGGGATTGTCCCACCTCAGCCTCCCAAGTAGCTGGGAGTACAGGCGTGCACCACCACAGCTGGCTAATTTTTGTATTTTTAGTAGAGCAAGGTTTGCCATCTTGGCCAGGCCGATCTTGAACTCCTGACCTCAGGTGATCTGCCCACCTTGGCCTCCCAGGGTGCTGGGATTACAGGCTGAGCCACCGTGCCTGGCCTGTTTTCATTCTTGTGCTAAGTCTGGAGGTGTTGACTCTTAATGACCTTTTCCACCCTCAGAGTCTGGTCAGAACACCACTCCCCGTGAATAGTGTAGAATGAATTCATTCCCTCAAGAACCATGTCCGTCACATGCACTGAGCACCTTTCTAAATACTAGAAACTAAAAAGTAAATTTCAATAAAAGGATTGCGGTTGGAGGTGTATTTGTTTCTTATTTCTACTGTAACAAAAGACCACTAAGTTAGCGTCTTAAACAACACACACTTGGGACCTTACAACTCCGGAGGCAGAAGTCTGAAGTGGGTCTCCCTGGGCTGAAGTCCAGGCATCGGCAGGGCTGCCTCCCTTCAGGAAGGGCCAGAGGAAAACCCATTTTCCCACCTCTCCCAGCTTCCAGAGGCCACAGGAATTCCTTGGCTTGTGACTCCTTCCTCCATGTTCACAAACAGTGTGGCATCTTTTACTCTCTCCCCAACTCTCTGTTCTTCCCTGTCTTCCTTATAACAGCCTGGTGATTGCACTGGGTCTGTCCAGGTCATGCAGCAGGATCACACAGGAGGATCTGCCGCCTCGAGGCCAGCGCCTCAGTGACCTGCATTCCAGCGAGAGCCTCGGCTCTCTTGGGTGTGTCATCTACATGCTCACAGGTTCTGGGGTTAGGATGTGTACATATTTGGGAGGCCGTAATTCAGCTACCCTAAGAGGAGCGTGGAGAGTGTGCTCCTAGAAGCAACTCAGATGCAGTGTGTATTTAGGGAGGAAGGAACCACCTCCCCGAGACCGTATTTGTGACTGTAGTTGGAGGATCCCAGCTACAGTCACCACCGCCCCTTAACTCTAAGAAGTATTGTCCTTTATTTTCCCTTTATTACCTTTCAAGGGAATCTCACATACATTCTGGACTTGAAAGCAGAATTTATTTCATGAATTAACCTATATTCTTCTGAGATAAGTTATATTTTGCTCTGCAGATATTTCTCACCTGTGGCTATCAGCGATCACCTTGCCCCATATAATACTGAGGGCAAATTTAATTGCCGTTGCATTATGTAATGTTTTGGGGTTAATATTGGGGTACAAGTGCAGCCGGACGATGTCAGTCCCCATCGCCCCATATTAGTAGTGGCTGCTATTTTGCCCTCTCACTGGACCTGCTGTCCACTTGGAAATCAGCACCATGACACTGTCCCCAAACAGCCCCTGCCTGGAACAGGGCTGAGTTCTCAGATGACATCCAAATCCATGATCTCATCAGAGTACTGGAGGTGAAGCTCTGAACTCCTGCCTGCCACGGGCAGTAGGAAACCAGGTCTGGCTGCTCGAAATGTTGATTCTCTAAAGCTTCCTTGTTTGAGTGACTGTTTCCATTTTAGTAGACGCAGGTGCTGAGCTCTGCCACAGAACAGGCAGCATTTCTATTCCAAATAAACTGAACACATCCTTCTCCAGGGGTTGCAAACTTCATGATGACCAGCAAATGTGATATCCTGGGAGACTTTATGAGCGGCTGTGGGTAAATGTGATCTATCCTCTGCTCTTTGTGTAGGTGAAAGGGGTCTATCCTGTGCTCCCTGTGTAGGTGAAAGGGATCTATCCTGTGCTCCCTGTGTGGGTGAAAGGGATCTATCCTCTGCTCCTTGTGTGGGTGAAAGGGATCTATCCTGTGTTCCCTGTGTGGGTGAAAGGGATCTGTCCTCTGCTCCTTGGCTGTGAGTCTGGCAAAATACCTTTCTTATACATGCTTCAACACTGGATTTTTGAACTAGGACTTTTTGAAATTAGAATAATCTAAGACACATTTCTGTGTTTGTTCTTTAGTTTGAGGTAATACTAAGGTGCAAATAGATACACTACTGCTGACTACTTTTCACCAAGTAAATGTAAAATAAAGACACAAGTCACTGATTGCAAATAGGTCGGAAAACAGTAGGCATAAATCAAGAGATACAGTGAAAGCTTGGAAAACTGTTTTAATTTTCTGAAAGCTGCATATAATCCCTAGGTCAATTTTTAACAAATTTGTATTTAATTAAGCTCAACAAATGATTACCTACATTGTTATTAACAAATTAAATTGTATATTAAATATATTATTATATTATAATATTTATAGTATATATAAATATACATTTGTTTTAATATAAAATTATATTTCTATATTATAAAATAATATAAGTATATTATTTAATTATATTAATATTACAAAGGTTGAACATCCCTAATCCAAAAATCAGAAATCTAAAATACTCCAAAATTCAAAACTGAAGTAGAAAATTTCACCTTCAACTTCATGTGATAGGTTTCACAAAATTATTAAACATAATGCATAAAATTACCTTCAGGCTCTGTGGATAGAGTATATATAAAAACACAAATGAATTTTGTCTTTAGACTTGGGTTTCATCCCCAAGAGATCTTATTATGTACACATGACTATTCCAAAACCTGAAAAAAAAATGAGGAATCTAAAACACTTCTGGTTCCAAGCATTTTGGATAAGGGATACTTAACCTGTATGATTATATTTAATAGTATGTTAAATTAGATTATTGGTTATATTAAATTATTAAGTACTCTGTATATCCATATCCCTGATCTGTGAGTATATAAGATATTGTACAAGACAGTACAGAATTAATATTAAATAGCTACAGACCCATGTCTGTATATCATATCGATGTACAGAGACAGATTGTAATATGTAGACAGATGAAAGCTGCTGGCGTGGATGGATGTGACACAGCCACTTGCTTTGTGAGTACCGAGTCTAATACGAGAGCTGAGATAGAACCAAACCAGCCAGTGCCAGGAAGCACAGAGTCCTGGGTAATAGGGGTGCAGGCCATGCAGAGAGCAGGTGCCCCTGGAGTTACCTGTGGGCAGGTGTCCCCCAGAGTTCCCTGTGGGCAGGAGTCTCCCTGAGCTACCTGTGGGCAGGTGTCCCCCGGAGTTACCTGTGAGCACGTGTCCCCCGGAGTTACCTGTGAGCACGTGTCCCCCGGAGTTCCCTGTGAGCAGGTGTCCCCCAGAGTTACCTGTGGGCAGGAGTCTCCCTGAGCTACCTGTGAGCAGGTGTCCCCCAGAGTTACCTGTGGGCAGGAGTCTCCCTGAGCTACCTGTGAGCAGGTGTCCCCCAGAGTTACCTGTGGGCAGGAGTCTCCCTGAGCTACCTGTGAGCAGGTGTCCCCCAGAGTTACCTGTGAGCACGTGTCCCCCGGAGTTACCTGTGAGCACGTGTCCCCCAGAGTTACCTGTGAGCACGTGTCCCCCAGAGTTACCTGTGAGCACGTGTCCCCCGGAGTTACCTGTGAGCAGGTGTCCCCCGGAGTTACCTGTGAGCTGGGCCTTTTAGGCTGGCCCCACCCAGGAAGCAACAATGGAGGGGAAGATGTTTTCAGGTGGGAGGAATACCACACAACAGGAAATAAAGGGGGCAAGACCCCATCATTTTTCAGCAAAGGAATAGAGGAGCTGACTTAGTCTCAAGAGTCCATTTCTGGTGTGGAAGCACCATCTTAGATGTGGCGTATGACTGCCTAGTGTCGCCGAAAACACGATTTCACAGTCTATCCCAGGCTGCCTGTTGCGTACGTGGCGAGGCTTATGTATTTGGTGTTGACCTGTCCTAACGCGTACACACCGCCACAGATAAGAAGGCTGTTAGTCATTCTAAACACACGGCAGCACTGTGCTTTGAGTTTTGAGAAGTCTCACTCCAACGATGGTCTTCTGTCTTCCCAACCAGTGCGTTTGGTGTCCTCACTGCTGCCATGCAGGGCTGTCCATTGTTGAAGTTGAATGAATCTCTGCCCTTAACTTCCCCAAACACATCAACAAATCATGTGAGCATCAGATGGGAGCATCTCAGTGATAAGATAATGGCCCCCCACAAAAGGCAGCAAGCGTCCTGAAATGTCCAACGTGTCATTTCTGTGGGTCTACCCTTGAGCTACTTAAGGCTACCAGCACATGTCCTGGCAAAACCTTTGTAGTTTTCTCCTATAAACTAAGCATAAATTTCGTGGGAGATGACAGATTACTTCATATACCATGCAAGCAAGCCCAGACAATAGCTTTAGCCATGACTGATTGCCTCGCTGTAACCCACTTTGTGTTAAATGCATTCTTGCTGTTCAATTCCACCACTGTAATTTTGTTCTTCTGCATTCCCCGGCCCTCTGCGGACTAACCAGGTTCCTTCAGTAATGATTTCTTTTCTATTGTATTGTTTTCTGCATAATCAAGTTGGTAGGTGGGGGTTTGGGTGACACGGCCATCTGTCAAGTTCATTTGCTCTGAAAATGCAAGAAATAATGGCCTCTACAACTTGGGGCTATCCGTTATAAAAGAAGAATATCAGCTTTTACCCTGTGCTCTTTTCTCATCTCTCCAAATTATTTCTCCCCTTTCAATAAGATGCACATACACTCTCTCCTACATGACGGGTTGTTTACATATTTGGGTTCTTTTTAAGGGGAAAAACATATTTATTCCTATCACTTGTCCACCCTGTATTGCAATTTATGCAGGCAATCCAATTAAGGAGACGCGGCTAACATCCAGACTAATGTGCCTGTCTAGGGCCTAAAGACGCTGCCAGCGCCTGAACCGCTCAGGAGTTCCTTCCTATCAGGGCTCCTCTGACAGGGCAGCTCCGCTCCTTGAAGTCTGCATAATGTGGAGAGTTAGGGAGAGGGGGTGCTGCCGAGGACAGAGAAAGGCGCTACTCACTCCTCAAAAATAAAAGGCTGCTAAACTCGTAGTTTATCAAATTGACTGAAGTCACACAATGGTACCTTTCTCAGACTGGAAGAGGTGAGCCATGCCAAGCAGAAAGGATGCTTTTGAGATTCCAACATTTTTCCTATTTGAAGGAAGTCAAATGACTTACAGAAAAGTATTCATGAGTTGGTTTTTTTTTCTTCTAAAAAGGGCTGATGTGGATGGGATTAAAAGCTGATAATGGGAGCAGAAACTCCTCTGAGATCATGAATCCTACTGAATTGACACGTGATGCTTCAGGGTTCTTTTTGGTAATAGGGATGCATTTAATATGCGCTGTCGTTGTAGTGCTGCCACAGGAATTGTCTCCAGAGCTGTGCAGGGCTGATTAGTGCTCAGAAGCTCTTTCCAAGTTGCTCCCCCCCTTGAATGTATGGATACAGTCGATGTCACCACTCTGAAGGTGGGCAAGTACGATCACTTTCTTGGTGTTGAGAAGAAAGTCTAAAATGGGCCTCCCACACAGTGGGAGGACTTTGGCCAACACCTCTGTCGTGCTTCCACCTGGGAATGTGTACTGCAGGGAAAGACTGTCTTGGGGAGCTTTGTAGGTGTCCTCCAGGGGAACCCATGTCCACAGATGGCGCATCTACCCATGCATCTCTAGCTCTAGCATCATCTTCCTCTGTCATCTATCAAGAGATTTTCTATAACAATTGCCTTCTGTGATGTGGAGCCTGGCAAGTCTCATGGTGGCCTGAAACTGGGCAGCTGGAGGAGGTGCAGGGAGCTGCTGGAGGAAGCCCCAGCGTGCATTGGAGTCTAAAGGCAGAAGACCAATGACCCAGCTCAAAGACAATCAGGAAGAGAGAAAAAATTCTTTCTTGTCCAGCTTTTTATTCTATTCAGGTCTTCAGTGGATTGAATGAGGTCCACCCACACCAGGGAGGGAAACAGCTTCCCTCAGTCTACGGATTCAAATGTTAATCTCATTCAGAAATATCCCACAGATATTGTGCTAACCTTGAATTCAGGCATCAGGGGCCCTGTCAGGGTGACACATAAAATTATCTCCCCAGATGACCCTGCCTTGCTTCATCTTCACATGGAACTCCAGGGAGACCCTCTGCACTCTAAGAGTATGTGTGTGGGGGACTCCGAGTGACATGAGCAGATTGCTTCAGACCCGCCTTTTCCGAATAATTGCTGCTAAGAACAGGAAAGGAGGAAAGAGTGGGCAAAGACCCTGTACTTACCAAGAAGAACCACAGAGATGTAGCCCTCTCTTGGAGAGAAGCATCGCGCTGCAGAGATGCAGCCCTGGTTTACGGAGCCAGGTTTTCCAGCTCTTCCTCAATGGCTTAGAGAAGGCACCTGGCAAAGACCTCCGCTGCTATGGGCTAGTGACAAGCCTCTCTTGCTTTTAAAGTACATTCTACTTAAAATCCAAACTTCAGCCAGAAGCTGTATGACTCAGGAGACATTTTTGGCTAATATTCAGTTCTTCAAGGGAACATGAAATGGTGCCTGAAGTGGATTTTGTGAAGTGTTTTCTACACCCTTGAATTAGTAATTGCTGCATTTTCATAGCCCTCATCCTGTAACAATTGAGTTACTTATTTTATTTTTTCTCCAAAATTTGACATCACTCAGGCAGTCTCTTCTTAGCATTGGCTGTAGGAAGAATAGTGAGGAAAAGAGCGAAGAGGATGGAAGCACCCCGGGAGTAATGGAATCATGAGAAGAGTGTCATTTTTCGGTCCCAACACACATTGTGAGCTGTGTACATTAACCCAAAGTCTGCATTCCAAGTGGGATTATAATTGGGCAGTGAAGGAGTTGCTCAGGCCATCTATTAACCATACTCTTTTAGGCTTTTTATTGCCTCTAAGTGTTGTAATAATGAATATTTTCCCAGGAAGTGGTTTTACAGAAGAAAGGCCTTAGAGGCTTTCAACTCTTTAGAGGCAAGTTCGACTTTGTGGATTGACCACAACATATCTTGTTCGGTAGTGAGTGGGAGCCATAAAAATCGTCTAGAGACACAGCCACGTCTGAGACGGACGTTGCCAGCACATCACCCCTGGCGAGCAGAGGGGCCCTTTGCAGGGGCGTGGGTTGTCCGTATAGAATATTCTTCCGCTCTCTCGTGGCTTGACACAGACTCTCTGTTGAGTTCCAAGAAATTTCCTTACTCAGGAAACTTCTCTTGTTAACAGTGAAATATTCACATAAAATAAGAAAGGGCAAAGCAAACACGGATGTTTTCCAATGTCTTCCAACCTGAAGACATGCCTTAGATACTTTGCAAAGAGAAATAAAATCTCCAAATTGTATGTAGCCAAAACTCTTTGGCAGAGAATAATTGGTGGGCACCAATGGCGTGGTGGTTTTTAAGATGACTATCCAACCTTCCCTCTCACTGCTAACAGAATGTATTCAATGGATGCATTTTCAAGCTGGATTCTTAGGTGTGCGTCCCCGTTTCTTGACGCCTTGTGTTCCTGACTCTTGATCTACCTGTGTCCCCCCATGATTGGCAGATACAGACCTGAGTCTAACCAGCGAGACCTACATGCTGGACTTTGCAGCCTCTTTGTCATCCAGGACGTGCTCAACTGAGAGCATCATAAATTGGGGAAAATTAAGGCCCATTAACTATCTTGGTCACCAAAGTCCCTCTCATTTCCTGCTCCCCACCCCCATCTTATTCTCCCTTTTCCTCCACTTCGGTCGTTTTTGGGGGATTTTTCAGGCTCCTAGGGAAAGACGCTGTTTAGACTCTAGGTGTTAATTAATTACCTAGCACCATTTTGCTGCCAACTCTAAGCACTAATTGCTCCAAGTTTCTCTAAACCTAAGGTTTTCTTTGGCTTCCAGGAGTTTCTGAGTTCTCCTTTCATCCCCTGCCTTCTCTTTCTCTCTCCCAAGAGACTCTGAAATGCTTTTGAAAGGAGATCTGGGATGCACCCTGTGTCTGTCCCCAGGGCTATAGAATCCACACGTTTGAGTAACTAGGAGCAGGCATGGGACACATTGCATCTGCGACTTGGTACACTGCAGCCTGTGCAGCTGAGTTAGGGCCGCTGGGCCACACAGCACATCCATTCACCCCCTGCAAAGGGTCCCCAAATCTCTACAGAGATCCCTGGATGCTCATCCTCAAAGCACCTGTGGAAGACACTGTAGAAAAACCTGGGAGGATGAGGAGCACCTCAAGGTGAGGGCATCCGGCTGGATTCCAGGCCTAACACAGACTCAAAGTGAGAGGTGGGCTAAGTACATGGTTTAAGGATAACCGCCTGGAATCACCTCCAGCCAGCTGTAAGTACATCCATCCTGAGGAACATCCCGTCCCTCCGACCCCACTCAAGTTTCCCTTTCTCTGTGCGTTCTGGTCATTGTTGATTGATCTTCAGCTTAGGGTCAGAAATTCTTATGCTGTGTAGGGTAATTTTGTTCTGTAATTTAGAAATAATTGAAAATAGGGCAGAACATCAGTGGACAGTTTTTCAGCATCTCCAGCATGCCAGGTCTCTGCTTCCACCTTCCATCCTTCTCCCTGCCCCGTGGAAGACACTGTCCTCTGTAGGGAGCATTGAAGGGACAAGGGTAAACGTGTCCTCCCATGTATGGTGACATATGCCTTGTATGTGTGGACCTGACATATTGCTTGGTGTAGTATGCTGAACAGTGTGCCCCCCACGCCCTAATAAAAGATTATGCCCCACAAAACCCTGTGACTGTGACGTTATTTGAGAAGAGTTTTGGCAGATGGAGTTAAGTGAAGGAAGTTGACCTTAGATCATCCACAAAGCATGGGTTCAGATCTTTGTATCTGGAGTGCTCCGAGGAGAACTTGGAAGGGCAAAGTGCAGCAGGACTTTCTGCGGGCAGGAGTTGAACACAGGCCAGCTAGTCCAGAGGTGGGCAGACCCACGTGGAAATGACAGTGATGGCTTCTGTTGCCTTCAGCTCACTGAAGGAGAGATCTGAGACACAGACACGGGGGGAAGGCCCCGTGCAGATGGAGGCAGAGATGGGAGTGATGCAGACACAGCCAAGGAATGTGCAGAGCCACCAGGAACTGAAGAACCTAGAAAATCCTCCTCGTGACTCTTCCGAAGGGCCAGGACTTTGCTGGTAGCTTAACTTCCAATTCTGGCCTTCAAAACTGTGAGAGATTGCATTTTGTTGTTTTAAGACACTTGATTGGTGGTAATTTGTTACAGCAACCCCAGAAAATTAATATAGAACAGAATTATCTCGTAAACAGGCACTTCGTGGCCACTCCTACCTTTACCTTGCCATTATAAATATGGAAAACCTGTAAAGGTTAAAATCTTGTATGCAAAGAACAACTCACAGTCCTATTGATAGCCTGATAATTTGCAGAACTGCCTCTAGATCTACCTTGCAAATCCAAGTCTATTCCTAAAATGATGATTCACTTTTGCCTGCAAGGATCACTTGGCCTCTCTGTCTTGTTCTTTGGAAAATAGCTGGCAGGGATCCCCAGTGTGATTCCAGAAGTCCTCCTAGACTGCCGAGTTCCTGCTCCATCCCTGTTGAGTTCCTGCTTGCTCTGGGTCACTCCCTGTGAGACCTGCCCCCCTCCCTCAACCCACATGCCCCCCACACTGCCTATGTCCCCCTCAGTCCCTGCATGCTGCTTTTGTGGGTGTGTCTGAGGAGTGTCCCTGAGTCCCCAGCCCTGGATGTTTATTCACCTGATGGGGCCATCCCTGCAGCACAGAGATCTCTCCACTCTGAAAGCCACAGAACTCTCTAGAAAAATGAAAATGTGCCTAACAAGAAAAGCAAGCTGTGGAGGCAGACATCCTCTGACAGAGGCAAGCCCCCAGCATGTGTTCTGAAGCCATCACCCGGGGCGGCAGCCCCACCTCTGGAGTCCAGCCGGCACTGGCCTGCCCACTTCCTGCCAGTGGAAACCTGAGGCTGCCCCTGCTTGGTGGCCAGCTTGGTAGGTGGAGGGAACAACTGTAATTAAGGGCTGGTTTTCTGCTCCGTGAGGCTGTCGTTTATTTATGGTGTTTGGCCAGGTTGGCCTGGACCAGTCTCACTAGCCAAATTTGAGCAGAGACTTTTGTCTGACACATTAACAGGCTGATTCCCTGGACAGCAAGTGACATGCTGCCGTCCTGCTTTTCACACATGGGCCTCGCTCTGGGATGCGGACCTGCAGGAAGAGAACAGCAGAGGGTGTGAAAGTAAAAGTCACTCTAAAGATTTCCACACCCCAAGGGCTGTAGGCTGTACTTCAGATCTGCAGGAAAATAATGCCGAGTTTTCCTTTAATAGGCAAAGACATTGACTTTCAATGAACCGCTATTAACTGGGGTGAGGCCATCTAGACACTTTTGTACCGGTCACTTTCAAACAGGGTCAGCTTTCTTTATAAATCTGAAAGCGACATCACTGACCTTGAACTTTATGTGGTGTAATTTGGGGAAACCTCATTGCACAGTTGTTCTTCCAGCTGATTTCTGGAGCAAAGCCTGGTAAAGACCAGATTCATTTGCCACCCAGAACTGAGGCTTGGAAGCAAGACCCCGGGAGGAGCTTGCTGGACAGGGGGACCTAGGAACGCAAAGGTCCTGTCAGATTCCTTTGGGAGAAAGAGAAGGCGGCACTATTTAGAATCATGGAAAATTAAACAGAAAGAAGATGCTGGAGGGTTTTGGGAAACTTGGCTTATTTTCAAGTTAGTCCAAGACTAGTCATGCTTATTTTTATTCCAATCCTGGGCAGCTTGGGGCGATGCCCCTTCAAGCCCCTGCTTGTGGCTGCGCTTGCCTCTGGTGTCCAGGGTCTGTGAAGGAGTCTGTGCAGGGAGATGCACATCACAACTCATAGTTTAACCGGGCACAGGGGCTCCCGCTCACATCCCAGCCACTCAGGAGGCCCCGGTGAGGGGATCACTTGAGCCCAGTTCAAGACGAGCCTGGGCAACAGAATGAGCCCGTAGAACGTGCGCTGTGGAGGGCCGTGCCTGCAAATGGACTGGAGCACCACTGCACAACTGGCAGGTCTCTCCAATTTTGATAGAGTGGAGTTCTATTCCGTTATTTATTTATTGTTAGACAACTGTTCTTCATTGCTTCATTTGAGAGGTCCTTGGAATTTGTTTCCAGATGATGGGAGGGGATGTGTGCTCTCACACAAAGCCAGGGACAAACCGCTACAATGTAGGTCATGTCACACGGAGGTGCTGCATCTGCCAGGGACAGCTCCCAGGCCGCCAGTGGGACCTGAGGCTGGTGGCGCAGGGGTTCTTGTTGCTGAGCCTCTGAGAATCCACAGCCCACAGGCTCTGCCCTCACCAGCGTGCTTGAGACACAAAGCCAAAATAGAGACTGTGATCCAAACCACGAAGATGTCACCTCCAACAGTGGTGGACAGAGCAGGCTTTCAGGAGGAGCCACACGCTTTCACCCTCTGCCAACACCTGATAACCAGTCCTGGGGCCTGGCGTTGTAAGTTCCCGCTCCATCCTGGACAATACGGGATGGAGCGGAGTGTGGCGACCTCTTACCTAGCCCTGGGGTCTCCTGGGCAGCGCGTCTACATCAGGGCACACAGTGTTCACCAGCACCTGCAACACAGCCACCGTGGGGCCTGTGCCCCTGCGCCTCCTGGTGAGATAACTGTAACCACCCTGGCATCGCCCCATCAGGGCTGATTGTGAAACGTCCCGGGAAGGGGAGCACCAGCTTTGGCTCTAGGGCCTTCACCAGCTGGACTTCTGACTATGTAAGCATGGCATCCTGTGTCAGGTCTCGAGTGCTCCAGATGGAAAACATGCTACTTTTAATCCATCGATTTTGAAATGAATAATTTTTCATGTGGGATCGCTAATGACACTAGGAGCTGCTCCTTCGCGGGGGATGGGGAAACATCACCTGAGCCTGCTGCTGGAACAGGCAGGCTCTGAGCGCAGCTGGCACAGGGCTAAGGCTGTTTTCTTATGTAATGGAGCAGCGTTTCCTTTGTTTACTATTGTGTTTATTTTTTCTTTCAGGGCCCTTCTCCACTTTCAGTTCATCATTAAAAAGATTATCATTCAAACCCAAAGTAGCATCAACACCCGCCGCAGGGAATGGGCAGACTGAGGCCACCAGGAGCATCAGCCGTGCACTTGGGGACTGCAGGCCCCATTGATCTCACCTCGTTAAATTCAGTCACATCAGCAACTTCACAGGGCTCTCGATAGGGTGCATGCTAAGAATAATACCGCCATTTATAAACCAAGGCACCTTCCAGTGTTTTTCTTCACACTCCTTTTAAGAGGCTTGGCCTGATGGGGACTCACCCTGTTAGCAGAAAGGAGGTTCCGTGGGAAAAGAACGTGGTCATCTATTTAGCACAGAACCAGCAACACTTTTAGCAGTTTAGGGCAGGTGAAACTCTGCATCATATTTACACGGTGTCTTCCTCAGAACAGGTCGCTAATGCCTCATTTATTCTCAAGACATCTCTAGAAGTAAAGGAGGGAGGGATGCTGTGGGATTGTGGAAGGTAGGGAGACTTCACAGAGAGGAGGGGGCACAGGAAGCTGGAGGAGCTTGCTCAACGTCAGGACAGTGTATAACTGGGAATAAAGTCTATACTCTTCCTTTCAGGGGCAGAGACGGGCAGACAGCACTGTCTGCCTCTGGCGAGGCTGCTAAGTTGAGTGCTCCTGTGCTTGGGGTAGCTCGGCTCCATGGGGTCATTCAGGGCTCCAGCACTTGGGCTGTGGTGGCTCCACTCTCATGTGGGGCGTGGTTCTCTCCCACAGGATAGAGGCTGGCTCACCCCATTCCCCAGCCTGTCAGTGGTTAGACTATACCCATGCGCCATTTACGAGGAAAAACATAGACTTGATCAAGGTCAGTCCTTGCTACTCTGCATAGAGAAACTGTTCTGGGTCCTATTAAAAGCATTGTTTAGCCACCAACATCCATCTGCTTCCTTCAACAGTGAGGCATGCCTCTCTCCTGGGGCTTGGCATGTGACAGACCTTTGGTATTTGTTGAATTAAACTTAATTCCACATTGAGAGCCTGCAATGTGAAGTGCCAGGGGATATAGCATCTATGCATCCCACCCTTCTAGAAGGGCTTTAATGGGTCAAATTATTTAAACAGAAATACCAACATTCTTTTTAAAAAGGGGCACAGGCAATGCGCGTGAGATGCCCAGGTGAAAAGAGGCCACCGTGGTCTCGAGAGGGCAGAGGCCCAGCTAGACCTGGAAGAAAAATCAGGTGCTGCCAATGATTGAAGGAGGTGGGGCTGTGCGCCCAAGACAGTGGCTCCCCCAGGGAAGCTGGCACTGGAGAAATTGTGGGTCAATTTAATAAGTCGATGGTAGAGAAAGATACCTTGGTGGAGAAATTACACAATGTATCATCTAGAGAAAGGTCTAATAGAGAGATGTGTCTGTAAGGAGGCATCTGGGTGTATATAAGGAGATGGATTCCAAAGGAAAAGTATAAAGAAAGAAAAAGTCAGGTATCATAACAGTCTTCAGCTCATTCCCTCCGAGAAAAGGACAAAAAGTCACCACTATTTGCATGTTACATGTTTGTAAACATTCACACACACACAGGCACAAGCATGAAGTAACTAAAAAAAGTTACAAAGAAACCAATTCTTGGCCGGGCGCGGTGGCTCAAGCCTGTAATCCAAGCACTTTGGGAAGCCGAGACGGGTGGATCACAAGGTTGGGAGTTCGAGACCATCCTGGCTAACATGGTGAAACCCCGTCTCTACTAAAAAAATACAAAAAACTAGCGGGGCGAGGTGGCGGGCGCCTGTAGTCCCAGCTACTCAGGAGGCTGAGGCAGGAGAATGGCGTAAACCCAGGAGGCGGAGGTTGCAGTGAGCTGAGATCCGGCCACTGCACTCCAGCCTGGGTGACAGAGCGAGACTCTGTCTCAAAAAAAAAAAAAAAAAAAGAAAAGAAAAGAAACCAATTATTAAATATATTCTCAAAACTGGTGTTTCCTGTCTAACCGAAGTACCAACTGGCATGGAATAAATTAATTTATTTATAACAGCAACTGAAATAAAAAAAATTTAAGAATGAATTCAATCTATGAGAACTCGTAGTAGAGTTACTGAAGGACATTTAAAACATGTTCTTGGAGCTACTTTCTTGTGAGTAGATGAATCTGCTGTAATGAAAAGGTCTGAGTGTGAGGCGGCTCGGGCAGGCAGCGCCGTCTCCCTCTGGTGAGGCCACTGAGTTGATTGCTCCTGTGCTTGGAGCAGCTTGGCTCCGTGCGGTCACTCAGGGCCCCAACGCGTAGGCTCTGGTGGACGTGTGGCTCCACCGTCATGTGGTTCTCTCTCACGAGATGAGGCTGGCTCACCCCACTCCCCAGCCTCTCTGTGGGAAGGGAGACAGGAAGTCGGGACAGATGGCCTGGACTTTAAAAAGACTACCTGGAAATTGTCTTCCTCACCTTTGGTGGTATTCCCATTGTCCCACACGCAGTCTCTGTGCCACAGCCAGTTGCACAGGGCCCGGGAAATGTGGGCATCTACAACTCGGCGGATGGCAGCTTCCATCACCAAGAGGAAGGAGGGCAGCGTAGGGACAGTTAGCGGTCCCTGCTGCGGGGCGGACGTTACGCTGGGAAGAGACGAGCCTCCCTCAGAGCGTTTATATGTTGAGTTCAATTCTAAATCCAATGCACGTTTCCGAGAATCTGGTGTGATACTTTTAAAGGTTACCTGGGAGAATAAGCGTGTAAGAATAGCCAAGACAATAGCTTCAAAGACAAGGTGTACATCTGTGCCTTAATGAACAAGCTGGTACCAAACATACCACAAACCATGACACTGGCTGAGATTAGACAGAAAGAGAAATGGAACAAATTAGGAAGTCAGGATATGCATATACTGTTAATACACAAAATATGTAATACACATCACTGTGGCTTACATGATGTATGTTTATGTACACATGCATTTATAACACACACAGAGAAAGGCAGACCTGGAGACAGAGACATTGAGAGAGATACGCACAGATGAGAGAGGTTGGTCAATTTCCCGACTTTATCCTCTACACATACCCCAAAACAGAGCTGTGTTTTAGTTAAGAAAAGTCTGTGCAGATACACTAATATCTGAATAAGACAAAATAAATATAGATGAATATGCATTAACTATGTAAATACTTACACAATAGAATGTGGCTGCCCCTCCAGAGACCAGTGTGCATGTGCAGTGTCTGAATCCTTGCAAACCAATGCAGAAAGATTGATTATATAGAAAGATAATGATTAGAAAACTATTAAATTTCTACTCTAGAACATAATCCAAAATAGATGCTAAGTGAAATAAACAGAAATATAAAAGTTTGAAAGGGAGTGTGGATGCATTGGGCAGCTCGGGCCTGAGGGGCCTCGGGGACACTGGTGACCACAAACCCACAGGGCAGGCTCAGCTCAGGGCTGCAAGGCTGCCATCCTGAGAAGACCATGTCCACGTCCACTCAGGAGACAGGAGCCCTGCGTCACTGAATGCATCTGCATCAGCTCCCTCTGCCTGTGTTTACCACAAGGCAACAAGCCCATGGATGACCCGAGATGCAGCCACAGGGATAATCATGGCAAAAGCAGTGGATCCCAACAAGAGTAATGACAGTAATCATTCCTCCTCCAGCAGGAGATGGCAGGGTGTCCTCTCCTCCACCCCAGGTGGCCAACGATTGCACTGTTGTCATGGTGCCAATGCTGGGTTTTGTCAGATAGAACAGGAGGTCAAGGTGTACAGGGAATGACTTCAGCTGCCAGCCTTCAGGAACAATAGCCCACAGCTGTCCCAGCAGGGTGTGTGTGCCAGAAACAGGCACACCCCACAAAAGTGTCTCTGGTGGGTATGGAGCCTGTTCGAGATAGACAGTCCTGAGGACGGAGGGTGCCTCTCCACCAAGATGCCTCTTTTCTGCCCAGAGAACATGCAGTCCCTGCCAGCCATCCAGGCCATCCCAGCTACCCTCCCTAACCAGCATGCACCCGCAGCTTCCCGGGTGTCCAGCAGTACTAGAAGCCTGTAAGTTCACTCCCCCTGCTGCAGCTTTGGGTCCAAACATTCTTCCCCTCTTGACTCCTCCCCTGGACCTCAGCAGGTTGTACATAATCAGAACACTTTACTGTGTTGTTTGTTAACATCATGGTGCTGGATGCAGCACAGCCACCTGAGAGTGGCATTTAATAAAACAGGGGCTTTAGCCCCGTGGGACCAGGTGCATTTAGATAGCCTGTTTTACACACTTTCATCACATATACATATATATGTGTGTATATACATGTGTATGTGTGTGTATTTATCACAGATTTTTTTAGATATGATTTATATACCACCGTTTTTCATTATTGTCTACCTAGAGGGAGTTTTAGACATATTTCCTAATTGCCCCTCATCTAGGAAACTCTGTCTGGGTGTTGCATGCATACTTGTAATTGATGTATATGACGATTAAGACATTTTATTCCCCATGAGCCAGTGTCTGCCCCCGTGGGGAGATGCTGGCCCTGTTGAGCTTGCGTGACTTAGACCCCAGCTCTCCGCCTTGGACTCACAGTGAAATCACCTGACCAGCTTAACAAAAAGAAATCACTCACCTCTCTCAGGACCTGCTGAGGGGATCACAGCATCATTTGCACTGGGTGAGAGCCCACCAGGTTTATAATGGGCAGGTAGAGCTAAGACACCTGCTCAGCCTGAGATTCGGTGAGGAGTTTAGGGGTCCCAGCAGCAAGGTACAGTGTGGGCGGGTTTGAGCAGATGGGCTGCAGAGCCTCGCCATGTGACATCTTGAGCTGCAGTCCAGGAGACAAATGAAGAATGAGGGGAAGAACAGGGTGAGCCCTGAGTCATGTCAGTAGTGAGAAGAGAAAAAAGTAATTTTTCAGCAACTCAGGGATATGTTTCTATGCCATAAGCAAAACAGGTTTTTGGTGCTGTAGAAGAACTGTGGATAGAAGGATAAAAGGCAGGCAAGCTCCCGTCCTGCTTCCTCCCAGTCTCCCAGCACGATGAGTCAAGCACCAGTCAAGACAGAGAGCATAGGTGGGGGGTGCCAGGCACCCCCAAATGCTATTCACTCCTCCAGTGAAAAGAGAGCTCGCCTCCAACCACGTTGCCTTCTTTTCTTTCTGTTTCAGGAGAAAAATGAAAAGAAAGAAAGTGCTTATGACAGAGACAGGATGGGGAGAGAGAGGTGGGTGGGGGGATGGAGGAGGGAGGAGAGAGGAGGAGGGGAGAGAAAGGCTGTTGGCGGGGTGGGGAGACTTGGGCAGGTCTGACCCTGTGGCTGCACTTTGCGTCTGCTGTGTGAGTAACCTACACAGGGCAGGCAGGTCATCCAGACTCTGCTTACCTTCGTCAGGTGTTGGAGGACAAGCTGAAAATCTCTACAACAGGGGACTTTCTTTTTGACCCTCGCCTCCACCTCCCAGCTCCTCTCCAGCAGCACCCCCATCCCCAGGAGCAGAGGCACCAGCTCAGGGCTCCCGTTGCCACAGCCCTGATCTGCTCCCTCCAGCCCCTAACAGCAGAAGCAGCTGCTGCAGTCTGTTTCACACATTTAGAAAGTCAATTAGAAAAATAAACATTGAGTACTTTTGAGCTGCATCCTCTGGTGAGAGAGAGCCCTGGCATTAAGGACAGAGGGTTGGGAGACACCGTGTTCAAGCCAGTCTTGCCCCAGGGAAGGGACTGGATTCCCCCAAAGGTGGGGCCTTGTTCAGGGTCCCCAGCAGCCTCATGCCACACGTGGCGGGGGGTGTCGGGAAGCAAGTGGGTTTCGTTCACTTGAGATGCTGGGGTGCTCTGGGCTGCGGTGGCTGTGCACGGGGGCTGTGGACTCGGGAAGGACGGGCCCCAGCACCTGAAGGACTGTGAGGAGGAAGAAGAGGGAGGCGGGCCGGGCCGGGTCCAGAGAGGCGGAGAGGACTCACAAGTGCCCACTGCCAAGAGAAGCACTGGAGCTCAACCCGGGGAAGGCATTTCTCACATCCGCTGTGGCCCAGGACAGGAGGACCGAGGCAGCACTGCATCAGAGCCCAACCCGGGGAAGGGGTTTCTCACAACCAACGTGGCCCAGGACCAGAGGGCAGAGGTACCGCTGTCATCTGAGCTCAACCCAGGGAAGGCGTTTCTCACATCCAGTGTGGCCCAGGGCAAGAGGGCTGAAGCACCCTGCCATCCCTGAGTGCTGAGGGCCAGCTGGACAGGCACTGGGAGGACGCTTAGGGTGACAAGTCTCAAGGAAACAGAGGGCTCATTGGGCTGGGCAGGCCTCTGGCTCAGGTGGCAGGCCTCATAGGAAGCCAGGTTTGTGAGACCCTCATGCCCAAAACTTTGTCCTCTGCCATGCTGTTCTGCACCCATTCATCAGGGTCAGTGCTGTATTCATAGAAGGCCCTACCGTCCCCCAGGCCTCTCTGCCCTTTCTCTGTGCTGCTCACCCAGGGTCCCCTGGCCCTCAGACTTCCAGTTGGTTTTGGCCATTGGGAGGCGCTAGCTTGAGATGACAGGGTGGGTGCGAAGAGGGACTGAGGATTTCTTCCTTCAAGGTCCAGGGTCCCGGGGCAGCCTCCTGCTCACTGAAGTGCCTCTTGGAGCAGATTCTGCCAGGACACCCTGCCAGCCTTGATGTCCTCCAACTCAGAGTGCAGGGTATGGGTGGGAACGGCTTTGAGGACTATCCTGACTGCATAGAGAGTTCAGGACGATGTGGGCTCCTCTTCTGTCGTGGCAGAAGGACGGAGGAACAAGCACTGCTGGTAGTGTCTGAGCCTGGAGAGGCATCGCTGAAAGGCGAATTGGGATCCAGTGCAGGTGTGCTCGTGGGGGTCGGAACCTACTGGAAGGTTTAGAGGCAGGGTGATCCAGACAATAGAAATGTTCCAGCAAACATAAAGAGTTGAGTCGTTAATTTTAGACAATTCCTCTGCAAAGTCACTGTTAAGACAGGCAGGGCTGGGCACGTTCTACCTGTCCCCATGGCTGGCCTCACCCTCTTCCGTGCACCCTGGGAGCAGGAGGCTGTGGAGGGCAGGGGCCAAGGACTCTCTACCCTGAGCAGGCCATCTGCGTCATGGACGGGCTTGTCCAAGAGCATCATTGGAGGCCCTTATGCCAAATAGCTAAATATTTAACAGCCAAAGACCAAGTTAGCAAACAGAGAGATGTGTGTTACTTTTCTACCTTCTACCTTCAAATGTACTTCAAATATATCTACTTTCAAGACAGCAGTGCTACAATGTAGTTTCAGGAGTGACGTTTTTCAAGGCTATAAGATGGGACAGCAGCAAGGACAGATTCTAAATCTGATCATTGTGTGTGTCTGGCCGTCCTGTGAATGGGATGGCAGTTTTCCCAGGAGCGGAAAAGTAACAGCTTCTGTAATGTATACATTTGTAGGTTTAGTTTATATTTATGCCAGCAAAATCGCTGATTATATGGTGATGATGGAGATACCACCTGTGAAGTAGCCACAGGAAACCGCTGTGGCCTCTTGGCGTGGTGTGAGAGGATCTGAATAGCTGAACACGGTAAGGCACTGCTTTGTCAAGGTGTGCGGCTCTGGAGAACATCGGGGTAGACTGTGCTCACTTCCAGAATCTCGAACAAGAGCACAGAAAAGAAGGAAAACCAGGCGAACAACAGGCACTGCTGGGGACCCACCTTCATTGCTGAGGAATCTGCTGCTGGCCCGCACCGCAGTTGGCAGGAAAGAACTGATCCACTGACCAGCTCTGCCTCCCTGCCCCAAGTGCTCTGCCATACGAATTTCCCTGCCCGGTGCAGCATCTGTCTCAGTGCTGGCACTGGGAAAACCACAGCCTCCATGGAACCTTTTTCTGAGGCCACGCGGCAATAGACAGGGAGCAGGCTTTTCTTTTTTCTTTTTTTTTTAAGACGGTCTCGCTCTGTCACCCAGACTGGAGTGCAGTGGCGCAATCTCGGCTCACTGCAAGCTCCACCTCCGGGGTTCACGGGGGAGCAGGCTTTTCTCTGACCTGGCCAGTGCACTCAGGAGAGTGGCTGTGCGGTGCAGCCCTGGATACCACCACCGCAGAGGTGCCGGCCTGAATGGCGATGTGTCTCTTATGGTTGAGAAGCAAGAGACCGCCCAGGGCCATCCTGTCCAGGCTGGGGCCCAGTACCTCCGAGGAGTGCGTAGTCACTCGATGAGAGAAAGGGATGGCCCTGAACGTGGTGCCCCGGCTGAAGCCGTGATTCCACTGAACAGACACAGAGAGAAAGGTGGCAGGGCATGTTGACCCCAAGGGTCCCATCAAGAGGGCCTGGAAGAACGAGTCAGTCAGAGGAGCTTCACTGGCACCTGCTCCAGCATCAGAACTAAGACTCAAGGAGCCCAGGGGTGGTGCTGGATGTGATGACTTGGAGTCACAGATAGAAAGAGGACAGGTTTAGGCTCAGAGGCTGCGGCCAGGGACTCCTGTGCCACCGTGAGGGCTGGCAAGCCTGTGGCTGTTGCTTCACCTTCTCAACTGAAGAATGAGATCATTCAGCACATAGGGTCACAGGACTGAGCATCCACCCTGACCTAGGAGACCAGAAGGCGGCACAGCAGCTTGCTTTCTTTTCAACCTCATGAGAAATAAATACAAGCTGTGAAAGAAGTTAGATGCGACCGGGCACCGTGGCTCACAACTGTAATCCCAACACTTTGGAAGGCCGAGGCGGGCGGATCACGAGGTCAGGAGATTGAGACCATCCTGGCTAACACGGTGAAATCCCATCTCTACTTAAAAAATATATACATATATATGTATGTGTGTGTGTGTGTATGTGTGTGTGGTGTATATGTGTGTGTGTATATATGTGTGTGTATATATGTGTGTGTGTGTATATGTGTGTGTGTATATATGTGTGTGTGTATATATGTGTGTGTGTATATATGTGTGTGTGTGTATATGTGTGTGTGTATGTGTGTGTGTGTGTGTATATATGTGTGTGTGTGTGTGTGTGTGTATATATATGTGTGTGTGTGTATATATGTGTGTGTGTGTGTGTATATGTGTGTGTGTGTATATGTGTGTGTGTGTGTATATATATGTGTGTGTGTGTATATATATGTGTGTATATATATTCAAAAATTTAGTCGGGTGTGGTGGCCGGGCCCCTATAGCGTGAACCCGGGAGGCGGAGCCTGCAGTGAGCCGAGATCGCACCACTGCACTCCAGCCTGGGTGACAGAGTTGGACGACCCTGTCATTTCTGGAGAACTGTACAAAAGTAGAGGGTGCACTGCTCCCTTGGTCCCAACTTCCCGAGGAAGTAAGGAAACATCCCGCCTGCAGGAGAGGCTGCTGTACTCCCCACCACCCCCGTCACAAGCTGGCACGGCGGGCGGCCTCCACGTCCGAAGCATGGGGAAGCTTTGAGCGGGACTCTGCTCGGGGCTCCGAGGTGCTCTGCCTTGATGATCCTGAACACAGCAGCCTCAGACCCAGGCCCATAACAGAGCGGGGACCCTGGGGGCGAGGAGATCACCTTCACAGTCAGGACCCTCAGCTCCACACGCCCAGCCACAGGCAGCCCCGCTTTGAAACTGCACGTTCGTCTCTCTCCTCACTCAGCGTCCAAGCTCCTCCCTGATGACTCTGAGCTTTGGATTTTGCCAAAGACAGTGCTCATTAGATTTAAACATGAATTTGTATGGTAATTCAAGTCATATGTTTCTGATTCACTGACCATGAACTCACCAGAAATTTTGGCAACTGTCTTTTGGACGTCCCAGCCTCGCTTTAAACGTTCTGTGCAGTTGCCACTTGACACACACTCAACAGGCACAAACGTGGAATGCACAGTTGAGAACGTTCAGCCTGGTTTCAAGGTGAGCAAAGCAAAACTTCATTTCCTGGTGTGCCCCTGGGTGCAGTGTGCAGCACCTCATGCCACGCAGACCCCGACCCGCGTGAACCCCTGTGCCAAGTGCGCAGACCCCAGAACTGACGCTGGCATCCCAGGACAGCACCATGAAAGGAACGCAAACCGGCCTCTCGCAGGTTATGTCTCCAACTGTTCGAAGACGTTAAATCTCAGATAACGAACAATTGTTGAGTCTGGTAATTACGGTAATTACAGCATCACCAGCGTTAATTCTCACCTCCTCTGCTCTTTGTACACAGTGTGTGGGGAATCCCCTGGTACTTTCTGTTCGTTAAATCGGTTTTAAAACTCCTGTTAAAAGAGATCTGGAGGAAGGCCATGAGAGTGTGCCCACCTGTACCCCCACCTGCCCACCAGCTTTGGTTCTGAATCCGCTCGTCCCTGGTCCTTCCTGCCCCCACCCTGAGTTTTCCAAACCATGTTTGCTCAAACTTCTCAGCGCTGCCTCCCGTCGGCTGCTGTCACTGGAAGCTGAGGTGACTTTGCTGGGATTTAAGCGGATGATGAAAGGGTACACCAGGGATGAGGACAACCCTCTCCCAAATCACACAGCAAGAGTTCCCCACACAGGAACGTCCACCTGAGACTTAACTCACTTAGGCAGATTTTCACTGGACGCCTGCTGTTTGCAGGTCAGTTTGAGGAGCTGGGGAGGGACTGGCACAGAGCTTTGGGGTTCTGGGATCCAGTGGGGAGAGCCCTGCCTTAAAGGGGGTCAGGAAAGAGGCCCATGGTTGGCAAGCGGAGGGTCCAGGAGACAGGAGGAAGCTACACATTTAGAGTCGACATCCAGATTCCCTATACAAGGGGACCAGGGGCGACTGGGCAGGCACCTGCAGGTCTCCAGGCCCAGGTGGGGGACATGGAGACGGATGGAAAATTGTGCGATTATGATGACGTTCAGGGAGAAAATCACAACCCTGTGGAGGATGGAGGATGGCTAGGAAGCAGAAGCCAAGAGGATGAGGAAGCTGTCGTGGGGTCCAGACAGAAGTGGGAGCACCAGGCCCAGGCTGGTTCATGTTGGACCCAGACAGGCTCAGGTGTGCACACTGTAGGGCCCAGGTGAGGAGCGAGGCGGGAGGCAGAGGGAAGAGGGCCTAGGGCCACTATGGTCTCCACCTGGGGCTGAGTTCCAGGCTGGAGATGGTTTCTCTGTGCACAGGCTGCCCCCACCCTCCACCCTCAGGACACCCTCACTGCTGTACATGGAAGGGGTTGAGGTGGCCCCTGCCTACCGCCTTCCCTCTTCTTCTGCCTGTCCCACACCATCAAAGATGATCAATGGGCAGAACCCTGAATCCAGCTTCCCCACTCAGCGCTCTCACAGTTCCTTCAAGCTGTCCCAGACTTATCAGCGCTTCCTTGATTTGGGGTGTGAACCCCTCCAGAGGGGTCTCTGTGACTCAGTTGTAAGATAGGAAGAGGAAAGGCCTCATGCCCAAATCCTGACTGCCCAGGGAACAGAGCCTCAAAGGAAGCCCCCGGCCAGGAGCACCAGAGTTGGGCGGGAATGAAGAAAGAGCATCCGCTTCCCATCCCCAACCACTCCCTTCCCCGTTACAGGCTGGGGGGCTCAGATGTTCCCTGTTCTGCTCAAGGTCACGTGGCTTTTCTTAGTCCAATTAGGGACAACAGAGAGATACAAGTTAGCCTCACTTAAGCTCACATTCTCATTAAAGGGGAATTGGATAAAATGCCATCTTCTTGTAGATGCCACAGTTTTTGTTTTTGTTTTTCTGAGACAGAGTCTCACTCTGTCACCAGGCTAGAGTGCAGTGGCACGATCTCAGCTCCCTGCAACCTCTGCCTCCCAGGTTCAAATGATTCTCCTGTCTCAGCCTCCCGAGTAGCTGGGACTACAGGCACGCTCCACCATGCTCAGCTATTTTTTGTATTTTTAGGGGAGACGGGATTTCACCACGTTGGCCACGGTGGTCTCAAACTCTTGATCTCATGTTCTGCCCACCTCAGCCTCCCAAAGTACTGGGATGACAGGCGTTAGCCACCACCACAATTTTAAGGAGATGGACATAAAGTGCTACGAACACAACTCTGAGTTCAGCTTTCCCAGCAAGGCCAAATGGGTTGCTTGTGTGGGATGCGACCTTCTCAGAGAAAACCCATTCTTTGCTTGGAGACCTTTCTCTTCTACCAACTCCATGCCTCTGCTATTGTAAACATCTTTGCAAGCTTGATGTTTTTCCTGTACAGTTTCGTCCTCTCCAAGACCGCTTTGTAGCCCAAAGTGGGGGCTTCTCCGGGCTGTTGTACCAGCAGTTATTTACTCCTTATTCAACAGCATGATGAGTAAGGAACGCCGTGTTCAAACTTGTGCAACATCTCAAACTTATTTTTTAAACTGTTAGACAATAAATGAATCCCAAATGCATTTTGCCAGAGACTTTAAACCATTTGCCAAATCACGTGTAATTCCAGGGAAAAGTGAGCCATGTGTTTCTGATACATTTGCACTGGGATCCTCAGACCACAGAAGCCCAGTGCTTGGTGGGGAGGCGCCAAGGAGGCTGGCCAGCTGGTCAGAGGCCAAGGCAGCAGCTCCCGTGTCGAGACAGCTTGGGTGGCCTGGGGGACGTGCCCACCCACTTCCCACCACATGCACCTCCTGGGGTCGTCCATGGTGTCAGCCTCATCGTGATTCCAGTGCTGCCTTCAATGGGCTCTCTGTGGGGCCAGACAGCCAGATCTGGGGACCAGTTGCTATCGTGGGGTTCAGAGGTCCCAACGCCAAGGAGATTCCTCTTTATGTGCAGTGGAGGCAGCATGGAGCATTGCTGTCAGAGCTGGGATCAATCCCAGTCTCTGTCCTTGAAGCTCTGAGCCTCAGTTTCCCACTCTGTCAAACGGATGTCATAGTGCACAGCTTGCAGCTTTGTGAGAGTCTCGAGTTCTCATGCATGGACAATTTCTTAACTCCTGGCTCTGTCTCCCTCCCCGGGCTCCCTAGGGAAGCAAGAGTTCTTCCTCCTTCCACCCGTTCAAGCTCTCAGCAGAACATGGGTTCTCCCATCTGGATTCAAATATTCCTTTTACAACTTATTAGCTGGGTGGCTTAAGTTTGGCAAGTCACTTCATCGGTTTTTAGTTTCTCATCTACAAAACATGCATGGAATAGGACACCTGCCATCTTGCAGGACCATCCAACAGTGTCTCTGAGGGTCCCGCTCCATGCAGCTGCTGCCCAAGGCCCTGAGTGATTGGAGGGTTTAAGGGACACCGGGGCACTGTGTGGATGGACGCGAATCTGGACACACCGTCTCACTGCTGGGTTTCACGAAGGGCTGTCCAGGGCCCTCTGCTCAGATGGGAGGAACCTGCCTCCAGGGGTGAAAGCACCTTTATCCCCGAGCATCTCAGGCTCTTCTCTCCAGCCCACTGTCCTTGTGTGGTGTTATATCCATGAGCTTGTCTGCCGCAGCAAGTGGGGACCCCACAGTCCCACAGTGTGGAGGCCAGCTCCCCTGTGCTCCGTGCCCCAGCTGCTGCAGGATAGCCACACCTTACAGCCTGTTGGGCTCCATTTTACACCAAAAAAGTAAAATAATGTTATGACTTTGCTTTGCAAGTTTCCTGAAAGGATAACAATGGAGAAGACATGGAAAAGTGCTTTAGAAACTATTTCAAATTCTGTACAGAGAAATGGTGTCCGTGAAAGGAGGCCCTTCTACCTCCTGCATGGGGTGTCTGGGATGGTGGGAGGTAAGAAGGTAGAAGAGGTGACCAAGTCTTGAGATTTCTCTTCCCAGCGACACTTATCAAGGGACACTCCTCTTTGGAGCATGTCAGGACCTGTAGTCCACTGCCTTCTTAGCACAGGCAAAGCTTCACTTGCACAGCAAAAGGTCTAGCCAGTGATGGCCCAAGGCGCTGCTCTGTGGGCCCCAGGACCCCCGTCCCTGACTAGAGCTCCTCTTGCAGCCCCCTGTTGTGGGGCTGGTTACCCAGCAGGACTGGGACCACCGCAGTGTCATTTCTGCATCTTGGAAAGTGGCCTAGGTTAATGTATCTGATGAGTTTACTGTTACCTTGGTGGCCCCACATCCCACGGTCCCCGGAGTGTGGGAGTCTCGAATAGATGCTGGTGCTAGTGTTGAATGTAGGACTGGAATGGATTTCACTGAGGGACATGTGGAGGACGCAGGTTTGCTGGGGGGACAGATGAGTGCATGAAGCCACGGGGAAGGGATGGAACAGGTTGAGAGAAGATCAGCCCCAGCCTCTCTTCAGGCCCCACCAATGGCACAGAGCGCCCTTCAGAGCTGAGGTGAAATCTTTCCATAGAAGTTTATCTTTTAACATTATATATATTTTTTGAGACGGAGTCTCGCTCTATCGCCCAGGCTGGAGTGCAGTGGCCGGATCTCAGCTCACTGCAAGCTCCGCCTCCTGGGTTCACACCATTCTCCTGCCTCAGCCTCCGGAGTAGCTGGGACTACAGGCGCCCGCCATCTCGCCCGGCTAGTTTTTTTTTTGTATTTTTTAGTAGAGACGAGGTTTCACTGTGTTTGCCAGGGTGGTCTCGATCTCCTGACCTAGTGATCCGCCCGTCTCGACCTCCCAAAGTGCTGGGATTACAGGCTTGAGCCACCGCGCCCGGCCCTCTTTTAACATTATTTTAAACTTTAAAACTTGAAGGCTTTATGATTTACTAATAACTACAAACTCATGAATTGACAATGGGATTAAAATTAGGCATAATGTTCTGTCAAGCATAAAGAATTATTTTTTCTCTTCTTCCTATCATTATCAATTTTATGAAATAGGTTTGCAGAATAATTCTTTCTGAGTTAAAATCGTTTTTTTTTTTGTAATTCATCAATCTCACAATTGTGGATAATAATCATGTCTATTTATTTTTTCTTAAGTAATCATGGTATTTTCATCAAAATTCATTAGAAGCTGCTCCTAGAAGGACATGCTTTTAAAATATTCAAATTTATAGTTAATGTTTTATTAACCGTATTTAGCCTATAATTATTTTTCTAATGAAAATTATCCTGACTGCACCGTCTAATGTTATGAGGCTAGCAGTTCAAACAAAATTCAGAGAAACATTTATGCACAAAGGACTGTGTATTACTCATTTCCAGGGAAGGATTTATGTGCTATATAATTAATTGTTGCTTAAGTTTGACAGTCCATATTTTACTTCAATGCATTATTTACACTGAAGGAGGCTTAGGGGTTCACGCTCTAAAATGTTAGGAAAATACAAGCCTACACATTATCTGAATAGTGGGTGATTGTAGTGCAACGAATACTAGCGTGTGTGCCAGGAATGTGGTTTGAATATACGATAATGATTACTACATAAGTATGTGTGTGTGCATGGGGTTTGTATATAGAATATATGTTAATGCTCAGTATGTATGTATATAAATATATATTCTCTATATTATATAGAATAGATAAATTTTAGAATTTTACAACTGCTGGCCAACATGAGCCGCATGCACAGAAGAGATCTAAAATCCCAAGCAAGACTCCATCCTTGGCTTCAGTGGGTGTGACCCATGAGGAGGGAATCACCCTGGAAGCATCAGGAACCTGCCCCAGGAACCCTGGAAGCATCAGAACCTGCCCTGGAGTCCTGTATGTGGCAGCTGGCAGGACTCACCCTCTTGGGATCCTGAGCTGACTGCTGGGCCTGCCCTTACCACCAGCACTGCCAGGTCCCAGAGGGTGGTCTTCAAACGAAGGGACTTGGAAGCACATGCCACCCTCCCCAGGGACTCTCTCCTTAGGACAGGCTCCCACCCTGTTTCTGCCTTGGCTGTCCTGTACCCAAGTCCATCCCCCCGCCAACACCCCTGCACCTGCACATCCTGGGCGGATACCTGAATCTTCCTCTGCCGGGTTTGCTGGAAGACTACACATCACTCCTCATTTAGAACATATTTAAACTAAAATAGTTTCAACATCTGTTTTATCGTTTAACATGACCCTGTCTTCTCTGTTTCCAAGGAGAGAAAATTCCAATAATAATTTTTAGAGAATGCTTTGAAACACAGAGAGAAAGAGAGAAAGCTCAACATCCCACTGGCCAGGTTCTGCGTGAAGATGATGCAGTGTATCCACTCAAAGGTTCAAGACCACGCATCAAACGCAGCTAGGTGGAGAGAGGCAGCACAGATGATATTGAGCCTGGTCTAACTAGCAGCAGAAGGCAGTTATGAAACCTGAGGAGGTCATACTGCTTCTTTAGGAATCTAGGGATTGATCCATGGAGGCAAGCACAGCGGGTTACAGAGCGCCAGGGGACATGTGGAAGGAACGGGCGTGCTGTGTGCAAGTAGGTGAGCTGCGTCCCAGGAGCAGCCCTGGATGAATGGGCTCCATGAGGTGGGATGGGTTGGGAGCCCCCTGTGCATGGCTGGCTTCGTGGGAGGAGTGTGGTGAGCAGCCAGTTCATAGCCCTGGAGGAGCAAGACGTGCATGATCTTTGAGCAAGGTGGCTCATGGGGCTGGGAGCTGGCCCGGACTGGCCCACGGTCCACATGCAGTCTATGAGCGTAGGCCTGGAGGTGAGCTGTGCATACCCTGAGTGCCCACATAGAGCAGTCTGTCCAGCTACCTCATTACCTAGGCCAGCACCCAGGCCATAGGGCAATGAAAGACCTGCCTTCGTTAGAGTGGGCACAGTGCCGGTGATCCATGCAATTCCACAGAGCACACTCATCGTCCTGCTGGGCACCTGACTACCAGGACAAGAATGAGGGTTCTTTGCAGAACAGAAGAGTTATACAGGGTGGCAGCCAGCAGCTTGCCACGGCTCCCCTGAGTGCTTGGGCAGAGGGCAACGGGTCTGTTCCCTGCACAACCCTTGACCTGAGCTCTGTGACTAAACAGACAAGGCCAGAAACGGAAGAGAGAGGCTGTGGGGCTCCAGGCAGGGACGAGGGCAGAAGCCAATAACTAACTGCTCCGGGGCCTGTATGGGACTCAGGGTGACATGGCAAAGGGTTGGTGGAATAGTCAGAGCTCTCCGGAAACACAGACCCAATAGGCTGGATGCAGATGCAGACAGATGTAGATAAATGAGAGGAGATTTATGAGGGGAATTGGCTCGTGCAGTTCTGGAGGCTGAGAAGTCCCATGACAGGGACAGGCCCTTGGCACATGGAGATCCAGGGATGCCAATGGTGCAACTCAGTCCAAGTCCGAAGGCCCCAGAACCAGGGACACTGATGGGGTAATTCTCAGTCTGAGGCCAACGGCCAGAGAACCCAGGAGGCCACCGGTGCATGTCCCATGGTCCACAGGCTGGAGAACCTGGAGGCCCAAGGTCAGGAGAAGATGAATCTCCCAGCTCCATGAAAAAGAGAACATTTGCCTTTCTTCTGCCATTTTGTTCTCTCCAGGCCCTCCGCCCTCGGCCGATGGCATAGTGCCCGCCCACATGAAGTGAGAGTGTAACTTCCTTGCTCTGTACACTGCTCCAGATGTCTATCTCTTTGAGATGCACCCCCACGGACACACCTAGAAACAATGCTTTCTCAGCAGAGCTATGGCAGGGCTGCTGACTGCCGCCCTGTGTGGCCCCCCTTCTCTTCCTCAAAGAGTCCTGATCCTTTTCCTGGTGGCCAGGTGCCCAGCAGGACGATGAGTCTGTGTTCTATGGAGTTGCATGGATTGTGGGTGCTGTCCCCACTGTAGGGAAGGCAGTCTCTTTCATTGCACTGTGGCCCAGGTGCCGGCCCATGTAATGACATAGTTGGACAAGACTGCCCTGCGTGGGCACTCAGGGTGTGCATGGCTTGCCTGCAGGCTCACACTCATGGACTGCGTGTGGACGGTGGGCCAGCCCAGGTATCTAGATATCTCTTAATCCAGCCATGTTGACGCCTAAAATTAACCATCACATTTGGCAAAGACACTGCTCCTCTTCCACCCTGGCCATTGGAGACCCCAAGTTCAAGGACACTCAGACCTGTAGACCTGCTGGGGATATAAGCACTCAGTGAACAGCCACCTCAACATGCCATGAGCAGCAAACACAGACAGAGACCTGGAGAGGAGGCAGTCACCCCTGCTGACACCATTTACAAGTCACCAGGCAGGTTAAGGGCCCTTGGAGGGGCTCTCAGGTTTGCCCAGAAACAGCAATGCAGGGAGATTTGGGAAGGCTATCCTGGCCTCTCTTCGGTAACATGAGATGGTCTGGAGTTTGCACGGCCCACGTCAATGTGACAATCCTACAATTAGCAAGAGTTTAGGATGGGCTCAGGGGCCATGGTGTCAGGTCCCACGAGGGTAAGAAAGACAATGGCCTCAACTGGAGTTTCCTTTGCCCCTCGCCTCTTGCCGTAACTATTTCCAATTCAATCTGTGTTGTTTGTCTTTCCCTGTGGAATGTTTACATGTCATTCCAGTTTGCAAAAGTAGCATAAAAATACACACACACAAAAAACAGTTCCAGCAGCACTCACTGAAACGCAGAGAGAATATGAAAATGCAGAGATAACTGCACATCCAGAAAGAAACACTGAGCACAAATGGAGCTGCTTGCGACAAGGTGCAGCCTTCACTTGTGTGTGTGTAGGTAACTCTGGGACCGGGATCATTGGTGGCTGACAGCCCACCAAGCTGGAAACTGCAGATGTGTGAGCTGGTGGGCGGGGTGGCTATGTTCTTAGATTGTTTAGATGTTGAGTGAACAAGCAACAATGATCATGGTTTGGTGTTCACCACATTTTGAGAAACAATGCTAAGTGTGATCAAATGAATCCACTGTAAATACACACTGAGAGAAAATTACTTTCTCAGATTTCACAAGAACAACGCTGAAGCCGGCGGTGGGAGGACTGTGTATACCAAGAGACGTCCATCACCACGAAGGAATTTCTTCCTTCTGTAAAGGGGAAAGCAGCATGAAATTAGGACTCACTGAGCTGTAATTTCTGCCATATTGGACATGACATTGTTTTCTGATAAGAACAGTCGAAGCAAAAATTAAACCAGTTTAAACAAAGCGTATTTCTGTTGCTTAAAAGTGGGGAGTCCAGGAGTTCACAGGCTTCAGGAACAGCAGGGTTCGGGATCCCCAGCCACGGACCAAGAGACCCCGTCTGTCTGCCATTGGCTCCTGCTGTCTTCCGTGATACTCCGTCCTCAGGTGGAAGCTCCCACAGGTCAGAAGGCACCGCCTCTGGCACCTCCAGCTTGTATTGCCACCACATTCAGTGAGTCCAAGGAAAAGGGCAGTCACTTCCGAAACTGTGGTCAAGCTCAGATCAGCCTGGACTGGGTCACATGTGGGTTTCTGAACCAATCTCTCTGCCCAACAATAAAGCCAGAGAGGACGCTGGGGAAGGGTTGGCAGCAACAGAGGCTGCAGCATCATAGCAGTAGTGGGGGTAGCACTGGTGGTCGACAGAATAATGGCCCCCAATGACAACAGGATCCCTATTCCAAGGACCTGTGACTCTGTCACCCTACACAGTAAAAAGGACTCTGTGGATATGGTGGGGGAACCCTGAAAAGGGGAGATCATCCCGGCCTCTCTGGGTGGTTCCAGTTAATCATAGGGGTTCTCAGAAGAGACAGGCAGGGGCATCCAAGTGAGAACGAGAAGATGTAAGGATGAGTGCAGAGTGAGAGCAGAGAAGAGGCTATGCCGCTGGTGCTGAGCGGAGAGGAAGGGGCCACAAACCAAGGAAGTGGTGGCCTCTGGAAAACTGGAGAAGCCACGTGATGGTTTATCCCCTCAAGGCTCCAGCAAGACCAGCACCAGCAACACCTTGACTTTGTCCCCACAGAAATCATTTTGGAACTCTAACCTCCAGAGCTGCAGGATCATGAATCTGTGCCGTGTTAAGCCACTGAGTATGTGGCCACTCGTCTCAGCAGCCACAGGAAACTGAATGCAGTGTTGACAGTGACAGCAACAACAGCCAGCAGTCCAGAGAACTGAGAGTGTACCAGACACACTTCCCCCGCAGAAAGCTGCCTGCGCACAGTGACTCCCCAGCAACCCCAGGAGGTAGGGCCTGCTTGATCCTCTCCACTTTCCCCATGGGAACTTGAGGCATGGAGAGAAGAAGGCATGTGCCCAAGGTCACGCCTATAGGAAACAGCAGGCTAACTCCACAGCACCCTGCCCAGAAAGATGGGTGAGAGCCCACAGGCAACGAGGCTTACTCAGCAGAGGAAGCAGGTGGCGGGAGGCATCCGGCAGACCAGAGTAGACCTGCCGGCCTCTGCAGAGTGGCCTGGGCCCAGGCCATGTGTCCACTGGGTCAGGATCAGGGCTGGTGAGACAGCATCTCAGGAGGGAGCAAAGCAAAGGGGGCTCCTCTGCATTTAGAAGTCTAATCACAGCTCTCAGGCATCACGTTTGGAACAGTCGTGCTCACAGAGCCCCCGCTGAGAAGCATTCTCTCCTTTTTAATAATAGGTATAGCCTTAAATCACCTACTAAAGTATGTGAGAAAGAACCATAAAAGCATGTAGCCATTGGCTTGAGAAATTCAATATCTTGGCAATCAGCGTACATTGGCTTGAGAAATTCAATATCTTGGCAATCAACATATTTGTCCCAACAGAGAAGGAGGACTATGGGTGTTGGAACTTCTACAAGAGCCAACTTTTTAAAGAAAATCAAGACTTTTTGCCCTTGAATCAAAGGAGTCTAGAAGTTTCCTGTAAGAGTTTGTTATCTATTTTAGTAAATCTTGCACTGATCCAAAAGAACATTTCTCCAAATAAAAATGCACACTGCTTGGAGGGGTTAGGAAAAATAGGAAATGGCAGAGAGTGTGAGTGCCTTCAGCGACTGTTTTCTTCTCTGCTACAGCGGTATCTCTGGGCTCCCTGCTGGAGAGACTGACTTCCTCTCCTTAAGTTCTGGAATCCAATTTAATTCGGTAAATTGTCATTGCATTTGACCCCTAGCAGATAAAGGCATTGGACCAAGCCCTTCGTGTATTATTCATACGTTTAAAACCCATAGACTGGGGTGCAGTCAGGTATGTGAGCACCTGCCTTAGTGAATCTCCTTAAAGGGAGATTCATGTCTCCTTTTAAGTAGAGTCTCTGCCTCTTCACAGCAAATCACTTCCTTGGAGCCTCACCAGAATGTCAGCTGCAGCTCTGCTCAGTGTCTCAGGCAGCTGAAGCTGCTATAACAAAAACACCAGACGCTGGGAGGCTTACACAGCATATTCATTCCTCACTGTTCTGGAGATGGGAGGTTCAAAGTCAAGGTGCAGTGAGGTCGGGGCTGGTGCTGGCCTCCCCTGGGCTGCAGATGGCTCCCTTCTCCCTGTGCCCTTACTTGGCAGAGAGGAAGGAAGTCCCCCTGCCTCTTCTCCGAAGGGCACTAATCCCATTCATGAGGGGGCAGTTCTCATGATCTAATCGCCTGCCAAAGGCCCGACCTCCAGATACCATCACCTTGGTGCCTAAAGTTTGAAATTATAAACGCTGCAGGCCTCCAAACATTTACTGCATAACGCTTAGTAAACACGTGTTGCTGAATAAATGAATGAGAAATCAAAAATATTACACTAGCCAAGTGTTTGTCACCTCACATTTAGCTATTGTTTTGGAAGTTTTTAGATCATAAAGAGTGTCCTTTTTTATTTTCATGAGAATCTTGCTGGATGCAGGGCAGACGTTTCTCCGCGGCCTCCCGTGAGATTCAGAGATAAGGTCTAAGAGGGCACCTGGTGAATGTGTTGCCCTCAACCCCTTCCAGACCCCCAGCATGATTTCCCATGGCGCTGACCCAAATTTTCAAAAGGAAGGGTGAGGCAATCACCTTGAAATAGTGAATTAATGTTCTGTTCCCAATTTAAACACTGAACAAAACGCTACATAGGCTTCTAGTGAACCTAGCAGAAATGCTTCATCTTGAGTCTTTGTGAGACAGGCGCACAGACACACCAATGTGAGCTGAGACCTGGGTCCAGAAGCAGCAGACATATTACAGCCACGGGATCTGGGGGTGCCAGGCAGCCGGGCCTACCCTGGGGTCCTGTGAGTGCAGAGAATGAACTTCTGTTGCTCTGACTGCTTTCAGAGACAACTCAGTCCTGGGTAGGGGTGTGTGTTTATTGCTCTAACAAATGCTCCAGTTTAGAAAAAATCATAGCACAAATCCACGTGGACATTGGCCCATTCCTCACAAGGAAGATTAATGGCAAACAGGCCTGGAGACCAGGATTGTGCAAGGCCTAAGGAATGAGTTCACAGAGAAGCACGGCTGAGCTCTGAGTTTCAGCAAAGGAAAGGAATTTATTTACAAATGCTGCCATAAAATGCTCTTTAAAATAATGTCAAGTGGCCCAAGTGTTCATTCAAAATGAATTTGCTCAAACTAGAAAACTGCCCATGGGTTAAAACCACATGTGTGCACACGCATGCACACACACACATGCACACACACGCTCACACACACGCGCGCGCACACACACATACACACATGTGCACACACACGCACACACATACGCACGTGCACACACACAGACGCACACACACGCGCACACACACATACACACATGTGCACACACACGCACATACATACGCACGTGCACACACACACGCACACACATGCTCACACACACGCGCGCGCACACACACATACACACATGTGCACACACACGCACACACATACGCACTTGGGGAAAGAGACATCCACAGCCAACACATTGACAGGGTCTGCTGGGGGGTGTGTGTGTGCGTGTGTAAGCGTGTCTTTTTCAAAGAACACCAGAAAAATAAGATTCTAAATGTAAGACCCATGAGAAAACTGCCTTTAGTTCCCTGAGAAAAATCAGTAACTTTTGGGCAGGATTAAGCCATATCTGGAGCCTGGTGGCCGGGGTAGGAGTGACTCAGAACAGGCTGGGTCTGGGCAGGCAGGCGGAATCTGTTAAGAAATCCATCCTTTTCCCGGATCCTTGGCATAACCTCCATAACAAAAGACACGAAATTGTCACATTATTTTGTTTGCCTCACAAATTTGCTGAGAATTGGTCCTCGCCCAAGCAGCCGGGCTGGCCCTCCCCGGGAAGGCGTGAAACCAGCCAGGGGCGACCCTCGGCGGGGAGCCGGGTGTCCTCCTGTTTCGGGGGAGGTGGCCGCGCGTGGGGAAGTAATGCATTATTGCAGCCCGACATACTTGTTAGCTATTTTCTTTTCCAGAATTAAAAAATTGAATTATACACTCAGCCTCGTTACCGAACCCGTAAAGTTTATTAAAGTTTATCGACCATGTGTATACACTTCAGGGCCCCGCTTCCACGGCTGCTCTGAAGCTGGAACATTGAATTAAGACGCAGCGCCCGCCGCGGCACGGGTGGACTCCAGCAGAGCCACAGGTAGCAAAAGTCTCCTTCAATTAGACGCAATCATCACTCACAGTCAATAATTGTGCTAAAGGCTGCTTTCAAATCTGTGAGGGATTCGCATTTAATGTACTGATTCAGCTTGTCTGAGCCAAATTCACTGTGTACTGAAACCAAAGCAATTTAGTTCTTGCCTACGGCCCTGTTGGCAGTCCATCTAGCACTGAGCACTGTAAGGACTATGAGATACAATTTAATCTGAGACATCTGTGCACAGACAGGACCTTTTCCTTAACGGAGGGAGACGCAGGAACGGCTAAGCTCTAGTTTTATGTGAAGAATCAGGCCTTATCTCGCCCCTGAAAAATAAAGCATTTAAGATAGAGTAAAAAGCCAAATAAAAAAAAAAAGTCTTTCTTCCCCGGGTTTATGAAATGCACACTGCAGCTACCCACAGCCTTTCTGCCCCAGCCCTCGGAAAGCACTTGAGCCGTGATCCCTGGATTAACCATTTAAGGATATTACACTTATCACCGTCTGCAGCTGACGGAGGAGATCTTTATTAAATATGAAAGGGAAGAGTCTCATTCTCGGTGAGTCTGCGGAAATATGGAAATGCCTTTATGCGCGTCGCCTGCCTTGTGGTGGGCTTGGAAAAGTTCTGTGCTATTTACCACCCAGCACAAGCCCTTCACAGCATCTGAAGGACAGGACTGGCCTCCGCTGGTCACACAGCACTCTCCCCGGCTCCCGAGGCTGCCCAAGACACTGTGTGTGCCGTCAGCTCCGGGCCAGATCATAAAATGACAAGCCAGTAGGTTACTGTGGTATGTGACTAAATACGCAGCTCCTTCAGGCAGGCCCCACTGTTGAATCATGACTCTTACTAGTACATAAAGCACGGTTTGTTCCGTTTTGATTTTCAAGAGAGATGCAATTATGGAAACTCTTAACCCCGTGCGCGCGCACACTCACACACTCACTCAGAAGTGCTGGGGCGTTGGGACTTTGTGGACTAGTTTTAATAAAAGGACATTTGGGCAGAGTTGAAGATACATGGTGGAAGCAAGACGCCTGTGAGAGGGAGAGAACAGCAGGTCAAGCAGAAAGCCTGGCCGTGTCCCTCAGGTGTGCGGCAGCGGGCCCTGCGCCCTGGATGGCTCTCAGGTGTGCGGCAGCCTGTCCTGCGCCCTGGATGGCCCTCAGGCGTGCGGCAGCGGGCCCTGCGCTCTGGATGGCCCTCAGGTGTGCGGCAGCGGGCCCTGCGCCCTGGATGGCCCTCAGGTGTGCGGCAGCGGGCCCTGCGCCCTGGATGGCCCTCAGGTGTGCGGCAGCGGGCCCTGCGCCCTGGATGGCCCTCAGGCGTGCGGCAGCCTGTCCTGCGCCCTGGATGACCGCAGTCGAGGGTGATGGCGCTGATGGGGCCCTGAGCTCCAGGCAAAGACAGGGAGGCCTGTAGCGTCCAGTCATGGTGAGAAAGGCGGGGAACAGGGATGGGGCCCTCTCCCCTTGAGGGCTGTGCCCACACAGAGGAGAAAGAAGCTGCTCCCAGCTCCACCAACCAGCAAGGCCCAGAATCACTCCTGTCCGACATTTCCAATCCTGAACCCTTCCTGGCCCCTCATGGGGCATTGCGCGGACCAGTGGACCCGGATAAGCTCGGCCACCAATTCCCCAGGCAGGCTTGGAGCCGTGGCTTTGCTCTTGTTGGGGGCAACACAGCCCTCCATGATGAGGGCCACCCGCGTCCCAGGACGGGCCTGGGCAGGAAGGGCGGTAGCCGAGGGTCCTGGGACCACAGAAAGAGGGAGCGCGGGGAACCAGCCTGGGACCGAGCCCCACTGTGCCGGGTCAGGAGGGGGATCAGCCTCAAGGCTGGTAAAAGCCGCCCCACTCCCGCTGGTCCACCCACAGCTGCTTTCACACCTTCTCCCATCCCAAACTCCAGAAGCCCTGTCAACAGGGGGACCTCATGCCCACCCTACCGACTGGTGAACTGAAGCTTGGCACAAACACACACATCCCACACCACCGATACCACACAACTCATACCACGCACCACACATCACACACCACGTGCATCACACACCACACACTCACACACACATCCCACACCACCGATACCACACAACTCATACCACACGCCACACATCACACACCACGTGCATCACACACCACACACGCATCCCACACCACCGATACCACACAACTCATACCACACACCACACATCACACACCATGTGCATCACACACCACATACTCACACACACATCCCACACCACTGATACCACACAACTCATACCACACACCACACATCACACACCACATACGTCACACACCACACACTCACACACATCCCACACCACCGATACCACACAACTCATACCACACACCACACATCACACACCACACACGCATCCCACACCACCGATACCACACAACTCATACCACACACCACACATCACACACCACGTGCATCACACACCACACACGCATCCCACACCACCGATACCACACAACTCATACCACACACCACACATCACACACCATGTGCATCACACACCACATACTCACACACACATCCCACACCACTGATACCACACAACTCATACCACACACCACACATCACACACCACACACTCACACACATCCCACACCACCGATACCACACAACTCATACCACACACCACACATCACACACGATGTGCATCACACACCACACACTCACACACACATCCCACACCACTGATACCACACAACTCATACCACACGCCACATGTCACACACCACATACATCACACAAAACACACCACAAACACATCCCACACCACCGATACCACACAACTCATACCACGCACCACACATCACACACCACGTGCATCATACACCACACACTCACACACACATCCTACACCATCGATACCACACAACTCATACCACACGCCACACATCACACACCACATACATCATACAAAACACACACCACACACACATCACACACCACAGATACCAAATAACTCATACCACACACCACAAAACACACACCACATACATAGAACGCTAAACAGACACACACATCACACCACAGATACCAAACTACTCATATCACACACCACACACAACACACAACACACACTACATACATCACATGCCACAGACACAACACACATCACACACACACACGACAGATACCACACAACTCACACCACACACAGCACACCACATACATCACATGCCACACACACAACACACACTACAGATACCATCCAACTCATACCACACACCACACATCACATACATTACACACATTGCACACACACAACACACTCCACACACCACAAACCACACACATCACACGCCACACACCACAAATACCACACAAATCATACCACACACCAGATACCACACATAATACACATCATATACCACAGGCTCATACCACACATGCCACACACACCACACACCACACTGACATCACACATCACACACCCATACACCCACACACATCACACATCACCCACCACAGGTAACACATTCACCATATATGCCACACAGCACACACAGCATACTGCACATAACACATATCATGTGCCACAGGCTCACACCACACATACACACTAACATAAAACATGCCAGGCACATTGCACACCACATGCACCACACACTGACACCCATACATCACACACACTCACATGTCACATCTCACATGCAACACATGCCACACCACTCACGCCACACACAACAAACCACACAGCACACACCACAACTGCACATAACACACATCACATAGCACAGGCTCATACCACACACACCACATATGCACTGCAAACTAACATCACACACCACACACATCAAATCTCTTGTACCACACACTCATACATACCCCGCATACCACATATCACACATACATTGAATACACACCATACCTACATACCACAGGCATTATACAGCACCCATACATAACACTTATACCACACACATCACAGACACACACCATATATACCACACATGCACACAGACACCATACACATATACACATATTACACACCACACATACCTAACACATATACCACATGCATATCACAGATACACACTGCACACATCACACATGCACACGAACACCATACACATATACACTCACACAGTGCCTTCATATGCACATGGATGGGGTACACACATCACACACACATACCACACATACACACATATCATACACATAAATGCTTACACCCCACACACATACACATGCACGGGTGTGCACATGCATACACACATACATGTGCATACACACATGCGTGCACACACACACACACACACACTGCCCACCTCCTCAACCCTGAAGGCCTGAGTCCATGTGGGGTCCTCTCCACAGAAAGAGCCCGGACTCCTGGCCTGCTCACAGCTCTTCAGGAAGCAAAACTGTCCTGGATCAAACACTAGAGTGTGGTGAAGTCTGCCTATCCCACCCCTTGTGAGGTACTCCCCGGCCACCGCTGAGCCCCCGACTCCCAGGGTGCCTGATCACTTGCTCCTGGCTCCAGAGGGTCTCCGAGGGACACATGGAAGGCCAGGACTTCGCACCTTCCCTCCCGGGAGATAGGCCCGCAACCACTGAGCCCTGGCTCTCCCTGCAGCTCTGGGTAAGATGGGTAAGATGGGTAAGATGGGAACCAGGAGTGTGAACCAACAAATCCAAAGATGACAGCTGAGTCACATCAGTGTTTAAAAGGTGCAATTCCGAAAGCCTTTCTGCATCGAAAGCTGATAATGATGGTGAAAATGTGTTAAAAACTAAAACAAAAACGAGCAGCCATTGGACCAGAAAAACGGTGCTGAGCAAACGCCTCACTGACTGTTGCTCTTGGAGAGCCGCCTCTGCGGGTGCGGAGCCATGACAGTCAGTCCCCAGCATGGCATCGTTGAAATCCCTGAACTCTAGCAGTAGTCAGCGCTTCCAAGAGACTCAGTTTCTCCAGGGACTTCTGTTTTCTTTGGACATCCTGTGAAGTGATGAGTCCATTTTTGTCCTCATTATAAAAACCAAGCTTGGTTACTGCAGAACCCCTGACTGAAGCGCTGCCAGCCGGCTAGTTTCCGGGTCTGCTTGGGTCCCTATGATGCCAAAAACTCCAAACCAGTTGTTGGACATCACGCCACCTGCATTTCATTGTCACCCTGGGAGGGAGCTGTTTTGTGTGTCGGGGGCAGAGCTTTGTGGTCAGGGAGTCGGGCCGCTGAGGCTGAAGGCCCATCCTGCCTACTGCGGGCTGGGGCTCTCTGCAAGGCTCTGCCCTGGGCTTTGGAAAGGGGGCGAGGTCTCCTGCACCCAAGTCTGGTGCTGTCCTGTCTCAGCACTGCTTTGAGAGAGTAATCGGGCAGTGAGGAAGAGAAGCCCTCGTGGATTCCAAGCACAGAAGTCCGTCTTCCCTTTTATCAGAGAAAGACACAAAACCAAATTCATCAGAAATGAGTCCACCTTCCCAAACAAGATGCGTAAATGGCAGAAGTTTAGACTCAGGAGATGGTGCCTTAGAAATCCCACCTCTCATGGTAGAGCTGAAGGAAATGAAGCCCCCAGTTTTGAAGCTCTATTAAATCATCCAAGTAGATTGCCTGCAATCCGAATTAAAACGAACGTAAAAATCTCCGATGCCCTGTTTTCAGTCGTAAAATAAAAACCTTGCTTGGCTAGCTCTTTACTTATACAGAAAACTTGCCATGCACTTCATTCCCTGTGGAGAACACCTGGAAATGAGAGCTCCCAGTCCCTGGAGGTCCACAGTGGGGGGCGGCCTTCCACCCCAGCCTGTGCCTCCTTGAGAGCAGGCCTCGGGGTGTTCCTCAAAGTTATTAGGTCCGTCCCCAGTGGGAACTTCTTGCTCAGGAAGAAAAAAGGATAAAACATTAATGTTCCCCAAAAGAAAAGTTCTCCATTTGCCCAATATCATATTTCCCGGGAGCTCTGAGCCCAGCCACGTTAGACCCTTGATAGGTGTGTGGTAAAATTGGAGGGAGAGAGGAGGAATAAATAAGTAGAATGATTGATGGATGGATAATATTTTTAAAGTTGTAGAGACACATGACTCTCTTTTCTACGTCAATAAACTGTAGAGATGACACTATGGTAGGCAGTGTGTGCACCTGGCTTTGCCGGGCCGTGGTTGGAGTAAGTGCCTGAGTTCGTCAGTAACTGCCCTGTGTTTGGCAGGTGGTTGGAGTATTTGGGGTTCCTGAAGGTCGGTCTTCAAGTGTTCAATCTGTGATGAACAGCAAATATCACATTAGCTTCATTTTAGTGCATTTTGTGCCAACTTTCTATTCTTATGATTAATTTCTTTGTAAATAGTTTATTTTTCATATGGGAGCCCTCCTGTGGTGAAAATAATCCCTGGAAAGTGAGAGAAGCTCAAGCCTAGGCTAGAGGCCTGCTTGCTCCTTCAGAAGTGAGACACTGAAATGATTTCTTTCAGTAAATGTTTTTGACAGTTCTTTTTTTCTGTGGGCATCGCAACATAATGAATATTTGAATACAGTGTCTTATTGTGGTTACATCTGCCGACCCTCCAGAAATCCTTCAGGTACATGTGGTATGAAAACAATGCCATATATTTTACAAAGCATCTCGTGGTCATAATTTTTGCTCCTATATTTAGCTTTCTAGACAGGGAATCTTTCTGCGCTTTTACAGGAATAAAAAGGTTACGCCATTCATTGGATAAATCTAAGCTTTGAGAGCCAAAGTTATTTGCTGGACTGGGAGTGTGCCTGGAAGTAAAACTTATTTGATAAGTGCACTTTTAAATCTAAACCGTTTTTATTGTACTCATGTTTGATTTATTTTGAAAGCACAATTTTTTTGATCATAGACACATATGTGTTATGTAGATTTAGGAGAGTTATCTTTTTAAAAACAGTGTCAATAGTAAAATACCACTGCTATTTTCTTAGATTAAAAATGAATAGACTTAAAAGCTATGTAATATTTCTTATTTTATGTTTATGGTTATTTAACTTGTTTCTATGAATACAAGATAACAACAGATAGGCAGGAATTTTGTACCAAATGTGACTGTTCATTTTGAGAACTTCTGTACTTTTTTCATAATATATGGCATCTCTGGTCATGTTTGTAAGAGATGTTTTTGACAATAGGGGTTTGAACTGGTTAATGGAAAAAGAAAATCAGAGGAGAATGAGCTAGGTGTGGTGTGGACATTTCAAAATCAGAGTCACAGAGCAGAGAGACACTAAAAGGCTGAATGCCATGACAGCAACATACTTTAAGAAAAATGTTTTAATTAAGAAATGCATATGAATATTTTATTTAAGTTCTTTAATTGCTGTAAAACATTGGAAAATACCATCCCAATGAATAATTTGTCAAGAATAGCAATGCTCATTCATATTTATGAGGTGATTAAATGTAGTTTTCCCCACCCAGATAGAAAAAAGAATGGCCGGGGAAATGTTGAGAAAAAAAGTGAGAAAAGGACATCCTTGAGGCCCAAGTGGAAAGCTGGCCGCAGAACCACACTCGGGGTCAGGAGTAGCACATGGAAATGTGAAGTGTCCCCCTCCAAGTTGCCATTAGGCGACATAAGAGCTGTATGGCTAATTTCTGTGATACCCCCATCAGCTCCAATGCCTCCCTCAACCCTGAGAGCTGGGAGCCCGACCTTTGGGTTAACTATAATTGGAGCCTTCTCTAATTAGGGAAGGTATCAGCTGACTTTAATATGCAGCAAGATCATTATCATTAGGTCAGAGCTAACTAATTGATGTTTATGTAGCATAGGATTTTGGATTACAATACACACAGTTTAGCAAAACAAACTAGGCTGACCCGGGAAACCAAATTGCATCATTCCAGGCATTGCTGAATGTCATATCATGGCTTATCTAGAGGGCCTTGGCGGTTTCAGAACCAGCTCTATTATGAGAGCTGGGATTTTGTAAGCTCAGCCTCTTGCCTCTGCAGTTAGGCAGTACTAGGTGTGGAAGCTGACCTGAGATCCCATACAAGCCTCTCTCTCCTATGTAGAACCTGAGGTTTCAGAACACTCTCCGGGATGATAGTGCCATTCGCTTGTTTTGTTTTGCTTCTCCAAGCACGTTTTCAGATGGCAGGTACCTGTGCAATTACTATTGCAAATCTGAAATTGTCAGATAAAAATGATTAGCCATGCTTTATAAGTTTGGGTCAAATTTCCAGCGTCTCATTCAGTGGTGTTTGTATGTAAGTTGAGTCTCTTCTGTCGACATTTGATGTGGAAACGTATTGAGATTCCGAAGAGGAAAAAGATAGTGATTTGGCACCTTGACTACCTCAGGACCCCTCTGTCCAGAAGAAAAGAGAGCAGCTGCAGAGGGATGGGGCTGCTGGGGAGTGGGAACTCAGGGCAGTTACTGATTTTATTGTGACAACAATTGGGGCAAGTTACAAAAGAAGATGAAAATGCTGATATTTTGCTGTGCAATTTTAAGAAAACAGTTTGGACCGAGGATTCCTTATGAACTACTGGATTTCTTGCTGTGTTTTTTTATAATTCACTGCGTCCTCCAAGTACTTGGAGCCATTTTATATGATATTTGTATAAGTTCTGCTTATTGAATGAATATTTACCTGGAGCCTATAATGCAATCGGCTGCAGAAGCAGAGAGAATGATGCAGACAGCAGTGCCCTGGAAGATCCTGAAGTCTGAAGGAGTAGTGGGTATTAGGGTCCAGGAAATTCTGGGTCCTATGCGTACAGGGAATGACAGGCTCCACCCTCATGGGGAAAGTGGGGGGTCTCCTTGATGACACGATATTTGAACTAAGATCTGAGGAGTGGCAGGAGCCAGAGGAAAGAACTGGGGGACAGGAGGACATGGGGTGTTCTAGGGTAAGCCCTGATGCATGTCTCAGTTCCCCTCTGTCCCCAGAGCTTGAGACTTCAAAGCCCTAACCTTCTGTGACACCTCTACTGGGTTCCTGATGAAAACCCAGAGCTTAGGATGTGCAAAACAGGCCACTTGTGTCTGGAGTCTGGGAGAGCATGACCACCCAGCTGGCGACTCAGACAACAACACTAGGAACTCCCTTTCCATCTTTTCTCAGCCCAACCCCTGGGCCAGTCCTGTCAGGTCTTCCCTAACGTGTGTGACACATGGTATCTCTTCTTCTCCATGCTCTGCCTTCACCCATGCCCGCTGCCCCCAACCTGGCTGCCATTCCTGCATCCTTGTTGATCTCTATCAGTCCACCCCAGAGCAGCCAGAATCATCTTTGAAAATGTCAGTCAGTTCCTGTGACTCTTCTGATTAAAATGCCTCATAGGCCACTGCACACCTATTAGAATGGCCAAAATCCAAAACATTGACAGCACCAGATGCTGGCAAGAATGTGGAACAATGGGAACTTGCATTCATTGCTAGTGAAAATGCAAAATGGCACAGTTACTTTGGAAAGCAGCCTGGCGGGGTCCTGCAAAACTAAATGTACTCAGACCATATGATCCAGCCATTGCACTCCTTGGAATTACCCAACTGGATTGAAAACTCAGGATAACACAAAACCCTGCACATGAATGTTTATAGCAGCTTTATCCATAGCTGCCAAAACTATGGAAGGACAAGATGCCCTTCAATAAGTGAGTGAATAACTAAACTGCAGTATATCCAGACAATGGAATATGATTCAATAATAAAACGAAACGAGCTATCAAACCATGAAAAGACATAAAGAAACTTTAAATGCATATTACTAAGTGAAAGAAGGCAGTCTGAATAGGCTACACACTGTATCATACCAACTACATGACATTCTGGAAAAGGTAAAAGAGAAAATGATCTCTAGTTGCCAGGGACTGGGGGAATGGAGGGGTGAGTGGACAGAGCACAGAGGATTTTAGGGCTGTGGAAACACCATGTGATCCTGTAATGGTGGATCTGTGTTGCTTGATATTTGTCAGAATCCACAGAATGTGCAATACGAAGGCTGACCCTGAGCTTGCAGCCTGCATTCCTGAGGCTTCGTGGCCTCCATCATGGGGTGACCCCATTCTCACAATGTCTATTGATTGGCCTATTGATCTATCAGTCATCTGGTTCTGTTTCTCTGGAAAATTCTAATACAATAATTCTACAGTAATTAGAATAAATTTTAATACAGTAGAGAGAACTCTGTGTGTGTGTGTGTGTGTGTGTGTGCATGTGTGTTGTTTACGTGGTGGTAAGAGTATGTATGGACACTTTCTGTATTTTACACTCAATTATTCTGTAAACCTGAAACTTCTCTTAAAAATAGTCTATTAATTAAACAAAAAATGCCTCTTCTGCTGCTGTCAGGTGCAGGATGATGTCTGAGCACTCGCCGTGTCCCCTGAAGCCACATCTACTCTGTGGTCCTCCAAGTTTGACTCCAGCTCCAAGGACTGACCTTCCCCTACCCAAGACTTCCTCCAGGCTCCTCCGTCTCCGAAACGCTCTCTCCAGATCCCTGAATGGCTTACTTCTAATTCTTCAGATCTCAATTTAGATGTCTCCTCGGAGAGGCCGCTCCACCTCAACTTCTCGCTGTGCGCCACAGCACCGCCGAGTCCCAGTGCCCCTGCTCGAGTGCACACCAGGGAGGCTCTGCTTCTGCCCAAGACAGAGGTTCCAGGAGGATGGGACTTTGTCCAAACCCTGGAGGACAGGATCTCACTGGAAGACCTTGAGGAGGTCCTGGTGAAGCAAATGACAAGGGAGTGAGTGGCATTCCTGTGGCCCAAGGAGAGCCAGGGAGGGCTGCAAGAAGGACGAGGGAGGCAAGGAGAGGAGCAGTGCAGCAGGGAGCCCTGCATGGAGACATTGTGTGCTGCATGTGGGTTGTATGTAGGCTGCAGGCAGCCATCATGTGGACTACATGTGAGTTGTATGTAGGCTTTATGTGGAACATATATAGGCTGTATACAGCCTGTGTGTAGACTACATGCAGGCTATATGTAGGCCACATGTAGGTTGTGTGTAGGTTATAGGTAAGCTGTATACACCATGACTAGCCGGCATTGGGCATCTGGAAACTCATCCCATGCCTGCATTTGCAATGGTCTCATCATGGGTGTCCATGTGATCCCCTTGATGCCCTGTCCCATGGGCACTTAGGGTGCAACGTTGCTTCTTCTTAGGTGATCATGCATGCTTCAGAGACGGCTTCCGCTATGGAAGCAGCCCTGTCAAACCGAATGCCCTGGGGAGCAAGGCAAGACAAACAAATGCTCCTTCTGGCTAAAGTGGAAAACATAGATGATGAGCAAAAGAAGGAAAAAGTCCAGAACCTCATATTCAGAAATAACCACCATCAGCATTTTAAACTATTCTCAACTTTTGTGGTTTCTCCTTTGGAAGTACCATGTGAAGACCTGACTTTTGACCCGGGCTCTGCTGAGCAGGTCACCGTGGGTAGGCCTGGGACCTCCAGTCTCCTATCTGTAGGATGGAAATCGTGGTGACTCTTAGTGTAGTTCATAGCACGCATAGAAAGGCCAATGCAATGATGCGGGTGGAAGTGCTCTGGAGATTCTCCATGGATACACGGCATCCTGAGGTGATGATAAGGTGTAAGCACGCAGCCTTTGCTGTGAAGTCATCTGCAGAAACATTAACTGACAGAGCTCCTCTCCATTTCTAATTAATGGGGGAAAATATGTATAAGGGTTGATGTAGGATCAATGCCCAATATTTAAGTGTGCAAGCAAGCACAGGGAAGTCGGTGAAAGATATCAAATTTTATTAATTTTTAACAATAAAGGACACTACTTTTCTTCAATCTAACACACATGCAAGCTCATTGTGTGTTTCTACAGCCCTTACTCAGGGAGTGGCTGCTGGCAGTGGCAGGGGTCCTAAGATGGATAAAACCCTCCCTGTCCTCCTGGATCTTGTCATCTCTTGGAGAAATAAGTGGCAAACATGCCACACCAAGTGCACGCCAACTTCTCTCTAGGAGAAGGTGGTGCCATTGATACTCTCCTGATAACGGGTACAGGCCATGTGTGGCAGGAATAGAACCCACCCATGGCAGCTGTTCTTTCTCTAACTGGCTCCCTTTCCCTAGAGCTGCTGCAGCTGGGAAAAGCAGTGCCCCGGGTCACAGGCACAGGCTCTGGCTGAGCAGGAACACACTGTGAAGGGACTGAGGTTGGATGCCAGCTCCCAGGACCGCCCACTAGATTTGTGAGTTGCCAAGCCCATGACATCTCATGCATGCTATCTTCTTGGTCATCCCACACCCAGTTATCAGCATGCTGGTAGCTCCTGTTCAAGATGGCAGCCCAAACCTTGGGTGCCCAGAAGACAGCTCTATAAGCAGTTTAACTGCAGGAGCTTCACCAGGTTCCCTTCTCTATGTTCACATTGCACTCTGCCCTCTGAAGCTGTCACTATAGTTAGAAGACATGGGGTCAACAGTCAACTGGCTGTTGTAATCCAGCCCATTTGGAGACATGAATAAAAGCAGCTCACTTCTTCCCATCAACATTCCAGGAATGGGTGGTCAATAGGACTGGGGATAAAAATGGTTATGAAACCTAGCAATGGAGCATAGCTTGACATAGCTTGACTGTCAACATGTGGTGGGCACGTGGCTGGATGGTTCTCAGGGATTGACTCAATGTGGGAACTATGGGAATGTGCTGGGGGAGATCCTCAGGGAGCCGTGAACTTTTGAGGAGATGCTCAGAGGCTGATGCCTGTAAGTCTGGAGGCTGGTACTGGCAGTAAGTGAGACTTCAAGCTATGGCCTCACGCTTTTCTATGCATCCAGGAAACTACCTGGGGTATGAACCACCTCATTCTTACAGAGAATGACATGCAGATCACAGGCTTCCAGCACCCACCTGGGTTCACACAGAAAGAACAGGAAGGTCAGGGGCTGAGATGGGTCTGATGTGTCCTCCAACCAACTTAATTATTTAGAGGGTTTTTTTTTTTTGACAGAATCTTGCTCTGTCACCCAGGCTGGAGTGCAGTGGCACGATCTCGGCTCACTGCAAGTTCCGCCTCCCGGGTTCATGCCATTCGCCTGCCTAGCTGGGACTGCAGTCGCCTGCCACCAAACCTGGCTAATTTTTTTTTTTTTTTTGTATTACTAGTAGAGATGGGGTTTCACCGTGTTAGCCAGGATAGTCTCAATCTCCTGACCTTGTGATCCACCCTCCTCAGCCTCCCAAAGTGCTGGGATTATAGGCGTGAGCCACCACACCCGGCCTATTTAGAGCTTTTTAAGGAAAATAAAAAGATATCTTAGGGTTGGCAGAACTGCTTATGGGGGAAATAATTGTTCTCACCCAGGTGGAACAGTGTCACTGCGTCACAGGATGGGCCTGGCCATTTGTACCCATGCAGCCCTCTTTAGCTCTGATCTCTCGAAGCTGAAAGTGAGATGGAGAAAGGGTGGTCATGGGAGTCAGAGACAAAGAGGACTTTCTTAAGACCGAGTCCCCCACTGCTGGAGAGGTGTGCCATGAGAGATGGCAAATTGTTATTTCCTAGCAACTTTTAATAAGTAGCTTTTAAGCTCTGCGTGTATGGAGTCAAAACATATCAGGGGAGAAGGGGGCAGGAGAGAAAGAGTGAAGGTGTGGGGGCAGCTGAGCAATGAGAACCTGAAACTCTTGACATTCTTCCTGACCATAGAGGTTGGTAACGGAGACAACTGAGTTCTTTTCACGCCCAGCAAATATTCCCAGCGTTGCTTTTGCTCAAGGTGACCTCACTCTTTCCAACTGACTCCTGGCACAGGAAGTCGCCTGGAAATCAGACTCCGAGGTAGGGCTCTGCGTGCTCAGGGAAAGGCAGTGAGAACATACGATCTCATTGCCCAGCCCAGTGCTGAGTGGGGGATTGTGTCATCATCCCCTGTTAGAAGACCCTCCATTGCTGCCATAAAGGCACCAGACCCCGGCTGTGAAGGCCAAAGGCTCCATGCAGGTGCGTCCAGGGGTTCTCCTCGGGACAGTCTGCCGCAAGCCCACATTACCTTCACAACAAACCTCAGAAAAGCAACTCTTAGGTATAAACAGCCTCTCTCCTGCCTGCTGACGCTTGTCCTTGATAAATCAAAACATTACTAAATCCGTGCTGAGGTGCGCGAGCGACATAAAGGGCCCCATTGTTCCCGAGCAGCTGGCAACACACGCGCTCGCGGGGCCCATTGTCTCCACGCAGGCGTGCAGGGCTCACACCGCCTGGTTTAACCATCCACCACATTCGCAGCGGCTGAGTCATCCCAGCCACAGAGGCCTCCAGCGACCCAGCCGGCTGTGTTAAGATCTGTGAATTAAGATCTGTGTCAGGTTCTCCCCCTCATTAGGACTGAACTCCTTTATTTCCAGTGATAATTGCTACATATGCTCACACATGATTTATTGTTGTTGATGGCAACTTATCCTCAAAGTTTGCCAAAGGGCGTTGACTGTTATTGATATGTACATAAAGATGATAAATGAAGAACTGTACTCACCAAATTGCTACCAGTTATGATTAGTTATCCCCTTGTTTTATTTTGTGGGGATTAGGAGGTGCACAATCGCCCCGAGTGATCCTAGCATTCCTGTCTGGTGAGCACAGGCGTTGGAGGTGTTCTCACACGTGTACGGCGATGCCAGGGAGCGATCCGCAGGCGATTTAATAAAGACTCCAGCTCAGATTTCAAAGAGCCAGGCAGACACTCATACTTTGGCATACTTTGCATTGCTGAGTGTGTGGAGTAGACAATTCCACATTTTGTCCTTTTAATGAGTGTCTCTTATTTTTTTAACTCCACGTTCCAGGCAAATAAGGCACCAGCCTGTTATCTTAATAGGATAACATTTTTCTCAGCTTTGGTAATCGGCTTGCTACCCCATTTACAAAGATTGGACCTGCTCGCAGTCAGCTGACCCAGCAGGGTGGGCGTCTTTGGGGGCAAGTATACTGCATTAAAAAGCCTAAGGACAGAGAGATTGCAGCCACCATAGCTGAAACCCCAAAAAGAACATCGAGCTCACTTTGGCAGAATTTCCCAATGATTTTCTTTCAAAAGGGCCTTTCAACCTGATGTCAGTCTTTAAGTGAATCAGAAACCAAATAAGAGCTAAGGATGCCTGGTATGATGACTTCATGATATTTAGAAAATCACTCTGTTCTGTTCACTCTAAACATGATGGCCCATGTCTGTCCTACCCACTCCCCAGGCTTGAGCCATTGAAGCTTAGGAAAGGCCATAACAAATAATTGAGTTGTATGTTTAGGAGTAAATGTGATCATCCATCCCAACCCACTTGTTCTGTGTATGAGGAGGCCACTGGTTCTGAGCAGGAGACAGGACAGATCTTTTTTAGGCTCAGCTGCTCGGCAAGACAGGGCCAGAGAGAGTTCTGGCGGTCCTGTGTCTCCCAGCATGAGCCCCATTTCAACACTGTGGATCGAGACAACTCTCTTGATTGATTGTGCCTACGTAAAAATTGTCATTTTATGTAAAGATAAGTCAACGTTCGTCAGAAAAATAAGAGATGTCTCAAGAGATGCTTTCTATGCAAATGAAAGACGAATCACCTACTGTAGTTCCCGGGATTTAAAAGTCACGCCCAGCTGAAGGGAGCCTTGCAGGTGTGGGAGGTCACTGCACTGGGTGGCTTTGGAGCAGCCACAGGGACTGCTAGCCACCAGGCTGCTGGTGCCACCCTCTTCTGTTCAGTCAAAGAAAGCCTCCTTGGGTCTGGGAGGAGGGCAACTTGCATTTCAAGAGTGTCCAGCCGATGCCAGGCGCATCCATCTGAAGACAGGAATGGTCTGTCCTCCCATTTATCAGAGAGGAAGCTGTGGCCGCTGGAGGTTCGGCATCTGGTGAGAAGGAGGGTCGGTTTTTGACCCAAGGCCTGTGATGCATTTAAGAAGATTCAGGTGTGGTGCAGTGGCTCATGCCTGTAATCCTAGCACTTTGGGAGCCTGAGGCGGGCAGATCATGAGGTCAAGAGATCAAGGCCATCCTGACCAACATTGTGAAACCCCGTCTGTACCAAAAATACACTTAGCTGCATGTGGTGGTGCGTGCCTGTCATCCCAGCTACTCAGGAGGCTGAGGCAGGAGAATCACTTGAACCCTGGAGGCCAAGGCTGTGGTGAGCCGAGATCGCGGCACTGCACTCCAGTCTGGCGACAGAGCAAGATTCCGTCAAAAACAACAACAACAACAACAACAACAACAATTTAAGAAGGTTCTCCTATTTCTTCCTTGGTTTTGATTTTTGCATTTTTTGAGACAGAGTCCTTGTCGCCCAGGCTCCAGGCTGGAGTGCAGTAATGCAATCTCGGCTCACTATAACCTCCACTTGCCAGGTTCAAGCCACAAGCAATTCCCCTGCCTCAGCCTCCCGAGTAGCTGGGATTACAGGCACACACCACCACACCAGCCTCATTTTTGTATTTTTGGTAGAGATGAGGTTTCTCCATGTTGGCCAGGCTGGTCTCAAATTCCTGACCTCAAGTGGTCTGCCAGCCTTGGCCTTCCAATGTGCTGGGATTACAGGTGTGAGCCACCACTCCCAGCCTGGAAGGTTCCCCTATTTCTAACAGAGAATTCCTTCTGTTTTAGGAAAGGGTAACAGGACTTGTTTTAATCCTGCGGTAAGACATGCAGACATGGGAATGACTGTAGAAAGGAAGACTTCACACTCCCAGATCCCTGGCAATGGGGCACAGCACACCGTGAGAGACCACAGGGGAAGCAGCAGGGTGGGTCGGGAGGGAGCAGGAGCGGGGTGGGGTGGGGGAGCATGGGAAGGGCAGGCTTAGTGCGAGCCATCTCAGTGGGCTGAATGGGGCTGCCCCGAATTGTATGCTACCTAATCTAGAGCTGAGTGGGGCCGGGCAGATGATGGCTGGGAGTGTCAGGGCCCGGAGAGGGAGGGGGTGGGCTCTGGACAGGTTGTTGTGTCTTTGAAAGGGGTGTTCCCATTGGAATTGTTTGTGTCTGGAGTGCCCACTGCAGCTCTTCCTGGGTGGTCGAGGCGTGACACGGCCGTGGCCATAGTCAGCACTTGGTGAGGAGGTGGTGCCTGCACGTGTACCTCCTAGGGAGGCTCTTGGCTGAGGTGCTGGCTGTTTGGGAGATAATGTGAGGTGAGGCAGATGGAGGCCTTCAGAGACAGGTAGTTTAATAGAAGCCCAGATATACACAGAACCAGTGGGTTGGGAGGGATGATCACATTTACTGCTTAAACATACAACTCGCGTCTCTGTTACAGCCTCTCCTAGGCTTCAGTAGTTCAAGCCTGTGGAGTGGGCAGGGCAGACACAGGCCATCATGTCTAGAGACTGACAAATGGGAAGAAAATTTGAGACTGTGTGAAAGTAAGGTTGAGAGAAAAGAGAGCTTAAGGAAAGCCCACATCCGAGTGGTGAAAATCACTTTTTTTCTACGTAAAATCCTGTGAACCCACCACACTCCTCAGAGCATCAAGCAGTGAACCAGCGTGGGATGAGAAGCACCAGAACACACACGCATCCCCCTGGCCTCAATGCAAAAAGTAAACACCATGAGTGCCCCTGAGAGACAAAGGGGAAAGGGGAGGCTCCAGGGAGGCCTCAGGCTCAGCCCGACCCGCAAAGGCAAAGCTGCCCATAGCCACCACCCCAAAAGCTCAGGACAAATGCTTCCCCCAAAAAATTGATGCATCCAGGAATTCTTCATTTACCCAAGGGCGTTTAGGGATTGCATTTTCTCTTCTGCTTTTCTCTCCTAGAATCAAGGCCTTCCTTTTTCTAGAAATTAGACAAGTAAATGCAAGCAAACACAGAAAGCTTGCATTATGTGAAAATTTCTATCATTTCTGCGATCATAAAAGACAGGAGAAGAAACTCCCCCTGGACTGAGGACCCAGAGCATAACCCATCCAAGTTAGTTTTCTGTTTCTGCAGAAGTAATTACCACCAGCTATGCAGCATTGGTTTAGGATCTGACAGCTCCTGTGAGTCAGTCTGGGCAGGGCTTAGCTGGGTCTTCTGCCCAAGGTTTGTGTAGGCTGCAGTCAAGGTGGCTGCCGAGCTGCATTTCCACCAGGAAACTCAGCTAGGAAGAGGCTCCCCAGGCGTGGATGGGATTGGTGGAACTCAACCTCCTGTGCCTGCAAGACTGAGGCCCTCAGCTCTAGAAGCCATCTCTTCCATACGCAACACACAACATGGCTGTGTGCTGAGTCAAGGCCAGCAAAGAAGTGTCGTTCTCTTTTCAGAAGAGCCTAGACCCTCTTCTAGGGCTCTCACCCGATTAGGTCAGCCTCACCAAAGGTAGTTTTCCTTTTAATTGATTCAAACCTCAACTGATTTGTGACCTGAATTATAAATGCAAAATGTCTTCATCTTGGTCATATGTTCTGGGCTAAATCGTATATTCCCCATGAAATGTATATGCTGACCTAATCCTAACCCTCAGTACCTCAGAATCTGAGTGGATTTGGAGACAGATCCTTTAAAGAGGATATTACAGTTATCTGAGGCCATGTGGGGTGGGTTCTAATCCACTATGGCTGCTGTCCTTATACAAAGGACCCATTTGGAGACAGACATACAAACAGGTAGAACGTCCCGTGGCAGTGAAGGCAGAGACTGGGGTGACGCTTCCACCAGCCCAGGAACAACAAGAGTTGCCAGTGACTACCAGGAGCTCGAACAGAGGCCTGGAGCAGATTCAGAAGAGGAGGTCAGGACACAGACACAGAGGACACAGAGAGAAGACGCTGCCTACCTGCCCAGGAGAGAGGCCTTAGGAGGGAATGGCCACACTGACCCCTCTCTGGCTTCAGCTCCAGCACCGTGAGACGACAAATCCCCATCGTTCAAGCCCCAGGCTCTGCGGCTGTGTGGTTACGGCGGCCCTGGCTGAGGAATGCATCCTACAAAGTCAGCTAATCATCACGGAAGCAAAATCCCATGCTATCCACAGGTCTGACCACACCCGAGGGGAAGGGTGTACTTAGGCCTGCACGTCAGGGACTGCAAATCTTGGAGCCCATCTCAGAGCTCCCCCTGCCTCACCCTCCACGTCTCTGAAGTACCTGTGGGCTGCACCACTGGGCTGTGCAAAGCCTGACCTGCGAAGTGCCAGGCACCACCACAGACCAAACCTCTTCCCCCCTCCTCCTGCACCTGCGGATGTGTGCCATAGACTGTGACCAATAACCACTGGATGTGAAGATGCCAAGGCACTTCCACAACAGATCCAGACATTGGAACAGATTCCTCTGCAGTGAGTGCTGGGGTGGAACCATGGCGGGTACTGATTGGGGTTTTACAAATTGTAAAATTAAGTCATAGGATGGTTAAGCAACATTTTGCAAGATGATGTCGTCAGTTGGGGAATGCTGGAAAAGAGGAGACAAAGTCTCTAGGTGTGTTGCTGGAAGCCCCAGAGCAGTGGGCAGTAGCTACCTGTGTTGCGTTTTAACTCTCAGCAAGCATGCCAAGGGACGCACCACTTATGCAGGACACAGGAGCTAGGGCACCTTCCCCAGGTCAGACGCCAGGGCCTACGGCTCTCCATGCAACCGGAAAAGCATGGGATGCCAGAGATCTCACCATGACACTCAGGACACCTCCTGTAACAGCCAGTGTCTCCCAGGAGCCACTTAGTGACCTGCCCATGTACCAGTGACTAAGCTCTGTGGGCCTGAGTGTCAATGCAGCCCTGTGGGGAGAAGGCTTTTCCCAAAGACATGGCAGAGCTGAGTCCCCCAGGTCCTCTCGAACCACAGGAGCCTGCAGATGCCCAGGAACCACAGGGTGTGGTGAGCTGCATGGTGCTGCAGGTGCCAGGTGACCGGTGTCAGAGAAGAGCATTGCTCTTGCACGATAGTTGCCCTAAACACAAACTCAAGGTTCCTGGCCGGTCATTGTCCTCTGCCATCTGCAGGACCCTGAAGCCTCCTGCAAAGTCCACACTGAAAACAAAAGTCTCCTGTTGGAAGGTGCTTTTCTCATCCCTGGGGTGGTGCTTTCAAGCATCAGTATTTAGAGAATAAGCTTTAAGGGCTATTCTCTGGCCAGTGTGTTTCCTTCACTTGAATTGGAGTGGTGTTCACAGCCGAGGAGCAGGACCTGCGAGTGGGCAGCTCTCTGGACCCCTAGCTCCATGTTACTGAAGCAGGTCAGGCTAGTTTTCTGCCAGAACCGCTGATCGCGGATCAGCCAGAGCTGCTATGGGTCCAGATGGTCTCTCCCCAGCCCTCAGTTACTCTGAGGCTCCCAGAAGATCTAAGACAGGAGTGTCCCCTGCAGAATTCGAAGACTCTATGTGCAGGCGGCAGGTGCTATCCTTGCTGTGGGAGCCTCCCTGGGAGCACCCTGATGGCAGGCAATTAAGAAGCGCCTCGGTCTGGTGCCTCGTGAATACGTGGCACCTGTGTGTGGGGAGATAAGCTGGGAGATTTATCTGCACGTGTGGGTAAAAGGCAGCCAATGGGCACTTGTTCTGTGAGCGCAGATACCACTGAGATAGCAGTGCTGGAAATAGACAAATGAATATCTCCGCTCTGCCGCTGCGGGAGCCTCGGCCACTGCGGGAGAGCTCTGCGTCCTTCTGACCCAGGAGAAGAACGGGCGGCAGATGCTGGGGAACACGTGCAGGCTCAGAGTGCAGCTCTGGGGAGGGCGATTTTCCAAGGAGAGTCGAGATGACCTTCTGCTGGCTCACTGCCGCCAAACGAACCTTTCTAAAGCATCCCCTTCACACAGCTGTCCAGCCAAGGGCCTGCAGTGACTCCAGGAGAAACCTGGGATTCTGGTGCAGCATGCACAGGTCCCCTGCCCACCCCCAGCCCTGCACCCACACTCTCCTCCAGGGAAACGCAGCCAGGGCTGCTCTGTGCCTGTCCTCACACCCGTGAGGTTATTCCTGCTCCCCACAGCGCCCGAGGATGGCTGCCCCAACACTAGTGAAATCCAGCCACCCCTACTTCCTGGCTTAATTTCCAACTCCTTCTAGATATTAGTCCTGACTCCTCCACCTGTGACTCCTGGACCGCTGGGTACACCACTCACTCGGGTTTGTTTGTTTAAATCTCATTTTGGTTTTTTATCACACCGATTTATTTGCTTAAGTCTTATCTCCTTATCTAAATCATAAATATATAGTTGAGTTGTGAATTCTATACAATGTGCCATGTTTTAGAACTCACTCGTATTCACCCACAGTGCTTGGTGTATTTCTCAGTGAAGTCAATAATAAGCATCAAATGGATGTCATTGGATAAGATTCAAAAGTCCATTGATCACAGGGTTGACTCTCTTTTATGACAGGACCCTAAATCCCGAGAAGGTGCCAGAATTCACCTTCTGGGACTTAGATTAGTCAGGAGGCAACCCTAGTAACTTTGGAGATTTGAAGTATTTTAGCAGAGCTTCAAATAACCTAGACTAGGTTAGTTCCCCATTATAGACACCTGAGTAGGCCAGACACTCTATTCCTTCTCAACGAGTTGTCACAGATATTCAGAGAAATGCAAGATACAGAGGTGAGCATAAAAGACAGGGCTATCAAAAAGCAATTTTTAGAGAAACTGGAAGCTTCCTCTTGTCCCTTTTTCCTGCTCTCTTTGGCACTGTTTGGCATGCTGGGAGATAACGGAGAAGGCCCCAGAGGGCTGGTGTGGCTCCGAAAGTACACAGTCAATAGGCGGTGACGTGAGGGCCGGAGATGACCTACGGGGGCTGTGCCTGCCTGTGCATTTCACACCCCTTCCTTCCACCTGTGTCAGCCTCTTGGTGTCAGGGCAGGGCCAATAGTCAGAGGCCCCCAGCCCTCCCTGAAGGCGGCAGAGCTGGGAGTGGGGGGCATGGCTCCACAGTGCCAACAACCCTCTGATCTGCCATTGGACCTGGAGGAAAGCAGACAGCAAGGCCAGGACACTGCATGCCCCACGTGAAGGCAGCTTTCAGTAAAGGAAGATCAGATGCAGCAAAGGCCGCCCAAAAGCCACCCCAGGCCCTGGCAGCCCCACACCAGATGAAGGTAACGGGGCCAGAGACTGTGGGCCTGGGTGGCTGGGCTCCTTCTCCCAATAGAATAACTGAAGATCTTCTCACAATTCGTGTATCAAGTGCTATATTCACACTTTGCCGATAGACCAAGAAATTAAAATAATCTGGGGCAAAAGACTTTCTAAAAGAGCTCAAACGAAATAAAAACTGAAAAAAATCTTCTCAACTGCCTGAATTGTGGTAAGAATTAGACAAATCTGTGGAATCCAGAGTTTTCACCCTGGCCATTACAGAAGATCCAAAGATAAGAAAATGCTATTTGGCGAAATTCACAACAGACCACAATGGCCTGTCACTGAGGAATCAGACCAGAGAATATTCCTATGCCTTCTTCCCTTGCTGTGCAGTCCCAGAGAGGCAGAATAACTCTTTTTCCCGGAGAAACTGCAGAAGATGACAGCTGCCCTGAATTAAGGCGTAGATTTCCCTTGGCAAACAGCACCGGAAGGAACTAGCACTTTTTTCCCAGGGTTGGAAGGGAAATGAGATCACATTTTGTTATTTTTAAAAAATTTCTTCCAGTGTTTAAAATATTTATCAGAGTAAAGAACACTCAAGATTTTATTAGAATAACTCTAAGTCACCAGAGCATCAAAATATGCAGAAAGATCCTTTCTTTCTTTCTTTCTTTCTTCTTTCTTTCTTTCTTTCTTTCTTTCTTTCTTTCTTTCTTTCTTTCTTTCTTTCTTTCTTCTTTCTTTCTTTCTTTTTCTTTCTTTCTTTCTTCTCTTTCTTTCTTCTTTCTTCTTTCTTTCTTTCTTTCTTTCTTTCTTTCTTTCTTTCTTTCTTCTTTCTTTTCTTTCTTTCTTTCTCTTTCTTTCTTTCTTTCTTTCTCTTTCTTTTTCTTTCTTTCTTTCTCTTTCTTTCTTTCCTTTCTTCTTTCTTTCTCTCTCTCTCTCTTTCTTTCTTTCTTTCTCTTTCTTTTTTTTTTTTTTGATACAGTCTCACTCTGTCACCCAGGCTGGAGTGCAATGGCGCAATCTCAGCTCACTGCAAGCTCCACCTCCCAGGTTCAAGCGATTCTCCCGCCTTAGCCTCCTGAGTAGCTAGGATTACAGGCACCCGCCACCACGTCCAGCTAATTTTTGCACTTTTAGTAGAGATGGGGTTTGCCATGTCAGGCTGGTCTCCATCTCCTGACCTCAGATGATCCACTCAACTCAGCCTCCTAGAGTGCTGGGATTACAGGCATGAGCCACCTGGTCCGGCTGACCGATCCTATTTCTGAAGGACCAGGTTTATCCCAGAAAGGGCTTACTAGGATGGAAACTGGGCTTAACTGACTCTGACCTTGGTCAAGCTAGTTTTTCCTTTGTTTCTTAAAGGGAAAGATGCTATGGGATGGTCTGTCCTCACTAAGGCTGCACCTTTTACACACGCTCTAACACTTAAAGGAGGATTTTATGTTAAGAACAGAGATTTAAACCATCCGTGAAAAATTAGATGAAGAAGGAAGTAAGTCTTGTTAGCAGTCTTTACATGTGATTGTCGTTGTTTTAGCCTTGATGGTGTGTTTTAGAATATGGGGTCCAGGGACGACACAGCAGAGGTCTCTCCTAATGGATGCTTCTGGGGTTAAGGAATGGAGGCCTCTCCCTGCACATACGTCGTAGGCCCTGTTCTTCTTTATGAAGCATCCTGGAGGCTCGGGGGTGTCTTCCAACATAGAGGAGGCTCTCCGTGGGGTGAGGAGCTCATACTGCAGACCCTGAAGCCACAGGATGCCTGGGCTCCTGGAAGTGAAGACCCCTCTAGATAAGTCAAAGTCTTATCTTCTGGGCCCACCCTGTAGATGGCATCTTGATCAAGGCCTCTGGTGGGTCGGATTGTGTTTCTCAGAAGTATGTGTTGAAGCTCTAACCCCTGGTACCTTGTGAATGTGGCCTCATTGGAAGTTGGGTCTTTGCAGATGCCATTAGCTGAGCTGAGGCCACACTGGATTAAGGGGGTCCCTAAGGCCACGGCTGGTGTTCCTGCGAAGAGAAGACAGAAACGCAACAGGGACACACAGGGAGAGACAGCAGAGGCAGCAAAAGACTGATGCTTCCGTGAGACAAAGGCAGCCCAGGACAGCTGGCGACCCCCACGGAGACCTGGGGGAGGCCAGAAAGGGTCTTCAGAGAGACCTTGGCCCTAAGACACCTTCATTTCAGACTTCTGGCCCCCAGGACTGTGAGAGCACATTTCTGTTGCTTTAGGTCACCCAGTTTACAGTAATAAGTTTGTGCAGGCCTAGGAAACCAGCACAGACCAGTTCCAGAAATTCCACAACCTTAGGCAAGTCTGTCTTCTCTGCTCTCGTTGGTTTCTTTAAGGTGGTTTTTCTTTTTTACACCAAGTTTCCTGTCCTGAAAGCCGGTGCAGCTGGGGGTGGACTCCAGCAGGTGGTGAGGGGGCTGGGCTGCACTTACCATCGTCTCTGAAGCAACAGCTATGCAGTGTGGGAAAAAAGAGAACAGAGGTAACACTTCAGTCGGCAATCCTCAACACTGGACAAAGGAATAATAAACAACAACGTTGTATAGGAAAGATGCTTATTAAATAAATGGTGTTTTTCTCATTTATTTTCTGCCAGAATCAGCCTCTTCAATTTTGAAATTTCAGTTATCCTCAACTTTTACCATTCCTTATTTTTCTTACAGTTTTTTTTTTCAAAGTGGGTAGAGATGCAGAGCTACTTCCCCGCTTGACTAACGTGTGCCTAGGGCTTCCCCTGGGCCCTGAGTGGGGCAAGAGTGTGAAGGCGCTCAGATTTCTACCACAGTTACGAGATAAAAACAGAGACCAGGACACGTCCTGGCATCCTGAGGCTTGCGTCTTGTCTGAGTTCCATCCTACAATTCATTTTTCCTAGACTCCAGAGCCCCTGAACTCAGTGCCCCCACCCCCCCACCCCACCACATACTTTCTGCAGGACACGAAAGTTCCCGAAGACACAGTTTCCTTTCAGCAGCCTCAGGTCGGGGGAGTGCTAGCAGGGTAGCCTGGGGGCAGGAGAATGCAGTCGGGCCTACGGGGCAGAGAGGCTGAGCATATTGTTCCCGGGAGCGGCCTTTCTCAGGTCCTGATCCATCTTCATTCCTGCAATTAGCCTCTCCTGACCTGCAAAGAAAGTGTTGCTATGACACACATTGGCAAATCAAGGCAAATTTGAGGCCTGGTCATTTAAGTGGTAGGTCCATTGTCCCTGGTTGTGTAATTGGTGATCCAGAGGGCCATAAAACTGCCGGCAGTTAAAGGGCTGGGGGCATTGAAAGCGGGCCCTCTACCCCATGCGTAGGCGAGGCTGTAACTTTCACCCTCCCATGAACCAGAGTTTATGGAAAGGCCTCATGACAAGCCTCTTGCTTACCCTCCAGAAGGAGGAGGGGAACAAAGAAGGGAAAAATCAAAACTAAAGAGAATTAATGAGGCTTCACATATTGTCCGGTTTCCTTTGTTGTTAAAAAAAAATCGGGATGAAAACAAAGTAAGAAGAGAGTGCTGGAGGAGAAACCATTAATATCGGGTTGTAAATTCCACAAAACATTAACTTCCTTACATGGCAATCACCACTGTCATTGGCAGATGGGAGATTCCACCTTCTCATCACTTACCGGTTGTGCAGGAATCAGCACTTTCTGCTTCTGGCAAAGGTCACATCCCGATAACGGGTCCCAGTTAATGTGAAATGGGGAAACTGTGGCTTCCCTTGCCAGGGCACCAGGGCGGGGGCTCGTTGTCACTGGGTCTCTCTTTTTGTTTAGCACCACACCTGCGAATGTGCACAGCAGCAGCGCTCTGCCCTGGGGTGTGTGCCTGCATGCACTCAGCGCTGCTACGCATTTTCCCCCTCTGGATCTTTTTTTTTTTCCAGCAGCACTATACAGACAAAGCTTGGAAGTTCACCATGTAAAAAGCACAGGTTTTGTTTGTTTGTTTGTTTTAGAAATCATAGCAGTTTTAGCCGGGCGCGGTGGCTCAAGCCTGTAATCCCAGCACTTGGGAGGCTGAGACGGGCGGATCACGAGGTCAGGAGATCGAGACCATCCTGGCGAACACGGTGAAACCCCGTCTCTACTAAAAATACAAAAACTAGCCGGGCGAGGCGGCGGGCGCCTGTAGTCCCAGCTACTCGGGAGGCTGAGGCAGGAGAATGGCGTAACCGGGAGGCGGAGCTTGCAGTGAGCTGAGATCTGGCACTGCACTCCAGTCCGGGCGACAGAGCGAGACTCCGCCTCAAAAAAAAAAAAAAAAAAAAAAAAAAAAAAAAAAAAAAAGAAATCATAGCAGTTTTATTTAAAATTTCAAAATTACTTGAGACAAAATTAAATCATGTATATAAATACAAAGATGAACATCGGTTCTTTAAACACTGACAAAATCCTGAAACAATATAATGTATATTTCTTAGCCACATTTCCTATTTTTACAACATAGGTTAAAACTAGATTTAAAAAAATTACATAGGAAAATATGGTTAATTATGTGAGTGTTCTCAAGTATATGGCTCTGAAGGTCGATTACTTAAGTGTTTTTATCATTTAATCCACATACAATGCAGCAAATAGACATACTAATTATAACATTTTCCTTCAGTTAATAGTTTATTTACTGTCATAGAAGTTCCATGAAAGGTCATCGCCTAAGGAACTCTGCAAGTTAGAGTCAAGCAAATGCTGAATACCTGGTAAAATAAACGTGAAAATGCCAGGTCATGGCACAATGAATATATATACATATATGTGTGTGTGTGTATAAATATTATATATATGTATTATCTATAAATATATATTTGTTATATGTAAATATATATTTATTATATGTAAATATTATATATTTGTTATATGTAAATATTATATATTTGTTATATGTAAATATTAGATTTTTATATGTAAATGTTATATATTTATTTATGTAAATATTATATATTATTTATGTAAATATATATTTGTATAAATATTATATATTTATTATGTAAATATATATTTATATGTAAATATTATATATTTATATATGTAAATATTATATATTTATTATATGTAATATTATATATATTTGTATAAATATTATATATATATTTGTATATATAAATATATATTTATATATGTAAATATTATATATTGTATAAAATATATATATTTGTATATATGAATATATTTGTATAATATTATATATATTTGTATATATGAATATATATTTGTATAAATATTATATATTTGTATATATGAATATATTTGTATAAATATATATATTTGTATATATGAATATATATTTGTATAAATATTATATATATTTGTATATGAATATATATTTGTATAATATTATATATATTTGTATATATAAATATATATTTGTATAAATATTTTATATTTGTATATATGAATATATATTGTATAAATATTTTATATATTTGTATATATGAATATATATTTGTATAAATATTATATATATTTGTATGTATAAATATATATTTGTATAAATAGTATATATTGTATGTATAAATATATATTTGTATAAATAGTATATATTTGTATATATAAATATATATTTGTATATATAATATATGTATATAAAACCCAGAAGGTGGTATACATCAGACAAAGATAATCTTAACTAAGCACCACAGTAACTTTTTAGGCAAATGGTACCATACTTGTGAGAACTGTGATTTCTTTCCAACTAAAAGATCACAAGCTAAGTCTGAGGTTAAGCAAGTTCTTTTGATTGGATTGGTTTGGATTTGATTTGGTTTGGTTTCACTGCACTATGTCAGAATAGTTCAGAGTCATCATATGGAAAAAATAATCAACAAATAGAGTGTTTGACGCATACCAATGTGCTACAGGCATCTCAGCATCTCCAGGGCGCCCTCCTCCAAGAAGCCCTTTGCATTACACCATCCCTGCAGCCCAGCTTAGAAACCCCAGGAGGAGTGCCTCCCCATGGCCACCTGGAGAGGTCTCTAGGAAGAGCTGTGCCACTTTTGGGTGGAGCCCATGCGGGGCCCATGGGAGCATTGTTTATGGGGAAAGGGTCTGCTCTGGCCCATCAGAGAGGAGGCCAGCTCCTGGAGGAGCCGTCTCAGGAGTTACTTTGGACCATGGTTGGAGGTTTCACCTCCAATGCAAGTTAGGTTTTCACATGTTGACCAAGGTTAGAATGACAGGAGAATGTCAAGTTTTCTAGATACTCACCTAAAGACTGTAGGTTTTTAAAAGAACGTAAGCTGTGTAGCGAGTCATAGCTATCTATTTGTACACTACCCCCAAAAATGAGGGCTTGCTTTTTTTCAAAATAAAAAGTGTGAGACCCTTTTCCTTTCCTTAAATTTAACTCCCCTGCCCACCCTCTTGTAAACCAAACACTCAAACTTACCTTATTGTGTTCACTTGAAAGCTAGACTTGCTGGCCTGGATTTAGGAGACCTGGTGATGCTGCCTGCACTGTGCTGGGCTCAGCTGTCTGAGAGAGTCCCTCTTCTTCCATGCCTCTATCAGCAAGCAGGCATGAGAACCTCCCATCACACCAGGTCACGGAAATGTAGGAAGCGCCAGTGTTGCCCTGGGAGAACCTGGACAATACTTGGGCATGTAGGAACACACATGTGCAGGTGCGCTCACACACACCCTCCAGAGTGGCACACTAAAGGATGAAAACCTATATAAGTCATGATCAGAAAGCTTCTCGGGAGAATTTGAAAGGGGGATTCAGACTTTGGCAGCAGAGAAGACTGAGTGAATAGACCAGATTCTCCTGCTCCAAATACACAGAAACAGTTAACAAAATATAATTGTTAAAAATTCATAGGTAATTCCTGGAATACAGTTGTGATGGCTGGAGCTCTAGGCACTATCTTGCACCATAAGGATCATTGTGAGTAAACAGAACTGTAGATTCCTGAATACCTAGTGGAATAGAAGTGCTACACCATTCCAACTGCTCACTTCTGTACCTTACCTGAAAGAGAAATAAACTTCTAATTTGTTTAAGCCATTAAAAAAATAAAAATGCAGGAATTTTCAAAAATAAATATTCATAGCTAAAAATACATTTGGGGAAAACCAGGTAGACAGGACATCTCTCTATTACTTTTGTAACTTCCTCTGAGTTTATAATTCTTTCAAAATATAAAGCTTAACATGCACATAAATCTCTGAGCTCAAATGAAACATCTTTACTAGGAAGGGAATTTAAAATAAAAAAGAAACGTAAAAATTGAGTTTAGGCTAAATCTATGAACTTCCACAGCAGTGCCCAGGTTATCTGGTGCAGATATCACAAGTCAGAGGCTGGGCTTTCGCAAACCAAGGTGCTCTGGCCTCAGTCCCAATTAAGACAAGGATCTGATACTGAAACTCTCACATTAATGCATAACTCATCAAGTGTTACCACAAGAGAAAACAGACCCACTGCTTCAGAAAAAAAAAAAAAAAAGTCTCTTTTTTTTTTTTTTGAGGCGGAGTCTCGCTCATTCGACCGGACTGGAGTGCAGTGGCCGGATCTCAGCTCACTGCAAGCTCCGCCTCCCGGGTTCACGCCATTCTCCTGCCTCAGCCTCCCGAGTAGCTGGGACTACAGGCGCCCGCCACCTCGCCCGGCTAGTTTTTGTATTTTTAGTAGAGACGGGGTTTCACCGTGTTAGCCAGGATGGTCTCGATCTCCTGACCTCGTGATCCGCCCGTCTCGGCCTCCCAAAGTGCTGGGATTACAGGCAAAAAAAAGTCTCTTAAAACCAAGTAAACCCCAAGCCTGTCCCACAAAATTACGTGAGGTCAGCACTTTTATTCCCCGTGAACTTGTGTATCCAGAGCTGAGCCAGCTGCAAGACCTCAGAAAAGCTCAAGTCTTGCTCCTCTGTGGGGGTCTGCACTGGGCTGAACACATATCGTTACTGAAAACAAGCCAAAGGGGAACAAAACCAGGAAAAAAATAGCACGTGAAGCAAAAACAAGCCAAAAAGTGACCCCAAGAAATGCAAGGTTTTGAACAATCTAAAAAATTATTAAAATAAGAAAAATTATCAAAGAGAGAACATGATACGGTAACTCCTCAAAAACATAAACTTAGGATTACAGTGTGATCAAGCACTGTCACTTCTGAGTAAATACCCGAAAGCGTGAAGAGGCAGGTCTCAAATAGACATTTGTACACCAATGGGTTTAGCAGCGTTTTTTGCAATAGCCAAAGATGGATACAACTGAAGAGTTCATCATCAGATGAATAAATAAACAAAACATGGTCTGTGCATACAATGGGATATTACTCAGCCTCAAAAAGGAAGGAAATGGGCACATGTTACAACCTGGATAAACCTTGAAGATATTACTAAATGATATAAGCCAGACAGAAAAGCACAAATATATAATTCCATTGAGATGAAATATCTAGAATAGGAACATTCATAGAGAAAGAGGATTAGAGGTTACCAGGGACTGTGGGGAAGAAAAGGATGGGGAGTTAGTATTTAACGGAGACAGAGTTTTAGTTTGGGATGAAATAAATGGTGGCAATGGTTGCATGATAATGTGAATGTATGTAATGCCATAGAACTGTGCACTTAAAAATGGTTAAATTCATAGAGTGTTATGTATTTTAACACAATTTCTGAAAAGTTATCAAAGAGAATAAAAGAATAATGAGAAAAGCCTCAATGAAAGAATAAAAATGTAAGTTTCCATCATTCAAGTAAAACAATTTTTACACTGTAAGAGTGAAACGAAGTTGCCTGAATTTTTAGAAATCCCCTACTTTCCAACAGGGACAACAGTAACTAACACGATAGTGCTGCGGTGTGTTCAGTGTTTGACGTGTGTGATTTCATAACCACACTAACTTAGAAAGTATGTACAGTTAATGCTCCCAGTTTATATGTGTAGACACTGAAGCTTAAGCAGGTAAAATAAGTGCACCTATATTCTTAATAAGCTATTAAACGGAAATTGGAATTCAAATTGTTCTGGCATTAAGCCTTAAGTCAAAACAACAGGTGAGGTGGGTGTAGCACAGTCATCCAAATAGGGACTATCAGCCCTCATGAAGCTTTGCCCTTTTTAGAGAGTTTTTACGAATATTTCTTTCCCCAAACTGAATACGGAAGTTTAATTTTCTAAGCCAGGGCATAGTTAAAAATAAAAATGAGTTTAGTAGGTAAAGGCGATAAGGGGAGTGGTGTCAGACCCATGGTAAGACTATGTGACCTTGGCTGTAGCAAGGAACTCTGTGGGCTCTGCAGACGGGAGAGCAGTGGCCAAACACATTCTCCAGATCCAGCATCGAGCCAGGTGCTTCAAAGGTGTACGTTTAGCTCCTTTGGGGCATAGGTATCTTTCCCTTTATTTTGTAGATGAGAGAAGCTGAATGTCTTGTTTATGACCAGAAGGCTACCTAAGTGGCAAACTGAGATTGCAGGTCTCCTGAGCCCTAGAACGGTTTCCTGCAACACAAATGTTCAGACTACGACCAAATCACTGGTCAGAAATTTACAGTGGGCTGAATGAATGTCCCCAGACAGTAGGACGAAGGTGCCTAAATATGCCTGTATGATGGAGTTGTTGAGGTTGGATGGGACTATTCTAGCCTCCATGGGCTGCTGTTACAAACTGCCACAAACTGGGAGGTTTAACATAACGGACATGTGTTATCCCCCAGTCTCGGAAGTCAGAAGTCCAAAATCAAGATGTTGACAGGGTCATGCTCCCTCAGAAGGCTCTAGAGGAGGCTCTTTCCTCATCTCTCCCAGTTCCTGGTGACTGCAGGCATCCCTTGGCTTGGGGCTGGATCACTCCCATCTCTGCCTCTATTGGTCACACTGTCCCCTGAACTTCTTGTCTTTTCCTCTGGCTCTATGTATACATGAGAAAAAACATGCCATTTTTGGAAGTGATCACATTTTGTACGCTAACCTTACACTTTGGATCCTGCTGAGACCTTAGTCAAGTTATTTGTCTATAAGAAAAGAGGTGTGGTGGATATAGGCTCTAAAAAGAATAAGGAAGATTAAGCAAGGCAATGACCTCAGGGAAGGCCATTGAAGCTTCCTCGTGGAAAGCAGGGTTAATCTCCTCAGACAAGGGTGGAACAATTGTTTTTACTGGCAAAGAAGATTCCTCTGAATTTAGGGGTTCAATGTCTCTAGCTTCATCAGAATCTTCTCATATATCCTCATTCCATTTTTGTGACCCCATTTCTTCCTAATTAACACTCTCACTCTGACACTAGACACACTTCCTAGGTGGGAATTCAAATTGGGTTATATTTCAGCAACTCACACTGAGCCTCTGAGTTATATTCTTAGAAATCTCAGCAGCTATAGCTACAGGAGATAAAGATTTCTTCCAGGGAAGATGTAGAAACTTTCAGGTCACCTATGCAGAGCTAATCTCATTATTTTCATTCCCCACTTTTTCCAGCATAGTTTAGAGCAACCGGTCAACCTCATGAAACCTCTCAGTTTGACTAAAATGTTCTAAGGTTTCCTATACACAACCAATCACAACACTGCCTCTTAGAAGCACTTGATTAAAAGTATTTAGTGCCAATGTGTTGCATATCTCTATTTCAACATTACACCATAACTATCAATGATCTCTTCACCACCAGAAATAGAATCATTCATGCCTTTAAATCAAACCAAGTTTAGAAACCCCAGAACCAATTAAGAAAACCAATTAAGTAAAGAGCCAAGTTTAGAAACCCCAGAAGCAATTAAGAAAACCCAGAAAATTCATCCTTAAGGTTCTATCCCTCTAGAACCACTCCCCATGCCAAAATCTGCATGAGTTTTGATTTCAACAAAGAAGCAGAACCAGTAGGAAACATATAGACATAGATGTAGCTGCAGAGGTAGAGGCAATGATAGAGATGAGATAGATACAGAGATAGAGCTAGGGATAGACAGAGATATTTATTGCAAAGAATCAGCTCATTCATCCCATTGTGGAGCATAGCTAGGGAAGTCTGAAATCTGTAGAGCTGGCAGTTGGCTGGAAACACTGGCGGGAGCTGATGCTGCTATCCACAGGTGGAAAGTCTTCTTCACAGAAACCTTAGTTCTGTCCTTAAGGTCTTTCATGTGATTAGATCAGGCTCACACAGATAATCAAGCAGCATTTACTAAAAGTCATCTGTAAACCGCCTCCATAGCAACACCCAGATTAGTGTTTGATTAAATCACTGGATAGCACAAATGACTCAGTAGATAAAACTGATCATTGGAGGAACTAATTCAAACATCATCATCATCAACCAACCATCTTCTCTGTAACTAACCATCCTCATTCTGCAGGAAACTTCTCCTGGGCTCTCCTTTGTATAATCTCACTCTTACTTCTCAGGGCCCCCCACCATGGACATATGCAGATGCCCACACACATATGCCCATACACACTCACATGCATGTACTCTTGCCACTGCCTCTAACCACACTTTGGGGAACATCTGTCTGCCCAGCAAGCTTTTCTCATTGTCAGTAGACCCAGCTCAAAACACATTTTTCTAGAAGCATCTTCAAGTAAGAGTTACTGGCCGCATTCATGACCACCTGGCTTAACCTCTAACCAGACATTGTTTTGAGGAATTAACCAGGGACATCTTTTCTCCCTTGGGTTCCCAGGACTTTCACAGACCCTCAAGCCAGGGTGGGAAGTCTTTGTGGCCTGCCTCAGTGAGAGGCACAAAAGAGGAACACACAGAGATGTCAATGCTGGGCTCCTGTGGCCTAAACAGGTTTTGTAAACTCTGGGAAAAACTTGAGTTTTGAAAGAAAGGGTCTTTTACTGCAAGAAAGTATGAGAACACACATAGAATGTGAAGAATAGAAGACCCTAAGGATCGCTCCCTGGAACAGGGTACAAATCCTAAATGATTGAAAGATAGAATCCAAAGGGAATCTAGAAAGTTCCTGATGGGTCTTCTGAGGAGGGGGCCTACGTTCCATCTCCCTAGGCCAAGATCTGTAGGGAAAGGGGTTGTGATGGCAACTGGGCAACTGAAGAAGAGTTTGGCACCCCAAGAATGAGGGAACCTCTGCACCTCCCACTTGCCACCAGGGTCTCAGAGTTCCCCATGCCCTGTTGAGACAACTGCCTTGCATACCTGGGCGGAGTAATGTGCAGGGGGTTTGTGGGGGCGTGCAAAGGGGGGACCAAGCCACATTTTCCACTTGCCCTCGAAGCCCAGACAACAGGAGCATGCACACCTCATCGGAGGCCAGAGGACAGGAAGAAAGTACAGCAGGGCCAACCTGAACAGGTGAGGACCAAGATGAGAACCACTCCACCTTGAAAAGTGCATCTGTCTTCTTAGAGTTTAGAAACTTAGGTCCACTCTTAAAGGACTCTTGGCATAAGAGATGAAGGAAGATGAAACCAGGAAATCACGAAAAGTTACCTTGCGTTGACGAAGTCTAGTCTTCTGCACTTGGAGACTCAGAAGAGAGAGCAAGGAGGGTACTAAAAAAATCTGTTAATTGGCCGGGTGTGGTGGGTCATACCGGTAATCCCAGCACTTTGGGAGGCTGAGGTGGGCAGATCATGAGATCAGGAGATCCAGACCATCCTGACTACCATAGTGAAACCCCGTGTCTACTTAAAATAGAAAAACAAAATTAGCTGGTGTGGTGGCGGGCACCTGTTGTCCCAGCTACTTGGGAAGCTGAGGCTGGAGAATGACGTGAACCTGGGAGACAGAGCTTGCAGTGAGCCAAGATCATGCCATTGCTCAGCCTGGGCGACAGAGTGAGACTCTGACTCAAAAAAAAAAAAAAAAAAAAAAATCCATTAATTTTATCCTGTCCATAAGATTGTGGGCTCAGATTTTTACCTCCTGAACATTCTCCAGCCCTGTGCATATTTTGAGTACAGGTGTTTGTTCATTCATGTATTCAACAAATATTTATTAAGAACTTACTACATACACGGCACTATTTTAGGCATGAGGGATAGATCAGTGAAAAAGATAGACTAAGTTTCCTGCTTAGAGAGGGGGAGATGCTAAACAGGATAGATATCTTTAACTTGCTTATATTCTCAATTTTTCTTTTTTTATATTTCTAATTAAGTTTCAAATTTCTTCCCATTAGAAACCTTCCAAATTCCTTTATATTTCTCCCATTCCAACCACTGGTGGCAGATCTTACATTTTCTGCAGGTTATTCAAAGTTTGACTAAATTTTTTTTAACGAATGAACATAAATGGATGAGTGACTTAGCTTTATCGTGTGAGAAAAAGTGCATTTATTGAAAATGAGGGAACCGATTAGTCTCTGCAGACTGTGGCATGTCCTGAGTGAGGACTATGGTAATAAATCCATCAGCAGTTCAACCAGTCACTTGTTTTAACCACTGATTGGTCAGCCTGAAATCCACTGATTGCTTCTCAAATGAGCGTGCTTTTATTCCTCCAGAATTCTTTTTAACTTTATGTGGATCGACAGTTCATTTACTGACTCAGACAAGTCATTCCAGGACCAGGCCTCACATCAATTCCCAGTCTTGCTTTAGTGCCTGAAACCTCCACAGCATGTTGTTCCCCTCCAACAAATTCTGCACGGAGCAGGTGGCCTTGTGGCTGGCACTAGATCCTTGAAGGAATCCTTGCTTCTTTTAAACTTGGAGGAGCAAGAAATAACTCTGAAAACATACCATGTGTCATGGTTTGAAACACTGTGATTTCCCTAATTTCTCAGTGTGGATTTCTTAATTGGCAACTGTATCTTACGCAGAGGGAATCTAAGAGAAGAAGTATGGTTATATCCTTTAATTGTTCCTGAAGCAGAGATGCTTTTCTGCGTAAGTTTCTAGATCAAGATATGTTCTGAATAGACCAGTATCAGTGGAGAAGCAAGTTTTTTCTTCATTAATTGAAGTAACCTCAAAAATATGGATAACCAGCCGGTTGCAGTGACTCACGCCTGTAATCCCAGCACTTTGGGAGGTCGAGGGAGGCGGCTCGCGAGGTCAGGAGCTTGAGACCAGCCTAGCCAACATGGTGAACCCCTGTCTCTACTAAAAATACAAAAAATTAGCTGGGCATGGCAGCATGCACCTGTAATCCCAGCTACTTGGGAGGCTGGGGCAGGAAAATTGCTCGATCCCGGGAGGCAGAGGTTGCAATGAACCGAGATTGCACCACTGCAGCCTGGGAGACAGGGTGAGGCTCCGTCTTGGGAAAAGAAAACAAAAAAATGGATGACCAGGAAATTGCCAAATTGAATGTAGTGGCAATAGGGCTATGGTTTGGTTTTTTCAGGTCCATTCAGGCTACCGTGTAAGTAAAACCAGAGGCATGCCAATTTTGCCAGTCACATGTTTTTTTCCTTATTTGGACATAAAGGTTATTTCAGAAAGAGGCCAATGGCCCTGTTTCAGTTCATTCTCGGGAAATTCCACAAACAGATCAGTGTCCAATAGGCAGAGTACATGTCTTGCTTCTCTGGAGCTGACCATAAATATCTCCGTAAGTCACGTACATGCCTTTGTCCCCACAACTAAGAGCTCACAGATCAGATGGGTTTGTGGGCAGATGCAAAAAATCAAGGTGTGGAATATAAGGAGAAAGTTCCTTTTCAGACCTGTCTTCCAGATCTGTCGCTCACCAATAGAGTGGAGACTTCAGATGTCTAGATGAGTTTTTTGTTGTTGTTTGGATTCTGTTCCAACCCGGGGGGCAGTGTGAATTCAGATGCGAGCAGTAATGGGCTATCGCCTTAAACTATTTACACTTACATTTAAATTAAATTGAGTAAGTTGACCACACAGACTCTCACCTGAGATGCCTCTTTCACTCCAGAATTTGCTGGTGCATTGACTGCATTTAAGTATCCCCATCTTGACGAGTATTATATACATGTTGAAGGGAAACCAAGAACAATGCTATAAGAAACCTGCTTCTACTCTCCATGATCAAGGGCACTATCATTTCCACTTATTAAATTATTATGTTATGCTTACATTGTTATAATATGTAATGATAAATGTATATTCTACAGTTATAAATATATTTATAATTTATAATTTAACATAACATATATCATATCTTGCTACATGTAACACACAAAGTAAAAAATATATAACACTATAACATATAACTATATGACTAGAATGTACTTTGTATTTTTTAATTAATTTTTTTTTTTTTTTTTTTTTTTTGAGACGGAGTCTCGCTCTGTCGCCCAGGCTGGAGTACAGTGGCCGGATCTCAGCTCACTGCAAGCTCCGCCTCCCGGGCTTACGCCATTCTCCTGCCTCAGCCTCCCAAGTAGCTGGGACTACAGGCGCCTGCCACCTCGCCCGGCTAGTTTTTTGTATTTTTTAGTAGAGACGGGGTTTCACCGTGTTAGCCAGGATGGTCTCGATCTCCTGACGTCGTGATCCGCCCGTCTCGGCCTCCCAAAGTGCTGGGATTACAGGCTTGAGCCACCGCGCCCGGCCTTTTAATTAATTTTTTAAGAGAAAATATATATAGTAAGTTGGCTAATTGGTTTAACAGGTGTTGGGCATTTTATCTGTTCTTTGGAGGTGTGTGCCCTCACAAACACCTGGATTTTCTTTTTTTTTTTTTAACATGGCCAACTGCAGTGTGATATTCAGGAGAATTATTGAAAAGAGAGACGTTCTCCTGAATTTCTCAAATTTTGTGGGCTGAATATTTATTGTTGTGAATATTTTTAAAAATGTAATCAGTGGTTGAGAACTTGGGGCTCATTTCAGTCATGATTAGAACATGTGTGTGCGTGTGTGTGCATGTGTGTGTGTGCATATGTGTGTGTGTGTACTGAGAATCAGAAAAAGAACAGATGACACAGAAAATCAAGGTGAGTGTGCATGGAGCAGTTCAGACACCATGCCCGAAAGTGTGCAGTGACTCACAAAGACTTCGACAGGAACAAATGTCACCACTGAGACCGCTTTGTAATGAAGGAGGGTGAGGGAATTTGAGTCAACTGGTTTCTCAGAACCTGGAGTCAACAACTTTCCCTCCTTAGCCAGTCCTGTTTTTCATTTCCATACAACTTCTAGAGATAAAAAGACGAATGGAAAGTAGCCCTTTTACCCTTTTGTAAATCATACTTGAAAACAAGGAAAATATTTTAAAAACCTCATATTAAATATGGGAATGGTGATTGAAAGGCAGATACAGGCCACTAGAAAGCAGGGGCTTCTCACAAACCCCACGGAATGCTGTCCTCAGTGCACTGGCGGGCTCACTCTTCCCTGAGTTCTGGCTGCTGGCTGCCTGGACCTGGTCTGCATCAGCGCACACTCTCACTGAGAAGCAGAAAATACCCCCTGAAATACCTCAGACGATTGGAAGGACAGCTCTTGATTTTTAGATTTTTGTTCTTTTTGAGTATATAAAGAAGGCAAATCAAAGTGGACTGCAGAAATAATTTCTCTAAAGAGACCTATTCACTTCTTATAAAATCATTTCTAATTTCAAAACTGAAGTCAAAAGTAGAGAATTTATTTTAAAACCCAGGTGAGATGTGAAGGAGGTAACCCTTCTTGTGGTGCTGTAATTCAACAGAGAAACTACTAATCTCATTTTTTTTCATCTGGAAACGCTGCAGGATTCTCCCTCTGGGATCGGCATGTGTGTGTGCGGGTATGTGAGTGAGCACGTGTCTATGTTTGCCACGTTCATGTTACACGAAATCCTTCGATTCACAATGTTTTGCAGTTTACTTCCAGCCATCAATAATATATTCATTACGTTTTTATTCACTTATACAATGAATTCACTTATAAATGAGGAGGAGGAGAGGATGCCCGAGAATGCCAGGACGGAGACATGGTCAGGTATCAGGGCAGAGACAAGAGTGGGGTCAGAGCGTCAGAAGCAAACATGCTCAGGTCAGGCCCCAGTGTGGACTCCATCGTGCTCTGGCGCCCTAGCCTTCTACTCCAGGAGCTGCCTGGGGTAGTCCTTACCTGGGGTAGTCCTGGCCGGTGGACAGGGGGTCTGAGCTCTGGGTGCTGGGGCACAAAGGCTGCGGAGGCACAGACTGTCCTGCCCAGTGTCCTGCAGGCCCCCAGACTTGTCCTCCACGGCTGCATGGACCTGGGAGGGTCACAGAGGCAGGAACAGGTTTCTCTGTGATCCACTCTGCTTCCTGCACATGCAGAGGTGAGCTGCGACCCCAGCTCTCAGGGAAGAAGAGGTCATACCAGAATATGGCGATGGGTGCAGTGCTGGTGGGGGAAGGGCCTCAAGGCCCAGGAGGTAGGATTTGCTGTTTTATGGCTGATGCACGCCCCTTGGGGGAGAGCACAGAAATTCTCTAAATCCCACGGTGCAGGGAAGGCCACAGAAAGCCACTGCTCCCCAGAGACGGCGGATTCTCTAAGTCAATGAGAATTCATGCTTGAAAAGTCTGCATTTCCACCAGGGCCTGTGAACTCAGGTTCACGTCGCCGGCACTGTAAGTCAAACTCCTGCACATCACGTTTCGTCGCAAAAAGGCTAGCTTGATTTCATCTACTCGTTTGAAGATTGGACTTGACATTTGGGTAAAGGGTGAAAGTTCCACGCTAGCTCCCTCCACCTTTTGGTGGCAGATTTAGTGCCTGTATTCTGCAACAAATTAAGAGATTTTCTCAAAAAAAAATGTTAAATGAATAAAAAGCTCATTTTGGGAGGAAAGACACAGGTGAGCCGAGGGCTTGCTGGAAAGTGTCCTGAGAACGGGAATTATACCTAGTGAGGGAGAATTCAGTGGTGTTTGGAGATGCTTCTCCCTTTCTAAGAATAATGCTAAATGATTTCTGCTGGAAATAGTCCCGAGCCCCGTCTTTATGCTTCCTCTGCCTGGAATGCTTCTCCCCTTTTTGAGACCCTCATGCCTTCAAATTCTCCCCATCCCAGGCAGGCAGTTGGACGGAGACCCTGTTTACCAGGGAGTGCCTGGGAAGATGGGCCTTGAGCTGCAAGCAGCATGCCGTGTTCTGAGGGCTGATTCCCCAACCTGCACCCACCTGCCCTGACCCTGACCTCCTTGAGGGCAGAAACTTCCCCATCACGAAGCCCCAAGATCCTACAGGACTTGGCACATGGTGGCAGTTGGGCAAATATTCACTGAAGGAATGAATGACAGGGTGGCACACCCGGGTTGCATCCTGGAGCAGCCCCTCCCTGGCAGCTGTGGTTCCAGCAACTGAGCCTGCTGGCCGTGGAAGGGAGCCCGTTTCCTCTTTCATGGGACCGGGACTAGACTTTTCTGCAGGTTGGACAACCTGCCTGAGCACAGCAATGTGCAAATGCTACTTTGGAAACTTCACTTCTTTTGTTGTTCCTAACTTGAAAGTTTCCTCTGTCTTCCGCCCCTCCGATTGCAAATGTGAGGGTTGGAAGGAGAGCTGGCTTTCACCACTACACTCAGTGAGATATTCCAAGCATTTCTTCATCCTTAGAGCTCAAAAAACAAAACTCTACCATGCTCAAAGGTGTGGAACAATGCCTACTCCTCTGTCTAATTCTTGAATTGGCTCTGCCAAGTAGGCACACTCACCATTTCATCCCGGAGGACACTTACACGAAGCAGAGTTATACGGCCGAGTCAGGCTGTGGATCCATGAGGTTCGGGGCTTGTGAACTGGCTTAGCTATTTTGGAAAACTGGTAGAATCTACGAAAGCTAAGTGTGCCCTGTCTGGGACCCAGCGATTCCATGTCACCGTATAATTCAACGGAAATGCTGACATATCGCACAAGGCAGAGAAGAAAACCTATGATGACACTCCCTGTAATTGCCCAGATCGAACAGAACCGGACTGTTGCCAGCACACCGCTTAAATATGTCGGAGTGTGCTCTTGCAATGCATAGGACACAGCCATCTAAATAAATCACTTCAGCCGCACCCAACACCACGGAAAGAGCCAGACTCAGGCGTTGACGTCAGTTCACCATCAGGCAGGGCTGGCCCTTGGTGGCATCCTGATTCCCTGTGGGGGGCGGGGGCCTAATGACCACAAGGGGCTGGATGAAGCTTCCCAGGGCCTATAATGTCCTTGATCACTGTGTTTTTGCTTGAAAAATTCACTGTCCTGCACCCTTAGGATGTGGGCACGTTTTCTGTGTATGTGTTATTTATAAAACAAAGTTTGCCTTAATAAGAAAGAATCTTGACTATAAAGTATGGGTTTAGAATCAGGCCAAGCTTCTTTACCTCTTTATACCTCATGTGCTGGTCCTTCTGACCCCTGCCAAAAGACTCCTTAGCGCTCCACACTCCGGATGGACATGAGAGGACCCCAAGACACACATGCGAACAAGCGCAGGGAGAAAGAAACATGTGCGTGTAATTACCTCCGGACTCATCTCGCACAAAAAGCAAATATCCTGCACTCTAATTCTGGCCCAGGTCAAGACCTGGGATCTCATGGAAAGAAATCATTGCCCTTTAAAACAGAAGTGGCAACAGTGGTTTAATTGATAGATTTTCGAGTTCATTTTCCTAATGCGGATGTAAAAGGCTGTCGGGCTGTAGCTTTTACCATCTGTTATTAGTGAGCTTCAATAAAAATTTAAAAACAGTCTCCAGGTTTATTAAATTATCACATGATGGTTTTCCAGAAATCACACGTTTTCCAGACTCCATATTAAAGGAGAGGTGTTAGAGTTTTGTTTTGTTTTTGGCAAACGCGAGGGAATTTCTTAACCTGTTTTCAGTTATGCAAACCAATAAAAACATATACTTTGCTGATTCAAAAAATACTTTCGAGAACGTCTGACAAAATTAACTGGTTCTAAAACTCAAGCTTGGCACATAAATGACATCTGACGTGTAGCTAAGACTTTGCCAATTTGAAGATACAGGGCAAACTCCAGCTAGCCTTCCTGTTGCTGAATGCCATGCCAACCCCGGGAACAGCCAGACCACTGTGCACAAAGGCCGTGGGCAGGCAGTGTGAGCTCGGTGGAGGTGTTGCTCCGTGAAGCTCACAATGATTGCAAACCCCAATCCAATTTCAAGCATTTTTATAAGGGTGCCAGGACAAGGCCTCTGCTCAGGCCTCAGTGTGAGGGTCCCATCCTTCTGGGAAAGGTAGCTGTGGGTTGTCACTGTGGCCTCTAGCCTCCTACCCATTGGCGAGCCTGCCAAGATGCAGGTTTACTCACCTACAGGCATCCACACGAGCACACACATGGACATAGGCATGGACACACACAGGTGCACACATAGGCACAGACATGCGCAGGTGCACACAGGGATACACACAGGCCCTTTCCCCTATATTGGGCTCGCTAAACACACGACCTTGGGACAAACACCTTCTTATCTTGCGTCAAGGGGAGTGAACCATGGCTTCCAACAGGAGGGTGTCCTGTGTGCCAGGACAGGTGGGACACAGGACGGGTGCAGGAGAAGCTAAACGTTTTCCTTGCTTGCCATGATTAAATGGTATGGAGTACATCATGGGGACACAAGCCAGCCTGCCCTGCTCTGAACACTGTCCTGTGTCCTTGGACTCACCCTCCTCTGACCTTCAGGCAAGCCTGGGCTGGACAGCACAGCACCAAGCATGTGGCAGGCTCCTGCAGGGCCCCTTGTCCTCTCCTGTTTAGGAAATCTGCCTTTATAGGTTCTGACCCCATCCAGGTGTATCTGATGACGGCAGGAGCATGCTCTCTCCACGTGTGTCTCCCAGCCAGACTCTCCAGGGAATGGCTGCCCGGATGCCACCTCCTCAGGGCTCCACACTCAGGACCCACCTCGATGGTGTCAGGCGCACTGGTGTCTGTCCTCCGCTGGGAGGACTCCTACCCACTGGGGTCCACTTTTGTTAATAAGACAAGTAGGTACTTTCCTTGGAGCAGAACCAACTAGGAACCCTGCGCTGTTTCACCCCAAGCTGCCTCACATGCGGGATAGGCGAGCTCCAGACCCACTGCGGGAGAAGAAACAGAGATACCAAGGGAGGAAGAGGTCTCCCAGACTGCACCCTGCGTGAGATGCTGGGATGCACCTGGCAAGGGCCTTTGCTTCTAAAAGTCCTGCTCTTCATAGCTCCGCCAATGCCGGCTGCCTTAGCACGCTCTTCTTCCCTCCTCAGGGTGGACGCCAACATAGGACTGCAGCCCTCATTGGTTTTAATGGGAAAAACAGACACAGATTTGTTTTGTGCCCAAAGCCTGAGCTCCATGTTCGGATTCCCACAGTGGAGGCTTCAGCCAGCCTCGTGTCAAACAAGGAGAAGAGATAATTAGAGTTCTTGGGAAGCAGGAGCACACCCGCATTCTCAGCAAACTGGTTATTAAGGATCTTGTAATTGGTTGTTAAACCCACTGGATATTTTAATGATGAAATCAATCACTGGCTTTATGGGTTTTCTTTGGAAGAGGTCACGCCCACTCAGGACTGTGCCACAACCAGCAGGCTCACCTCACAGCACCCTGGGGTGGTCCTGCCCGCATGTAACCCTGTGTGCACCTGTGCGTGTCCGTGCATATGTTCATGTGTGTGCTCATGGGCATATCTCTAGGTGAGTAAAGACAGGAGGAGGAGGAGAAATGAGACTTCCAGGTGAGGACACAATGGCCGTTTTCCTCTACTTAGACCAGGAACCCAAGGCCCAGCTGTCTGCAGGCCCCTCTGACGCCTCTGCTGTGCTCCACTCAGGCTCCCTGTGAGGGGAGGGCTCAGGCTCAGCGTCTGCACATAGAGGAACCTGGGCACTTGCAGTTTCTGAGAACGTCCTCTGGGCACTTGCAGTTTCTGGGAATGTCCTCTGGAGATTCAGGCATGCTTAAGCAGGGCCCAAGTGCCCCAGGCACATCTAGCACCTGTTTGTGCATCTCTGAGGCCATCCAGCCCCAGGGCCATACCCCTTGTGCCAAAAGCAGAGATGGCTTTACCTATGTAACTTCCCCGGGCCTCTTGCCTGCTCCTCCCAGGAGAGGTGACATCAGACAGCAAGTTTTTCAAATGTACAACCTAGGGACTGCGAGGGGACGGCACCTGTCGTGTTCATCCACCTTGGCAGTCTTTGGTCTCAGCAGCCTCAGGACACTAATTTACTACCAGCTGCCCCTTCCTCCCAGACCTCTACTGAGGACTCAAGGTTCTGACCCCTCAGGTCCTTGGCTGGCCAAAATCCCCTCATTTTCACCAACTTTCCAGACCTCTCCCTCGTTTCTTTTTTTTTTTTTTTTGAGACGGAGTCTCGCTCTGTCGCCCGGGCTTAGAGTGCAGTGGCCGGATCTCAGCTCACTGCAAGCTCCGCCCCCCAGGTTTAGGCCATTCTCCTGCCTCAGCCTCCCGAGTAGCTGGGACTACAGGCGCCCGCCACCTCGCCCGGCTAGTTTTTTGTATTTTTTAGTAGAGACGGGGTTTCACCGTGTTAGCCAGATGGTCTCGATCTCCTGACGTCGTGATCCGCCCGTCTCGGCCTCCCAAAGTGCTGGATTACAGGCTTGAGCCACCGCGCCCGGCCTCCCTCGTTTCTTTCTGTCTTAATCCACTGTTAACCACTGCCTTCAGTGAGTTCTCCAAATTCCCCCCCATTAAAAAAAAAAAGCATCAACATCTCTAGTACTTAGCATAGAGCCAGCCACAGTAGGTGCTTCATGTGTGAGTGAACGAGAAACCTCCTGAAGAAGGCCACCGTACTGTCTGCCTGCCCTGGGCGGGACAACTCCGGGTCTCATCAGCTGTGGATGTGGCAGGGTGAAGCTTTTCGGCTCATGCCCATGGAAGGCACGGGTCATCCCCAGAAGGGCCCAGGGTTTGCAGGCTCTGTTGTTGCCAAGCAGAGGACAAGGACCTATGGAGACAGAGGGTCTGCCAGGAATGCCTTCCAGCTATGAAGGCATGCACCATCCCTGGTCCCTTTTCCTTCCTCCCTGGGTGTTCCTTCCCGGTGACGGCCAGCCCCTCTACCTGGGATGTGGGCTCGGCATCGCGAGCATCCCAGGAGCCACATCCTGCAGGACAGACTCCCCCCAGGCACGGTCTCAGGTTCCCTGAGCCTCACCTCTCCCCTGCACTCGCTGCTTCCACAGTAACCAGCTCTGCTTGGCTCCAGCCAGCTTAATGCAGATTCAAACTGGTCATCAGCCCACGTCCTCACTGCAGGCTGCAGCCTCTTCCTGAGAGTCTCTGTGGGGCCTTCCATGGGACCCTGCTCAGTGCCTGGGGGAAGAATCATGCTGGGCGCAAGCCACTGACTACGGGAACCAGATGTCAGAGAGCTCATTCTTGCCCCTCTCTCCTCTCGGGGTTAGTGGGAAGTGGCCACCTGGATGAAGAGACTTCTGATGCCAGGAGCGCTCAGACCCAGTTTGTCTCTCAGCAGTTGCACGGCCCTTAGCTTCAAAGCTAAACCTGATGCCCAATCTGTAACGATGTAATCATTTGAAATGATCTCTTCCAGTAGGAGGTCTGGATGTAAACCATCTCTCCACAGTTTCCGTCTGTGGCCCTGACACTGGCCGATAGAGGCAGATCTCTCACTAGTGACTGGTGTACAGCCGAGAGTCTAGGATCCAGCACCACCAGCTATCAGCGTGGTAGGAGTAGAGCTCATGGCCTCCTCCATATTGGCAGCATTCATCAGCCTGAGTGTGAGTCCCATCTCATTTGCAATCATTGGCATCAAAGTCATCCCTGCAGAGAGCCACTCAATATGTGTCCCAGACCTACCCCTGGGCAGTGTCTGTGGGGCTCAGAGTTCCACCCTCCAACCACCGAACTACACACACTTGGTGGAGGGTGGCCATGTACATCCAGGTGCGGAAGGTATGACCTGAATTGCCGAAAAGAATGTCTAATAAGTATTGCTCTAAAAACAGGGGTCTGTTTGGAGCCAACGTGAAGCCTGTACAAGGTCGGCAGGGCAGTGATCTGGAGAGTGGGATAACGGAGGGGGCTGGTTCCACACCTGGGTGCAGGCGAGCCTCGTCAATCCCGGACTTATGACCTAGGGCAATCCTGCTCGCTTGGGGTCTCATCCTCAGGAATCCTGAATGGCAGGGCAGGGAGGAAGGACGGGACATCCCACCGCCTCCGGCACTGTGGCTGTGTGTCTGTGTATGCATGTGTGCCTAGGTATTATCTGTGTGTGTGTGCATATGCCTTGATCAGAGATCCTGTGTTAGGCAGACTAAAAGTCTACCTGACATTTTCTGTTCCTTTGAGAATACACGTAATTCTCAAATTCTAGAAATGATCATTAGACATTAGCAATAGGACAAACTTGAGAAAATAGAACTGGGAATACATTTATGGCTTCTTTAAAACCACACGCACACACACACAGCCTTCCATTGGCTCACATGTGCAAACTGGGGTTTGCATAAGGACTCTCATCCAGTTGTATACATTACATGACAAACCTGCTCAAGGGCGGAGTCCCAAGACCCTTGCTCTGAGTGTGGGCAGGGCCTGCACAATGGTCAAGGTGATCGATGGGGCATCCCATCTATGATTGCATTATGCACCTAAGACTGTCTTGCTAGCAGATTCACTCTAGAGACTCTCCTACTTGCTGGCTTGGAAGAATAAGTGGCCGTGTTGGGAGACCCAGAAGGCAAGGAGCTAAGGCTCACTCACAGTTGCTAAGGACAGCCTCTGTCCGATGCCAGCAAGAAGCTGGGGCCCTCAGTTCTAGATCGATAAGGAAATAAATGCTGCCAGTTACCTAGGTGAGCCTGGCAGCAGACCCCTTCCCAGGAGAACCTCAGGCACACACCCAGCCTGGGATACCTAGGCTACAGCCGAGGCGAAGGCTCAACCTACAAAACCCAAGACCATGGAAGCATGTCCTTTCAAGCCACAAAATTTCTAGTAATTTTTCCTGCAACAATAGAATACTCATGTACTGTCATGATTTAAATATGTGTTAGAGTATATCATGAAAGAAATTGGAATTAAGTGTTCTCATAAACCGAAAAATGTGCGGACCTTACTAATGCATCCACTTTGTAAATCAAAATTCACAAATATACACTTTTTCTTAAAGTAAAATGTTATTTTTTATTGGTGATGTCTATTTTTCATGGGGCTCTGGAATGGCCTTAAAAACTATTTAGGGGCCAGTTGCGGTGGCTCACGCCTGTAATCCCAGCACTTTGGGAGGCCGAGGCAGATGGATCACCTGAGGTCAGGAGTTCGAGACCAGCCTGACCAACATGGAGAAACCTCGTCTCTACTAAAAAAATACAAAAGTATCCTGGTGTGGTGGCACATGCCTGTAATCCCAGCTACTCAGGAGGCTGAGGCAGGAGAATCACTTGAACCTGGGAGGCGGAGGTTGCGGTGAGCCGAGATCGTGGCAGTGCACTCCAGCCTGGGCAACAAGGGGAAAACGCCATCTTAAAAACAAAACAAACAAGCAAACAAAAACTTTATACATCTAAAATGTATAAATAATGCAATTTCTTCTGGTTATATTTGTAAAGCTCATGAAGAGTAAAAGTTATTCCCAAATTGACTGCACAGTTCTGCTGTAAAGGCAGTCGACTTGAATATTTTGTACACAGCCATCATGGCATAATTGTGGAAGGAAGGAAGAAAGGGAGGGGAGGAAGGAGAGAGGGAGGGAGGAACAGAAGAGAAGGGGGAGGAAGGGAAGGGAAGAAGGAAGGAAGGAAGGAAGGAAGGAAGGAAGGGAGGGAGGAAGGAAGGAAGGAAGAAAGGAAGAGAAGGGAGAGGAAGGGAAGGGAAGAAGGAGGAGGAGGAGGAAGGGAGAGAGGAAGGGTAGAAGGAAGGAAGGAAAGAAGAAAGGATGGAAGGAAGGAAGAAAGGGAGGGGCGAGGGTGGGAGAAGGAGGAACAGAAGAGAAGGGGGAGGAAGGGAAGTGGGGAGGAAGGGAAAGGAAGGGAAAGGAAGAGAAGGAAAGGGAAGAGAAGAAGGAGGAGGAGGAAGGAAGGAAGGGAGGGAGGGAGGGAAAGAGGGAGGGAAGGAGGGAGGAAAAAATGAAGGAAGGAAGGAAGGAAGAAAGGGAAGGAAGGAAATAAGGGGAAATTAGAAGTAAAATAAGGAAAGAGCCTTTACCTCTTGCCTAGGGCACTGAAGAACTTAATGTCAGGGTGTGTGGATAATTGTGAGTGCACAGCAGAGAGAAAAACAACATTCACATTTTTAAGTTACTAATTCTCTTCCTCTGTCTCAAGTTCAAGAGCGGCGAGCCTAGAGGTTTTCCGCAGAGCATGTAGGCACTTAGGAACAATTACACATCCCACAGTTTATTTGTATGTGCTTCTACCTTCTGCAGCATTATCTAATATGAAAACTAAATTGAGAAAACCAACTAAATTAAAGCTAATCAGAGTTTCATCGCGGCCCACAGCACAGCAGATAATATTCCAGCGCTCCATGCAATTAAATTCTTCAATTATTCTAAGTGTTATTATGCTAATTTAAAAGGCTAGGATATTAGAAAAATGTATAAAGAATTATGCTCAGTTATAGCATTTTATTTATGTGATTTCACATTAAATTATTTAAGGTATGGAAATTATAAGAGTTATCAGTATGTGACTTCAGCCTGTCCCACTGGGCAGTCGGCAAAGCTGAAGGGAAAATTTGTCCCATTTTATCCTCCCAGGGGGGATAATCTCACAGCTTGAAGGATGGCCTGGCCTGCTCCCTGTAAGAGGACTCAGAGTGCATGCAGGGGCTGTCCCCACCTCTGCTGGCTCTGAGAGGCACTTCCTCTCCCCGGGAGCACTCTTCTCTTTGTTGTGGGATCACTGTTGTGGAATCACTTTGCATACCCTCCTTAATTAAAAAAATAAGAACTAGCAAAAGGCTTGGAAGGGGGACCCCCAAGGCTTCGAAAGCTGCACCCACAGCCCACAGTGAGCCCTGAGGAACACCTGCCCTCTCACAGCCTCCGTTAATGTGCCTGCCTTTAGGGTTTTGCAGGAAAATTATCTCAAGCTTAAGTGAGAACTGTCGGGTTTTAAACAGGGCGATAATTCCTTATTAAATCCAGACTCATTGTACTTTTCTTTCTACCTGCTTCTCTCTCTTCTGCTCTTACCCCTAAAACACCTTCTTCCACTCAACTCTGCTTCCCTTCGTCTCCTCAAACCTCCACTCCCCTCCCTTCTCAACTCCTCCGCTTCCCCTCTCTTTTCCTCTCCTCCCCTCCCTTTCCCTCCCCTCTCCCCTCTTCCCCCTCCCTCCCCTCCCTTCTCATCTCTTCCCCTTCCCCTCTCCTCCCCTCCCCTTCCTTCCTCTCTCCTCCTCTCCCCTCCCCTTCCCTGCCCTGCCCTTCCCTCCACTCTCATTTCCTACCCTTTCTCTCCTCCGACTCTTCTTTTTATTTCCTCGCCTTTCTCTCCATGTTTTGGCCCCAGAATGATTATCTCTTTTTTTAAAAAAAATTTATTAAACACACAGGGGCCAGTCTTTTTTCCTCTCTATTTCCCCAGCCTGCACCCCCATCCCCCACTCCCCACATCTGTCTGAGCAGTCCTGCCTAGAACAGTCCCTTCACACAAGCCAGTGGACAAGCCCTGCTCTTCCACCTCCCCCCTCTCTTTCTCAAGAGTTCTGCTAGTGCCTTGCTCACCCCCACCTCCCGTAGCGTCCTAGCTTCAGTGGTTTCTCCTGGATCCCTGGAGTTCCACGTGGTCAGAGCCTCTCCAACACAGTAATGAGCTCAGAGCAGAGAGGCCCAGTGGAAGCCACCTGCTGTTCTCAGTCTGAACCCTTGTCTCCTCCGCACCCTCAAGTCACACCAGAGGCCCCAGAACCCCGAGCCCAGCACCCAGGAGGCTGAGCACAGCAGGGGAGGCTCAGGGCGACTCTGGGCATTGCCTCGGTGCCATCGGGTTATTGTGTGGACGGTAGGAGGAAGGCCTTGGCCTTTACCTAACAAAACAAGGTGGGGTCAGGGAAAGGAAGGAACTTCAAGACGAGAGGAAGCTTCCCCGGTTGCCCTGCAGGGCCGCGTGAGAATGGCGTGGGTCCCACCCCCACTTCTGTACTGCACCATCTCAGGAAGTCCATGTGTGCCCAACACTCTACCAAGCCCAGCAAACATGACGCTGTGGTATGGTGAGGAGGCCCCTTGCAGGATCCAAGGGTGGGGTCAAGTTGCCCAGGGCTCTTGGTGCCAAAGTCTGAACCCCACCACTGTATTGCTACTGAGGTGGCCCTAACCCTGGGCTACTCTCAGCTCAAGACTTGGCAGGGCAAGGACACTGAGGTGGATGCAGGCCTGGGACACCTGAAGATGGTCTCTTCGACGCATCTGCTAACCTTTCTTCCTGCCCTCCCTCCTTCCTTCATCCTCTCCCTCTTTCCTCCCTTCCCTCCTTCATCCTCTCCCTCCTTCCTGCCCTCCCTCCTTCATCCTCTCCCTCCTTCCTGTCCTCACTCCTTCATCCTCTCCCTCCTTCCTGCCCTCCCTCCTTCATCCTCTCCCTCCTTCCTGTCCTCACTCCTTCATCCTCTCCCTCCTTCCTGCCCTCCCTCCTTCATCCTCTCCCTCCTTCATCCTCTCCCTCCTTCCTCCCCTCCCTCCTTCATCCTCTCCCTCCTTCCTCCCCTTCATCCTTCATTTGGGGTCAGACTCGCATGGTTGTCTGGGGTTCTCGCAGCCATTCCTGGCTCCATGAGCATTTCTCCTGATAACATCGGAAAGCACCTTCTTGATTGTAGCACCTGCTTCTCCGAGGGCCTGGACTAAGGCCATTGTCATTGCCCTGCAGGGGCCGACAGACCGGACCCTTTCAGAATTGTGCAAGTTTCTTTGTGTTCCTCTCTCTCTCATCTAAGGCCAATCTTGCAACACCAGGAACAGGATAATATATTTCAGACATGATCTAACAAAGGCCTCAATGTAGACAAGGTACGTAGTCACAGATTTCACAGTTAACTTCCCTAAGCAGATGGGACAGGTTCTCGGAATAGGTAGCATTTTGTATGTTTGGACTTTATGGGCACATTTGCCCTGAATTATAAGCCTTTTGGGGTTAAGTAGAAATTTCTGGAAACTAGCACTTGATGAAGCAGTGGATTTTCAGTGAATGTTTCTTCATTGTCCCTGTGTGTTAGCCTCATCATTACCAGAATGTCCAAAAATTTAACACAGCCTGACCCAGCTCAACTGGAAAGCAGGATCCCCACCAGTGCAGGTGAGAGGGCAACAGGGAAACACACAGACAGAGCGTTCCCTGCACGACCTCGCCCTGTAGGGAAGGATTGCCAGTTCCACGGGGGGTTGGCACTGCCGGGCACATCATGCACAGGTGTCTGTGTCTTCATTTTCCAGAGTGACTATGCCAGAGAATTGGGTAAGAGCTACTGCCAAGCAAAAGAAATGACCACGAGCTCCCCAAGCAGCCTGACGAGAATCCGGTGAAGAGACCCAGAAAGGTGTGGGGCTGGACCGTGAGGGGACGAGGGCAGAGCTTACCTGCACAAGGTCGGGAGGGAGGGGATGGAGACAGGCACCCACCGACTCCAGAAATAACTGTCTGGGATGCTCATCAGGAAGTTTCCAGAGATGTGTAAAGGCAGAGGAAGCTGTGCAGTGGGCAGCCCAGGGAAGGACAGGCCCAGCCTTGATAAAGAGGAGGGGGAGACAGAGGACTCTGGACCACACCCTGTAGCTCACATGGGGGCTGAGCAGCAGGGACAGACCTCCAAATCCAGCTCATGGCAGGAGCCAAGGGCCCTAGCATGGACAATTGGTTCCCTTGGGTGGCAGAATACAGGGCCGGCATAGGCCAGGGTCCAGGCTCCACAGAGCCAGCTACCACCCTTCATCCTTTTGGGAGGAGTCAGTCTATAGAAAGGGAAGGCTTGTCTCTGCACCAAAGAAGGCTGAGAGGTTTGAAAAATAACTTGAGAATGTGGAAAGAGATCTAGGGAGGGGGGTAAAAGGGCACTGATGTCAAATGATACGTGTGAAAGAATGCGGCTTGTCAAGGTAGAGGTGACAGTGGGACCATGCTACTAGGTGACAAAAAAGGGAAGAGATTCTTCTCATATTGGTGGACATAATTTTTTTTTTAAAGCACATATGGCATGGGGTGTTAGAAAGAACCCAGGGAAGGATCTCATTTCTGCATACTGTGGAGCTACAGATTCGGGCTTTGCTAACTCATGAATTCTGCCATCAGGCTTTGCTAACTCGTGAATTCTGTCAATGTTTCTCAAGTGCTGCTACCTCCCAGTAGGCCAGGGAAGGAGAGCTGGGGGGACCCAATCTTCACTTTCAACAGGCACTGTCTGGTGGAGAGACCACTGAATGGTAGCCACATAGGATGAGGCAGGTCAGTGATGGACGTTTGAAGAGATGCCCTCAGCACCATGGACTCCTTGACCGCAGGTCTGCACCCCCTCGTGGCTTCCCATGATCTCTGAAGTCGAATGGGGAGATAGGAGTGTGGGTGAAGCTGTATTAGACCTGGCTAGAAATTTGTCATCTGCTTTTCTTGGGAAGTTGTGTTGAAAATAATAGCTCCTGTGTGAAGACCCACGGATTCCAACCAACAACGATGGTTCCCTGCCGTGCCTGGGAATAAGTGCCATTTGGGGAAGAAATTTGCAGGAACGAATGAACAGAAACAGGAGAAGGATGTATATGAAGGTCATATTTGGCTTCTACGTTGCACTCTTTCAAGCAAGAGTGACACTTTTGAGCACCAAGCCAGCAGCGGAGAATTCAAGCATAGAATGATTTGCAGTGTATTATGCTACGGGCAGAGCAGTAAAGGGGGTCTTGACTGTTATTTTTGGAAAGAGAAGCTTTTAAGAACTGTGACAGATGGTTTTGGATACTTGGTGGGCTAAAAATGGGAGAGGGAGTGTCCTGGAATAGTGATTCTGCCGGCTTCTGTCGAAGATGTGGATGCCACAGAAAGCTGGGGCCATGTGCAGAATCTGGTGGGTGAAGACGTGTGTTTATTCAAATGCATCTGCCTCAGAAGGGAAGGATGTAGGGTAGACTTTGGGAGGTGCACATGTCCACCTTGATGGCCGTTTCAGGCATTTGTCAGGAACGCTGTCAGATGAGCATGTTGCATGACAACTAAGATTCCGCCTCAATTTCGAGCTTCTGCATTCTGTTTGCAACACTTTCACTGCAGGGAGGCCATGCATCCCGCCTCCTTACTTCACGCATGCTCTTCCAAGAGAAAGCATTTTGCAAATTTGAGCTAGAACATGGGAGACTTAGTTTCTTTCTTCACGATGTGAGTATGCATGACCTTAGCTGTAGATGTGTGCATCATTTGGAAGACAGACACTATCATCTGCAGAAATATTCCACATTCATCCTGTCTTTTACTAGACTAAGGGAACTTTAAACAAATTCTGTTATAGGAGTTGACTAGATAATTTTGTGAGTTTATATTGGACTTGAGAAAACAATGCATGCCACAGTATGCCCTGCCTCATGATGCGAACCCAAATGGGATAAACTGTGGCCATGCCTAGTGCAGACAGAGCCTCAGCACGCAGCCTACTCTGGCTCTGCACAGCAAACCTGAGAGCGCTTCCGCCCCCTGAGGTTCAGGAGCCATTTATATCCATGCTTAGTATAGTTTTATTGCTTTATTTTTAAGGGGACTGGTTTATTGGCTTTTTTTTTTTTTTTTTTTTTTTTTTTTTTTTTAGAAATTGGACCAAATAACTATTCTGTGAGGTCTTGCCACATGGGCACCAGAGAACCCAGCATGGTCCAGTGCTCTCCCACCAAGGCCCTTGGCCCCTGTTGGATCCAGGGTCTGTATGAGAAGGTCTGGTTATAGCCCCAATGGAGAGATGACCATGAAAATTCGTCCCAAAAGGTCATAAATCTGACCCTCTGTTGCAACCTCAGCAGAAAATCTAAGCACAGAGTGGGCTGGAGAAGTGATTTATCCTCCCCACAAGAGGGGCAGCTCCACCTGTGGGTGGCTGTTTTCTGGGCACGCAGCTCCAACTGTGTCAACAGTGGACACCGAGGCAGCCCCACGGGGCGCAGGGGCTGAACAAGCCACTGAATCTCAGTCAAACAGTTTGGGAGTCAGGAGAAAGCCCACGGAGCTCCCCTAGCAGAGATGGCTGGAGATGCCGTCGTGCTCTTAAAAACTGTCAGAGTACTGTGAGCTTCGTGTCTCTGCTTTAAATAAGTCATGGCAGGGGACCCCATGCAGGGTGACCTAGATGAAACAGGCGACACCAGTTAGCTGTGCATTCCAGAGAAACGAGGAGTGATTGCTTAGTGTCAGCATCTCCAAATACTGCCTGGGACACACTTGTTCTAACAGTTACTCATTGTTTGTCTGAATTTCAAATGTAGCCAGGGTCTTCCACGTGTACTTGCTGAACCTGGCAATCCTGCTCTGGACGCATGTCTCATGCCCATGTTACCTCTCCCTCTATTCATGGTATAGGCCAAGGCTTTGTGCAGATTGGCTCCAAGTAGAACTTTTGCATTTTATAACATTTGAAAGTGCCAGATTCACCAAAGGAAAAGGCATTTACATTTTTCTCTAGGTGGGTATGTCTGTTTGCTAGGACTGCCTTCATGAAGTCCTGCAGAATGGGTGTCTTAAACACATACTCTTGTTTCCTCACAGTCCTGGGGGCCAGAAGCCTGAGATCAAGGTGTGGGCAGGGCTGGTTCCGCCCAAGGCTGTGGGAGGACCTGCTACAGCCTCGGTGGTGGCTTCTCATGGCCTGCTGGCAGTCTGTGGTCTTTGCGCCTTGTGGAAGCATCACCATGTCTCTGCCTTCATCTTCACCCAGACTTCCCCTGGGTGTGTGTGGGTGTCTAATTTCTCCTTTTTGTAAGGAGACCAGTTGTCTTGGATTGAGACCTTCTTCATGGCCTCACTTTCAATGGGTGAAGACTCTATCTCCAAATACAGTCGCATTCTCTATTAGGGGACCAGGAGTTAGAACTCAAGCATATAAATGTGGTCACAGCTCAACCCACAGCGATGGGTTCTACCTGTCCCAGGGTGGGGGGCACAGATGTCCTCACGAGGTTCTCAGGAGCAAGAACTTTCTGAGCGTCTTCTCCTCTGACTCAGGAGTGTGGACCTTTTGCTTTAGCTGAACCATTGTTAAACAGTCTTTACAAATGGAAGTGCTCGGTATGAATGAAGTGTATGTGTCCCCTCTGTTGGCAGAGATTATCCACTTTGCTCAGTGCTAACCAGGGTCCTGTCCTCTTGTTTGTACTTGAAAGTCCTCTGAGTCTCCAGAATTGCTTGAAGGGAGGGAAGGGGGCTGCAGGGCAGGCACAGGGGCCCTTTCCTGGCCGTGCTGGGCGGCCACTGTGCCGGGTCCCATGTCAGCAGCCTGCACGGTGAAAGGTGTGCAGCCCGCCGCCCAGTCTCTCTCTCTGACTCAGCCTTTCCCACATTGGTTGCCTGAATCAAGCAAGTCCAGAAGGAAGTGAGAAACTCTGTGGCCACAAGCCTGTTATCCCTGAAGGACAGCTCAATCCAGCATGCGAAAGATGACACACTTAAAAATCGTGTGTCTTGAAGACGACAACCCATTGCCAAGAAAATGATAATAGAGAACGGAGGAAACTCCATCTTATTCTGCAAAAAGGAATCAGCGATCGATTCAGGACAGAAATCCAGCTAAGCAGGCAGAGGGCAGTCCAGTCCTTCCTTGGGCAGTTTTACAATTGATAAGACCACCCAGCCCATCATATCTAAAGTGGGGCCAGGTGCTCAAGACTGGGGCTTCCATGTCAACTAAGAATGGTGATCATGCTTCCAGCACAGAAGTATCGAGTGGACTAAATAAGATAGCCCACGTGAGTGTGAATGCGCTCACGGTAGCACACCTTGAATGTCAGTTTTCATTAAATTTGGTTAAGTATTATTTTACAATAGTTTCCTTTTTACATTATGATCTTGAATTTAAATGAATGTTGTGGCAAGCACTCACCTGCAGGAAGCAGATGGCCTGGCTAAGGGAGCAAGGCTGCCTTCCCCACACAGTGCCCGCCCTGAAACTCTCGCTAAGTACTGCAGAGGGAAAGAAAGGCCTAGCACCAGCTCTGAAGCTCAAGGACGTCTGAGTCCTGCCACCAACTCTAGATAATCCTGAGTCTTCGCTGGGCTTCTGCAGAAGTTTCAAGTCCTAGAGAACAACAAAGCTCAGGCAGGCACAGCTGGGCAGTGACTGCATCTTTGTGGGGAGGAGGTGGTCGGCTCAATGGGTCCTGAAACAGCAATGCCGGGGCCTCCTCCGGAATAAAACGCCGCGAACCAGCTGCTTGCTACAGAAAGTAAATGGAGACAAAATCCTGGAAAGAACAGAAAAGAAGCAGAGGCACCCTATGGGAGGGATTTCCCTTCTACAAAATGGAGCGATCCACACAGAAGCTCTCCTGCGACGCCCTTCTAACGTCTCACAGCCACATTGCCAAAGGCGGTGACATTTGAGCAGCGCGTCCTCCGTGGGCCCAGCCAGCCTGGTAGTGCACACCGCCAGGGCTTATCCGTGTTAACATAAACCCTCATTAGAGGGGATTAGGAGAGAAACAGTGAGAAACAGGATGGACACTCACCCTCCGAGGACCCCAGGAAGGTGCCGCATGCTAATTACCCTTTTAAATGACTTGGAAATACTGCCGACACATAGCGGCGTCTGTGCACAGGATGCATGGGGAATTGTTTTGCAGATGACAACCTGTTTGTATTTTGCAACAGTTCTATGTTCTGCACCCCAGACACACACACACACACACACACACACGCACGCACGCTCCTGTCCTGGACACAAGTCAACAGGGATGCTGAGGGGGTGTAAAGGGACGTGCCTTCCCTCTTGACTCTCTTCACTAACCTCGAGTGTGAGGATCTCCCGTGGGTTTCTTCCCTCGAGTCCCCTGCAGTCCATGGCACAGCCCTCGGAAAGCTCAAGGTGCTGCTGGGGACATTCTCAGGACCCTGTGGGTCTGGGGCTGCCTCTGGTTGGGACTCTGCATTAGTTCCATCTATAGCGAAATGGGTTTCTTAAAGCACAGAGGGTGTCTCCAGCTGCCTTAATACCACATGTACACATGCAGACGGGCAGCGTTGTGTTAACTCGTGTGTGAGCTAAGTGGGCTGTGTTGGCCTCACATGTGTCTCCTGGGGAGAGGACCCAGGCCAGATGTTGTCAGAGTGTGGTAGGTGCGCCCCTGAAAGGGTGCCTTCTTATCTTCGCTTTCCATGATGCAACTTCTCCCTGGAAATGACCCCTCCTTGACTAACCTCTGAAATGCATGCGTGCTGGGGTCCACTTCTGGAACCCTCTCTGGCATGTCTGGAGTACGGAGCTGGAATGTGGGTCTTTCCACACCCCTCAAGGAGTTCCCCTAAGGGGGAAGGTGGGGATGTGGCCGTTCACACTCAGCTGTTGGTGTTTGCTACAGAGGCAGCACAAGACAGAGGCCTCCTCCGCACCTAGATGGTTTGAGAGCAAAAACAAATGGCAAGCTCCACACTGGATCCCACGACAGGCAGGGTGGTCACCAGAGGTGAAAAGGGCTCCTAAGATTCATGGCCTGGAGCTAGAAAGTCCATGTAAACATTGCAGAGGAGCGTGTGTGGAGGACTGGAGGTGGCCAGTGTGGCCCAAGCGCTCCGTGTGTGTGTGTCCATGTGTGTGCACATGTGTGCATATGTGTGTGTGTGCATGTGTTATGAATTCTCATGTAAAATGGTCAGTCAGGTGCAGCCACACAGTAGACACAGAAGAGGCACAGGAAAATCAGTATGCCATACTCATGGGTCCTAGAGGCCAGAGGCCGGGTGCTCCACACGGGCCCTATGGGAGAGACACAAGGAGTCAGGAGGCAGGGCTGGGGAGAGGGGAAGGCTTCAGGCAGTGGTGCTGTTGGGGTTCCTGGGGAAATGCAGGCAGAGCAGGGCCTCTCTAAGCCATGAGCTTGTCCTCAGTTGCCTGGCACCTGCCCGTCAGGCTGAAGGCAGAGGAAGATGGCCTCCTGGCTGTCCTGGCAGATCCAAAGGGGGCTCTGGACAGGTGAGCTTGAACATCAAGGAAGCTGTCTTCTCATCTGCCCACCATCCTAGAGTCTACGGGAAAGAACTCAGCCTCATTTGGCACTGAGCTGCAGACACAGAGACATCAGATGGCTGAGGCCAGGGCTGTGGGATGCGGCGTGGGAGGAGGCTCTGGAGGGCAGCGGGGCCATTGCATTGCTCCTGTTAGAGGTGTGCAGATGGCTTGAGTGCTGAAGTTTGAGACCAGCCTGAGAAAAATGGTGAAACCCCTCTCTACAAATATATATATACATATATATATATACACACACACACACACACATGCTGAGCAGGTGTAAGGGGACGTGCCTTCCCTCTTGCCTCTCCTCACTAACCTCAAGTGTGAATATATATATATATGTGTGTATATATATGTAATATTAAACTATAGTGTATATAAATATATAGTATATATTTTTATATTACATATATATTATATATAAATTAGCAGGGTGTGGTGGCACACACCTGCAGTCCCAGCTACTTGGGAGGCTGAGGCAGGATGATCACCTGAGGCCTGGAGCTTGAGGCTGCAGGGAGTTGAGATCGTGCCTCTGCGCTTCAGCTAGGGCACCAGAGTGAGTCCCTGTCTCTTAAGATAAATACAGAAAGAAAGAAAAGAAAGAAAGAAAGAAAGAAAGAAAGAAAGAAAAAAGAAAGAAAGAAAGAAAGAAAGAAAGAAAGAAAGAAAGAAAGAAAGAAAAGTCGTGTACTACAGAAGGAGAGCCAGAGCCAAACCATTTTGACTGGAGGCGCCCTGGGGTCAGAGCCTGGGTGATAAGAATGAAATAGGGCCTTCCCCAGAGGCCCCGCCCAGGTGCTGTGGGACCCCCTCCTGAACAGAGAGCCCCTGGATGAGACGGGCTTTCCACAGGCTCAGCGAGGCAGCAGAGCAGGGCAGGACGAGAACCTCAAGCCAAGCAACCCAGTTGAACTTCCCTTACCTCAGCCATCGGGGTCAAGGCCCCGTGGCCACCAGGGTGTGGAAGCTCCGCTTCCTGGCAGCACAGTGTGTGTGTCCATGTGTGTGCACGGGTGTGCATATGTGTGTGTGCACGTGTGTGCATGTGTGTGTGTGTGCATGTGTGTGCATATGTGTGTGTGCACGAGTGTGCATGTGTGTGCACGTGTGTGTCCATGTGTGTGCACGTGTGTGCATATGTGTGTGTGCACGTGTGTGCATATGTGTGTGTGTGCACGTGTTATGAATTCTCATGTAAAATGGTCAGTCAGGTGCAGCCACACAGTAGACACAGGAGAGGCACAGGAAAATCAGTATGCCATACTCGCCGGTCCTAGAGGACCTGTGGGGATTGTTGTACCAACTAATTAGCATAAGTTCTCCCCTGCAAAGTACATCACAGCAGAACATTACCAGACCAGTTTTAACCATGTGTGTCTCTAAATTGGTAAAATTTAGAGAAAAACCCGTGGGGATTGTGCCCTGTGGGGATTGTTGCTACACTGGGGGACCGACTAGCCCCTCCCTTTCCTCCGTTCACAGCCGTCTACACAGGTGTGGGCCTCCCCAGGGAGGACCAGGGAGACCCAGGAGAACCACCCGGCAGCCCACCCTCGCTTGCAGGGAGGCTGTGCCTGATGGCACTCAGATGAGTGGACATGCCCTTCGTTGCTTGTTCTTGGGCTCAGCTCAGGGTGGCATTAGGGTTGCCATTCCCTCTGGGGTCCTCTTACCTGCAGACACCAGGGACAGGTCAGGGGTTGGCTGGATTATTTGTGCTGAGTGGGTCATTCTTCTTCTTATTCACCATCACAAGTCTCTCTGCAAAACTGGGGAGCGCTGCGCTGGGATGGCCGGGTCCCTGCCGAGCCACAGTTTACTTGGGGTCTGGGACATTTGTGCCTCTAGGTCTTTCCTCCTCCTGCAGTAGGGGTGTAGGTACAAAGGGACCCTCCTCCTGGAGAGATCTGTGGATAACACTCCTGGTACGAAGGGCCAGGTGCGGTGGCTCACACCTGTAATCCCAGCACTTTGGGAGGGCGAGGCAGGCAGATCACAAGGTCAGGAGTTTGAGACCAACTTGGCCAACGTAGGGAAACCCTGTCGCCACTAAAAATACAAAAATTAGCCAGGCATGGTGGTGCATGACTGTCGTTCCAGCTACTCAGGAGGCTGAGGCAGGAGAATTGCTTGAACCCAGGAGGCGGAGGTTGCAGTGAGCCAAGATCAGGCCACTGCACTCCAGCCTGGGCAAGAGAGCAAGACTCCGTCTGAAAAACAGCAACAACAACAACAGCAAAAAGCTCCTCGTACTGAACCCCGACAGAGCCGGGGCACTGGCATTGCTCGTTGTCCTGAATGTTTTGACTAGGAGAAAGCCGTTGGCCTTCCTGAACCAATGTTGTCACTGAAAACGCCTAGATTCATATAAACATACCAAATACAAATATGAATTATTAGTCAAGGAAGGAGTTTCTACTCTGATATGGTTTGGGTGCATCCCCACTCAAATCTCAACTAGAATTGTATCTCCTAGAACTCCTACGTGTTGTGGCAGGGACCGGCAGGGGGGAGGGAATTGAGTCATGGGGGATGGTCTTTCTTTCCCGAACTATTCTCGTGATAGTGAACAAGTCTCACGAGATCTGATGGGCTTATCAGGGGTTTCTGCTTTTGCTTCTTCCTCATTTTCTCTTGCTGCTGCCATGTAAGAAGTGACTTTCACCTCCTACCATGATTCTGAGGCCTCCCCAGCTATGTGGAACTCTAAGTTCAATTAAGTCTCTTTTTCTTCCCAGTCTCAGGTATGTCTTTATCAGCAGTGTGAAAACAAACTAATACACGTTCCTTTGTAAATGTGTTGTGTTGTGTGCCGTATCATGCCACACAGGAATAGGAATCTATTATATTTTAAGCATCATTTTCTGTTCGGAAAGGGATGAATGAGGATGTGACGCGTGCCTCTCCCCTCCACGACACTACAAGATTCCTGCAGGGCCTGGCTTCCACCACTCTTGGTCAGATGTCCAACCCCAGGGGCAACCTTCAGGGCAGCACATGTGTGGCACAGAGTGTGTCCTTGGCATTTTTACTCCAGCGCTAACCCAGCTGCACTAACGGGCAACCAAAGGCAGCCCCAGGACTCCCACAGGCACAGAGAGTGAGGTGGCCCCAGGCCCTAAGGCCAGATGACAGAAGAGTCCCCAGCAGGTGTCCATGGCCCTGTGAGTGCCCTCCTGGGACTGCTATCTATGGAGAGAGAGGCTTGTGGACGGCTGGTACCATTTAGCTCCGGAAGATTTTGAGGCAAACAATCCCAGCTGTTGACACAGCCACACAGGAAGGCATGACGCACAGAGCTCTGCTCTTGTCCACTTGCTCCAGCACCTTCTACTGTGTGTGCCCAGAGCATGTGTCCCCAGCACTGCTGTTAGCTGGACAGCTACGGGACATTTTCTTTAAGCTGATGGTGCATTTGATCTTAAGAACTAGAGCGCTGAAATTTCAAGAGATGGGGGTTAACAGCCCACGCAGGAGGCAGGGACATTCACAGAGTCAGCCATGAAGTGGGGACAGGGAAACATATTCCATGCCATTAGGAGAACCTTTGCAGCCCTCCCAAATCAGCACCGTCAATATCTTCATTTTATCAATGAGAGTCTGAGGCCCAGATCTGCTATGTAGCAGGTCAAAGATCATCCAACCAACACCCAGAAGAGTGGGAACCTTCTTTCTGGGGCCTCATCCCAGCCCGGGTACACTTTGTCCCTGAACGGGGCTCCTTCCTCCTTACTGGAGAAGGCACTGAGCATGCTCATGGATTTGCTACCAGCAACGCCGTCCACCTGTTCATCACCTCTAATACCTTGATGCAATAGAGGCTGACAATCAGTCAAGACTAATCTATCAAGAAACCTATTCAAATTTGAAAAGAAAAACCAAACACTCCAGAAGGGCTGCCTTCCAAAGGTCCAGTTGTCATCTCTGGCTGTACGTTAGGCTAACCTAAGTGTTCAAATACATTTCCAGTCCCTGGGTGGTACATCAGGCAAATTACGTCAGAGCCGCTGAAGCTGATTCCCGAGCCTTGGTGTGTTTCGAAGCTCCCCCGAGATTCCCTTACCTCGCCAGGGTGGAGGATGGCTGAGCCCACTCTGCCAGTTGCACCTAAGCCTAATGTCTTACTGCAGGAGAGGACGTTTCCTCACACCTTCACCCTTGCAAGATGCCTATAGGATGGGATGCAGCCCCACCTCTGCCTCAGTTTTACCAATTTAGAGACACACATGGTTAAAACTGGTCTGGTAATGTTCTGCTGTGATGTACTTTGCAGGGGAGAACTTATGCTAATTAGTTGGTACATACCTTTGGTGTCCAGTTGCTTCCTTGACGGTCTTAACATGTCATTTGCATTTTTCAACTATACTTAACTGCCTTTTACGAAGGGAATTATATTACATAGTGATACCTGCGAATTTGGGAATTCACAAAGGTTTTAGAAAATGTCTGTTGTGAACATAAAGAGTGTGCTATGTCTGAAAAGCTATTGTCTGAGGACAGAACCAAAAGAAACAGCTCAGGAGAGCTTGGATTGAAAAGGAAGAGGAAGTGTTATTACAAATCAGAGAGAGAGCTTCTGGAAGGTACTAATCGCCAAGCATAGCTACAAAGAAGGTGCATATTTTATTTCACTGGAAGGCTTAAAAGTGAGAGGAATCTGACTGGATTTGTCTTAGGAGACCTGTAAGCAGGACCTGAGTGATGGACTTTACATGGATCTTGGCAAGGGCATTGCTTCTGAGGCTGGAAAACAGTGGTAGGCTGGGGCTGTAATGGGAATGGCCATTTGTTTCACCCATTCCTAGAGTCACCATGACACATTTTTCAAGGTTATGACTATTGCATAACATCAAAGAAGAACTGGGTAATGCCAATATGGACAAGATGAACAAATATGACCCCAAATGTGACAGGATGAGCAGTAAACATCACAAAATTACAGAAGTGCATTTAGTGATGGGGCAATTTTGGTTAAGAAAACAAGATACTGAGTCACTCAACTCTCTGGCATGCCACAGGCAAATTAAGTTTGTAAAGAATGAGGTGGACTCATGGACTTTCAGCTTCTCAGTGCCTGCTTCTGCTCTAGGGCCAGCCCTTCCAGAGCCTGTGTTCAAACCTCACTTGCACCGATTTACACAGCAAATGCTTTGGCACATTTCCACAGAACCCAAACATACTCCACATCTTGAAACTGTCAATTGCAAATATAGGTGGCTTTTTAGCATTGTCATATTGGATATAATTTTTGCCCTAGGAACTGGAAAACGTTCCTTTACAGGATCAAAGGATAGTTATGTCATCTTGCAAGCCCTCCATTAGCTTTCCCATTAAAAATGAATGCTGCTAATAATTTCATTTATATGCATTAGTATTTTGGAAAAAAAAAAACCTTCACTGAATTTGCCTTGAAATTCAAAATGCTATCAGAAAGCACCATGACAAGTCATCATATCATGGTATTTTCCTGATTTATCTCTATTTCTTGATTGTAATATGTTGTTATTATGTGACAAAGAATTGCCTTAGGAAAAGCATCGTTTTTTTAAGTTGAGCTCATCTGTTTCTTTTAGTTTTAAGCTTAAACCAGTGGGCATTTTTATGTCTACCTTACAATGCACACCACACTTTTATGCTTCTTTCCTTGGGTGATATGTTTATTTAATGCCAAGGTAACAAAATTTAGAATTAGGTGCATAAGCAATATTGGTTGTGATATCGTGGCTTTCTTCCTATTATCAGTGCAGCAATGTATATAAAAAATGCGTAGGCTCTGAATGCATACGTCTGCTGATGGCAATCCCACATGCCACCCTTTGCCCATCATATCATGCCCCTAAAGGCATTGTGGGTTAACAGTGATTCAATCCCCCCATGCATGCATAATGTGACAAGCTTTGCATAAATAATAATAAATAATTGGTATGTATAAATAATTTATCATTTATTTTTGCAGGAGAAGAAGAATTCTTAGACATATTTTAAACAAAGAGAACAGCAAACATGATCTCAATCAGAAAAGGGGTTAAGTCTCTTTAAAACACAGCTTTCAAAGCTCATATGCATTCAATGTATATTTGTGATTTATACTGAGAGGATGTGTGATATCACCAAAATCTGTGAAGCACAGCAAGATACCTATATCAGTATCAGAAAACGATTGAAAATAAATTCTAACTTGGAGAATTATTTTCAAAACAAGCCAAATAATATTTCTTATCAAGAAAACGATTCCTTTTTTCCTGAGAGTGAATCAAGTCTACACCTTTCCAGTTAAATATATTGTTTAATGTGCAGATTTTGTATTTAGTTCGGTAAATATCTCAGATTAAATGTAGGTATCTAAATCTAAGTATGTGCAAAAAATATTAAGAAAAAATAGTAATATAATAAAAACTAATCACTAGTCAAATTGGAGAGATAAATGAAGTGGATAGAAGATTGAATTATTGCAAAAAGAAAGAGAGGGTGGGCTTCTCTCTCCCTGCTTCCATGGAAGGGGCCACGCAGAAGTGCCTCTGTGGACGGCAGAGCCTGATTCATGCTGCCAGCGGGTGTGGCGGCACCACCAGGGAGATCCCAGGAAAGTGGAGGGATTTCTGTCCATCAGCTCTGTGTTTCCTGGATCTCAGTTTTCCCTTAATTTTCCTTCTCCAATTATATGTTGGAAATTTGTTTTGCTTTGTTTTTTGAGATAAGGTCTCACTGTGCAACTCAGGCTGACATGCAGTGGTGTGATCATGGCTCACTGGAGCCTGGACCTCCCTGGGCCCAGGTGACACTCCCACCTCAGCCCAAAGTAACCGGGACTGCAGGCAAGTGCCACCACGCCCAGCTATTTTTTTTTTTTTTTGACATGGGGTCTCACTATGTTGCCCAGGCTGGTCTCAAACCCCTGAACTCAAGTGATCCTCCCATCTAGGACTCCCAAAGTGTTGAGATTACAAGCGTGAGCCATCACGCCTGGCCTATATGTACTTTTTAATCCTTGTAAAATTCAATCCAGCAGGAACAGTTGGTTTCAGTGAAAAATGAGTTTCTAATGAAAGATTGGGAGTCGTGCACATGTCCCAGGGAGGCGACGGGTCAGGTTTGCAGACGTTCGGGTCCTGGCCCCTTCCTGGCCTCTCCCAACCCCAGATAATCCCAGGGTCCCTCACAGGCACCCACCCTCCTCCCAAAGAAGGCTTTTAGTTACATTATATCTAATCTTTGAACAAAGCACGACATATTTTCTCGTCGGGTCTTACAATCTCTGTAACTTATAGCTCAAAACGGTCGTCTCTGCATTTAATTAGTAAATATGGGTTTGGCCCCAGGTTGACGTGGCCAATCCTGGTGCTGCCATTAATCCGTGCAGAGATTTGGGGTGAGGAATTTTACTCTGCATCATGTTCTTTCCATCAGTGAAAGGGTGGTGCTGCTTGTCTGGTAGAAATGTCACGTGACAGTTGATGACTATTGCATGTCACATGCTTCAGTCCTGCTCGGGGTCTCCAGCCCACAGTTCCCCTGACTGTCCCTGAATCTTGTCTTTGGCAGCCCTCCTTCATCCCCGGCCTCCGGGCTCCAGACCACCCCAGCCCCGGTTTCCTCCCGCCACCCGCTTGCTCCCCTCCTGTGCTTCTCCTCCACAGCTGCCCTCCCCTCTCTGAAGCTTGGGGTCTCACTGGCCAGCGTGGCCCTTTCCTGACCACTTTTCTTCATGCATTTACACAACTGCATCTATAAAACAGTTTTAGCAAGTTGCTCATAAACAGAAAATAAATTTGTTTTAGCATATGTAAAAAGAGTAACAGGAACAAAAATATAAAAATACAAGTACCAATAGCTTTGTCCTCTCCCACTGTGTTAGTCTGTTCTCACACTGCTATAAAGAATACTACCCGAGACTGGGTAATTTATAAAGAAAAAAGGTTTATTTTGCTCACAGTTCCTCATGCTGTACAAGAAGCATGTCCAGGAGGCCTCGGGAAGCTTCCAATCATGACAGAAGGTGAAGGGAAAGTAAGCACATCTTCACAAGGCCACAGGAGGGAGAAGCGTGGAGGAAAAGAGAAAGAGCCCCTTACAAAACTGTCAGATCTCATCAGAACTCACTCACTGCCGTGAGAACAGTATGGGAAAAACCACCCCCATGATTAAACCACCTCCCTCTCTTGACATGTGGGGATTTCAATTTGAGATGAGATTGATTTGGGTGGGGACACAGAGCCAAGCCATATCACCTGCCCTGCAGTGAGCTTCTCAGTGGCCCCATGGTTGACCGTGGCATGGAAAGAGATGATGGTGAGTGTAGACCAGTAGAGACCCGGTGGGGGCAACCAGAGGAAGGAGACCATCTGGGAAGTGGGTGAGGGGGCAGAGAACATGTGGTTGGGGATTGAGGTGTTCGCATGAGAGGTGAGGTGAGTACCGCCAGGTGGCAGAAGTCTCACCTGGTATTGTGCAACTTAGCACCGTCTTCTCACCACATCTCCTCCCTGCTCTCAGTATCGCCTCCTAAGAAAACATTCATGCTTTGCAGTGTTGTAAGGAAGGATTAGAATTGTGGGCTTTGGAAGACCTCCAAATACAAGACTGGTTCTGAAACTCAGGTTGCAAGCTGTGCATGACCATGAGCACCTGTCATCAGACATCCATGCAGGAACAGTCAACCTGCCAGCTGGAGCTCTTCCAGATCCTGGATGCCAACTGAGGGCACAGAGACCCGCAGGGTGATAACCAGGAGGCCAAAAACACAGAATAGGAGGAGAGACAAGCTGATTATGGAAACACCAAAGCCCTTCACACGGATGACCAGAGTGGGCTTGGGGAGATCACCTGTGAGATGAATGAGCAACTTTCCTTCACGGCGTGTGGTGGGTGGAACTGTGTCCCCCAGAAAGATATATTGGAGGCCCAGCCCTTGGCACCTGCCAATGTGCCCTTATCTGGAAATAGGGTCTTTGTGTCTATAATCAAGGCAAGGTGGCATCACACAGGGTTAGGGTGGACCTTAATCCGGTGACTGCTGTCCCTGTAAAATGATGAAACGTGGATGCAGAGACACACGAAGGAGAACACCAAGTGACGAAGAGACACACCAAGGGAGTGTGACCAGGTGAAGACAAGACAGGATTAGAGCGATGCAGCCACAGGCCGAGGTGCACCCACAGCCCTAGAATGAGGAGAAACACAAGAAGCAGACTCTTCCCTGGGGCCTTCAGAGTGAGCACCACACTCGAGCACCTTGATTCCAAACCTCTGGCCTCCAGCACTATGAGATAATAAAGTTCTGTCATTTTAAACCACCAAGTGCTGGCAATTTGTCATGGCAGCCCTAAGAAAGGGACGCCATATGCATTTCTCAGAAAGGAAAAGGCACACTGTTGGCCTTAACCAGACTGCCCCGGCCTCACTTTGAGCTGGGATTTCAGTTTACAGCGCCACAGGCTGCCGCCTCTGGATTTGTTCATGTGTGTAATCTCTCATCATTTTGTTAAAGACACCTTGATTTTTTCTTTTAATGGAAGACATTGTTCATTGATCAAATGTTGGCCAGTGTGCATTTTAGCTTCCTGGAATGAGATGCTCCCTGCAATCAACACCATCCATTTCCTTTATGAGACTTTGTTGCCCTGAGGAGGGAAGTACATTGGATAAAACTTCAGGAAGACATGTTCCGTGGGAAGAATGAAACAACCAGATTAAACTTCTCATCAAAGTTGAATTTTCCTGTAATGGCTCTCAAAGAAAGGGCAGCATGGGGGCTTTGCAGGAAGACAGGACTGTGCCACGGTAATGTCTTTTCAATAAGGCCGAGAACCCAAGCCTCCAGTGATGAGTGTGTCTATTGGTCCCTCTCTTAGAGAAGCTCCCTTGTGCAGACGCTTAAGGAACCCAATCCAATCACTGGTGCCATTCCTGACCCCACTGGAGGAATTAGAGCCCCTCAGAGAAAGCATTTTTGACCCATCAGGACTGCTCCTTCAACTTTGGTGCGACATGATATTCCTTTTGGCAGGGTCACTGGTGCTCAACACCCGTCATCACTAACTTATTAGATCTTGAGGCAATTAGCTGAAAACAAACAGAAGAGACAAGCCTGGTATTGAAACACAGAAACCAGAAGAAAATAGCCCATGGCAGTCCATTATTCCAAAGCTGCTTCAAAGGCTGGGGAGGGGCTTCCTCCTGAAGAAAGGAGCGTATTGTTTTCATGTAATGTCTATACAGTAGAAGGGCTGACTGCATTATTTTTCTACTGATTCGGGTTACATTCAAGCCTGCCTTGCAATAATAGGTTGGTGGAAAGCACTTTTCAGTTTCCACCTAAACCCAGCGTGCCATGTGTAGCATGATTAGTCAAGGATTAAAAATCCAATTAGACTCTCCCTTGACATGAGAAATCAGAAGAGGAATTTTGAGAAATGCATTGAAAACCACTTCTTAATATGATTGAGGGTGATAACATGCACTAAATGGAGAACTGATATCCCAGGGACCCCTTGAATTTCCACAACAAATTGACTTTCGCCATCTTCAATATAAATATGCGCTCCTTGCTATTAATTATATTGATTGAGAACAGTAGATGTGTTTAAAGGAAAGTCCATGGGAATACAGTGATTTGTTCTTTATAACTGAGAACTCAGTCATGGCAGTGGGGCACTGTGCTCTGAGCAAGCACCTGCTATGGTGAGATTCTTAGGTTTTTGAGAATACCATGTATAACAACATATGTAAAAATCTTACATGGAAACAGAATAACTTGCTGTCTGCTTCCACATACCTTGCTGGGGTAAGTGCTATGAATGTGGCAAATATTATCTTACCAAATGCAATTTTTATTTAGTCATGTGTAGTAAACATTACCAGTTTTTTGATGTGAGAGTCTTTGATTTTTATCATTCAAAAAACTAAATGGAAAAATTTTAAATAATTACTTAATCAGTCTGCTTAGATTTACTTACCTTTTTATTCCTCTGTGATTTAATGCACAATTTGATTTACACAGATATACATCTTGCAATTGCTTCTCTACCATGCTCTTCTTTGTCAGTCGGAATAAAATGCTTAATTATTTGATCTGCATAGAGTAGTGCACAAATCAAACATTTTAAGACCATTCATGGATCTCATTGTGGTTCATAGAAACTCTCTTATTTTTATTATGGAATCTGTAACATTTACTTGGCAAATAATAAACAAGTAAACATTTTAATGTAAAAAATGAAAATTTTCATTTCACGAAAACATACTGCTGAAGTTGCATCAGAACCTCACTTTTTTCCTGCTTTGTGATGTGTTTATTAGCCTGTTGTCTATGGCTAGTTGTTTTTTGAACCTTCCTGAAAACTATCAGTGATACACTTACTTGCTTGTATCTCTTTTATTTTTAATTTTTATGAGTGCATGGTAGGTGTATAGATGTGTGGGGTCCATGAACTATTTTGATCTAGATGTACAATGTGTAACAATCACATCAAGGCAAAGGGGGTATCCATCACCTCAAGCATTTGTCGTCTCTTTGTGCTGCAAACATTCCACTTAAATACTCTTTTAGTTATTTTTAAAACATGCAATAAATTATTGTTGACCATCACCATCCTGTTGAGCTATCATAGACTAGATTTGCCTTCTCCTCTTTTAATGAGACTTCCAGTTTCCTTTTTACAGTCTTTCTATTCTAATAAAAGTCTTCCTGAGAGTTACTGAGCTGGGTTAGAATAGCATTACCAATCACGTGAGCTGGTGCGTGAAATGCTAAGATTTGGTCAAATGCTTTCCCACACAGAGGTCCCCATGTGTTTGGTGGCCCTCTTGGGATCTGATTTCAAGACACAGTGTGTTGAATCACCTCCAATGCAAGTTCAGCAGTCACAATGCCTCCGCTCAGAAGATGAGACACAATTCTTCCAGATCAGATGTGCAGCTGTCGGTGGCTCTGTCCGGGTGTCAGATGACCAGAGAGCAGCTACTGGGGAAGGCCGCCATGGCTTCAGAGGAGAGCTCTCCCTTCTTCTGCCTAGACAGAGGGCAACAGGGGCACCGGTCGCTGCTACTACAGAACCAAACCCACCTTGTTTTCTCACGGCTATTTTGACAAACAATTTTGAACACAAAAATAAAAAGTAATGCTTGAAGACTGGACCCATGCAAATTAGACGGGCCCAGGCCATCTCCTTCTGCTTTATTCTCAAACGATGACAATTCATCCTAGTACCAAAGACTCTCTTTTTCAGCAGTGGGTGCCTTCTTTTAATGACCAGTATAGGTAACCTATTTACCAAGCAAAATACGGTTTTGTTTTTTCATAGATGAGTATCTCAAGATGCGTTAGGAACGCACACACCACCAATGCATAGAGCTATGTTTGTTTGCTTAACTCTGGCTAGTGAAATGGTGATGATGAATTTGTCCACCTGGCTCCATTTTACGGACAAAGAAACTAAAGCCCGGGAAGGTAAGAGGAATTTTCCAGGTGGCAGAGCAAGCTGGGAGCAGAGCCAGAGGAAGACCTGGGCTTCCTGGTTTGTCTTCCAAGGTTTGTTTCTGGGGCACCTGTTAGCAGCAAAACTTGGATTTCTCTTTACTCGGTTGTATAGACAGCAAGGAAATAAAATGTGAGTGCTTAGAATATTCTTAACTAAATCAAACGCTTTACAGAGCCCCTGGATGACAGGCAGATTCTGCACGTTCCTGCGTCATAACTGTTTCCAGTCCTGAGCTGAACTAACTCAGGCGGTGGAAGAAGCACACGATTCTCACCATTCTGTGCCTGTAACATCAGTACCACCCACCGGACACACCGGAATTTCTCCTTATTGCCTCAAAGTTGTTCTTCCATCATGCCCCCCAAAAAAGCTTGTTATGAGGATAGAAGAGGGTTGTTACAGCCATTAAAATCAGTTGTACCACCCTCCAATTTTAAACGGTGGTGAGATGTGCAGGAAAATCTCCCATCCTGCCAACCTCTGTTAAGTTTACTTCCCTCCACACTCATATCATGATTAGCCTTGAAGGGGCCTTTGAGTTACTCTGGCCCAATCCCCACATTTTGCAGGTGAGCTGCAGACACTTCAGTGAACTCTCCAGGGCCCTGAGTGTCCTCTAGCCTTCGGAATCCAGGCTAATGGTGCTCCCACCATGCCACAGTGCTGTGATTTCCTCCTGTTGCTTCCACCTGCTGGAAATATGTCCAGATGCACGCTTTAAGGGGAACAACAAGCAAGCAAAAACTAAAAATAAAATGCCTTTCACCCGCTACCAGGCACACAGCTGCTCCTTAGAATAGTTCAAGTGTAAACCCAGTATTCACACTGCATCTTCCCCCAGAATGGGCTCCTGAGGTGAGTAGACAGGTGTGAGCACCTCACTCTTACAATATTTTTGTCTCTAGAGCCAGAGTAACGAGGCTAAAGGAATGTTTCCTTTTAACGCATACTTCCATGTAAAACTTTGCAGAGCATGCATGGATCTGGGGGGAAGAAGATCATAGTTTCTGCTCAAACCACTTCCTGTCTTATTCTTAACTTCTTAATTCAACCATGGGTACTTGTCAGATGTTTTAGGCCCTGCTATCCACGGTGGGTGAATCAGGAAGGAAGAGCAAAAACATTCATTGTCACTGAGTGCTGACCTCTCTCCCCTCAATGGAAGAGAGAGGCCCGAGCTGCCACCTGGACGCATGTACCCAGTTAGTTACTGGGAGGCCTCTGCAGCCAGAAGCAGCAAGTGGCCATGCATAGGCAATGCATGCCCAGCTACATTGTAACTAGCCTTTTTGCCTTTTATTAAAAATCCTGCAGCTAACTGCACATATAGTGCATCTTTTACATTGACATTTCCTTTGGATCAACAATCAGGAAGTTGAAGACCTGGTGAAGCATTAGTCTTCTTGCAAGCTTTGCTCCTTCTTGTGAATCTGGAGAAAAATTAGCCACCATCCTCTCTCTCTCCAGCCAGACACTCTCATCTTCCAAATTAAGTGGAATATTTGTGTTCTTGAAGGATCATCCACTTGTTTAGTAAAGCAACTAACTGACGTTGAACATTTAATATGGTTTCAAAAGTAGAAGCTGAAAACTGGAGACTTTCACGTCTGAGTGGGTATTGCTGTTTATTTAATTTTGACATTGGCTAGAAATAAATCATATGTTTTTATCACCCATTAAAGTTTATAATCTCAGGAATTTAAAACGTCCTGACACCTACAAGCTCATTGGGTTTTGTGGAGTCCGGAGTGTTTTATTCCTGCGTCGCTTTCCTAGCTTGGAGTTCTGAGTGTTTTATTGCTTCCTAGTTTTCCTAGCTTGCCTCTTTTATCATCTTCATTGGCTTCTGTGCATGATTCTACGGAGAGGTCCTCTCTGCTGGGCTCTGTGGGATGCACAGAGGATTAACTGCTAGAGAGTCAGATGGGCTTGCCGTGGTTTTCCTCAGTTTCCTGAACATGAAAAACATCCTTCTAAAACCGTATCATGTTTGACCTTGAAAGGGATTTTGAGTCCATTGGTTGAATCTCCACCAATGCAGGTGAGACACAGACATCAATAAATTTTCTAGTGACTCACACCTATTCAAACTCCCTAATTCATGCTAGTGGTTCTCTCACTGTCCCACTGTGGAATGGAAGGAATAATCCACCCATCATTTCCAACTTATGTGACTTCTCCCAAGTCAACCAGGAATTTCTCTATTTAACAGGCATTGGGAAGTGGTCAAGGTGAGTAAAAGAGTAATTTCCCAGCCCCTTCCAATCACATCCACGTACAGTACTGACAAACACATGCATTTTTCCTAGATGGTTCTCTGTCTGTGGACTCTAAGCCAAGTTGCCTGTAAGAAGTTGTCAAGTCCCGAAAGTCTATTGTTGCTAATTCCCTAACAGAAAGGATACTAGCAGTGTGTCTTCTGAGCAGAGAAGTGGAGGAGGAACAGAGGACTTAGCCTCTGTGGGGACTGGGACAAAACAGAGGGTGGGGAGATGGCGATACGGAAGCCTTTGAATCTTTACCAAATAATTGTTTGAGGGTAGAGACCATTTTTAGGATGCCTGCTATGGCTTCTTGTCCCTCCTGTCTCAGTTTAGGAAACCCTATCAAGCCCCATCACTAGGCTCCAGGTATTCTTTAGTGCCTCATGTCCCCAAAGTACTTTTCTTGTCTGACCTCAGTTTGTACCAACAGGTCCCTCTTTTCCATGTCCTGAACTAGCACACTAAGAATCAATGTTCTGCTTCTAAAAGTTACAACCTTTCTCTCCTCTTTTCTTTCTAGTATATAAGATTTCACCTCTGTTCTTCATGGTGGTGTCTTTTGATCATAGAGTATCATGTAGAATTTGCCTCTGTTCTTCACGATGGTGGCTTCTGATCATAGAATATGGTGTAGCTCTCCATTTATTTAGTTCTTTTTAAATTCCTCACTACAGCATTCTGCAGTTTTCAGTGTACAGATATTACATACATTGTGTTATATTTATCTCTAAATATTGCATTTTTGGTGCTACTGTAACTAGCATTTTGTCATTTCTGTTTTGAAATTTGTATTGCCAATTTTTTTAAGTTCTCATCCTCCTCCCCACTGGCTTCTCTCTGGATACTGATGTCTGGGCTGACTTCGGATTCTGTTGAAGTTGCCTTTCACTGCCCAGGAGAGGGTCGTCCCTGGATCAGACAACGCATCAGCCCAGGGTCTCACTGCCATCGGGAGAAGAACTCATATGTCTCCAGAAAGGACAGTGATGGGGGCTGTGGACCTCTCCTCCCAGAGGAAGGTGAGGACCCCTGCTCTGATAACAGTGGGAAAGTGGCTTCTCCTTCCTTGGTAAGTCCCAAGCACGTTCTGTCTGTGTTAAAGGATGTCTGTCGAGGTTGCTGCTCGTGCCCAGTGATTTACCTCACATGTGACTCACGGTAGACAATGACTTTAATAATTGTTCTGAGTTAAAGTAGTTAACACTCTTTGCACCTCCAGGCTCTCTAGGTCCTCACAGTAGGGGATTCATGCCCTTGTACCCAGGAGTAATTCTCCAAAACGAATACCTGAGGGGCCACAGATCTGGACTACACCGCTTGTGTCTGAAGTCCAGCCCATGTGGGACAGCTGTGTAAAGAGCCACGGGACAGTGCTCTGGGGGTACCTCAGGGAGGAGAGACCCAGGCCAAAGTAGGCAGCATATCAAGGAAGGCAACAGCCCAAACTTACCTCCTGCAGGAAGGGGTGCAAGCCTTCCCAGAAGGGACGGGGAATGGAGGGAGGGGCCATGTCGTCTGGTGCTGGCATCTGGATCTGTTCATATATAACAAAGGAAAAAGCCCTAACACCAAAGAAAAGCAGATAAAAAGAGATACTTAGCATAAGAGCAAAAATCGACAAAATAGAAAACAGGAAATTGATATAGAAAATCAAATAAACCAAAGACTGCTTCCTTGAGCAGATCAATAAAATTGATAAATCTCTAGCCAGGCAGATTAGGAAAAACAGAGCAAAGGTACAAATTACTACCATCATAAATGACAGCAGGTACATTTCTACTCAGGCAGCAAACAGTTAAAAGACATACTGGCATATTATGAAAGATTGCATGGAAATGAATTTCATGACTTAGGTGAAATTCACTGAAAAACACAATATAGGTAAGCTCACCTGAAACAAAATTTTTAACATCAAAAGCCCTGTATCTTTTAAAGAAATTGAACCTGTATTTAAACATTTTCTCACAAAGACACCTCCAGGTCCAAATTGCTTTACTAGTGAATTTTAGAAAATATTAAAAGAAGAATTAATACCTATTTGACATAAACTAATTCAGCATGAAGGGAACATTATTTTGATACTCTAACCAGATAAAAATATTAGGAAGGAAAAGAAAAACAACTATGGGTCAATACCTTTCAAGAAAACAGGGGCTATGATTTTTAACACAACTGTATAATATAAAGTCTAAAAATATCCAAAAATGTTGACACATCTTAACTAAATAGTCTTCATTTCATGAATGCAATGTTGCTTTTTATTTTAAAAATTAATCAGTGTGTGAAAGGAAAATAAAATATTGGGACCCCACACTCACTATGCCAGAGGGAAAGTTTAACTTGGGAACTGAGTCATGCCAAAAAAAATAATAATAAAAATAAAACTGCTTTCTTGTTTGTTCTCAGATAGCTGTGACATAGAAGGCCATGTCTTTCTCCAGGTGGTCGTCACAAATCGCTCACAAGGAAATTTCTTGCAGGCCCCCAAATCTTTCAGAATATGTATCCCCACCTGTAAACTAACCCTAAAACAAAGGTCTAGTCAATCTCTGACAGTGTAAATTAAGAGCTTATCATCACAGATATGGGACAAAGACAAGACTAGAAATCATCCACCTGCTCACCCTGAGACAACTGCGTATTTGACTTCTTCCTCTACACCATACTGACCTTATCTTATGTAAAATGTAGATCTACTGCACACGGGATGAATGCATAACGATTTTTTTCTACTCCTCTCTTTTCACGTGTAAAATGTGGATTCAGTGAGCAGTAATCAAAGCTTCACAAGAGTGTAACCATTTTGTCGTCTATATCCCCCTTTCTCTGTTTATTTCATTTTTTGTTCCTCCTTCCCCACTTGCCTGCTCTTTTTCCTTTAAATATAAAGTCCTCAAAAGCCTTCTTGGAAAAAGCATGGATCACAGATCCCACTGTAGCTTGTTTCTTTCTCCTGGGCGCATCCTCAACCTTGGCAAAATAAATCTCTAAATTAATTGAAATCTGTCTCAGACATTTTCCAGTTTATAAATGTAATTAATAATATAAATTAACTTTAAAAATGTGGACTCATCTACACTTTCCTTTACCAGTTCTGCATGTAAGAAGCTTGGAAATACAACTCCATCCTCACCACAAGTGAAAAGCTGAACAGACTGAAAAATTAGAACCCTTCTTGGATCCATAAAGAGGTGAGGACAAAGAGCAAACTGCTAACCTCTAGACTGAAGAGACAGACAGGCAAATACAGGGAGTCATGTCCTACAGGAGCAGAAACACAGGAGCAGAAACCACCACCACAGGAGCCAGTGCCGTGGTAGTAGAACCTAAGTTGTAATGAGCAAACTGCTGGAGGCTAAGAAAAGACAAGCCTGAGAACACCAAACTCCAGGAAGAGGAAGACTCAATTATGCAGTGCACCCATGTGCCCACCCTTCATGAGTTTCACCTCCAGGAGCTAGACCAGGTTCTCACAGCAAACACTGGAGAAAAATCTCATCTTGCTCCTAGCAGAGGTAGGTCAAAACACATCAGTTTAAAGTAGTTCACAACACTCCATTCTTCCTCAGAAGCTCTCCTCTCAGAAGAAGCAATATAACCAGAGCTAAATCTGCTGGAGTTTTATCAGAGCCTAACTGATGTTGAGGAGGTGGAAGTACTCAACTCCAGCTCTAGTCTTCTTCCTGAGAGAAGACAAATATCCAACTCCAGCCACTGATCCCATCTATCCCATTTAAAAATCGGGAGGACTAATGAGCAATTGTGAAGTTTAAAGTCCAGAGACACAGACTTATGAAAACACAAACAACTAAGCACAGGACTATAGAATTCTCCCCCACACCTCACCACTGCATTACTAATGACCTTTTTGCAGCAGTTTATTTTACCCAGTACGTTATGTCGAGTCAACAAGAAAAATTACAAGGCATACTGAAAGGCAACACACACACACACACACACACACACAATTTGAAGAGACAGAGAAAGCATCAGGATTAGACATGGCAGAGATATTGGAATCATCAGACTGAGAATTTAAAACAACAAGGATTAATATGTTAAGGGCTCTAACAGATACAGTAGACAACATGCTAGAATAGATAGGCAAGATAAGCAGAGAGATAAAAATCTTAAGAAAGAACAAAAAATAAATGTTAGAGATCAAAAACACTGAAACAGAAAAGAATGCCTTTGATGGGCTTATTAATAGACAGGACATGACTGAGGAAGGAATCTCTAAGCTTCAGGATTTATCAATAAAATTCCTCTAAAACTGAAAAGCAAAGAAAACAAAGACAAGGAAGAAAAAAAAAGAACAACATATTCAAGGACTGTGGGACAACTGTAGAAGATGTAACATACACATAATAGGAATACCGCAAGGAGAGGGAAGAGAGAAAAGAAGAAATATTTGAAGCAATAATGTCTTTAAAAGCCTCCAAATTCAAAAATTAATTCAAGATGGATTACAGGCTTAAATGTAAGACCTAGAACCATAAAAACCCTAGAAGAAAACCTAGGCAATACCATTCAGGACATAGGCATGGGCAAAGATTTTATGACTAAAACACCAAGAGCAATGGCAGCAAAAGCCAAAATTGACAAACTGAATCTAATTAAACTAAAGAGCTTCTGCACAGCAAAAGAAACTATCATCAGTGTGAGCAGGCAACCTACAAAATGGGAGAAAGTTTTTGCAATCTATCCATTGGACAAAGGGCTTATATCCAGAATCTACAAGGGACTTAAACAAATTTTCAAGAAAACACACAAACAACCCCATCAAAAGGTTGGTGAAAGATGTGAACAGACACTTCCCAAAAGAAGACATTTACGCAGCCAAAAAACATGAAAAAAACTCAACGTTGGTCATTAGAGAAATGCAAATCAAAACCACAATGAGATGCCATCTCAAGCCAGTTAGAATGGAGATCATTAAAAAATCAGGAAACAACAGATGCTGGAGAGGATATGGAGAAATAGGAATGCTTTTACACCATTGGTGGGAGTGTAAATTAGTTCAGCCATTGTGGAAGACAGTGTGATGATTCCTCAAGGATCTAGAACCAGAAATACTGTTTGACCCAGCAATCCCATTACTGGGTAGATACCCAAAGGATTATAAATCATTCTACTGTAAAGACATATTCACATGTATGTTTATTGCAGCACTATTCACAATAGCAAAGACCTGGAACCAACTCAAATGCCCATCAATGATAGACTGGATAAAGAAAATGTGGCACATATACACCACTATTCAGCCATAAGAAAGCATGATTTCATGTCATTTGCAGGGATACGGATGAAGCTGGAAACCATTATCCTCAGCAAACTAACACAGGAACAGAAAACGAAACATTGCATGTTCTTACTCATAAGTGGGAGGTGGACAATGAGAACACATGGACACAGAGAAGAGAACATCACAAATCAGGACCTGTCGGGGGATGGGAGGCCAGGGGAGGGATCGCATGAGGAGAAATACCTAATATAGATGATGGGTTGATGGGTGCAGCAAACCACCGTAGCATGCGTATACCTATGTAACAAACCTTCACGTTCTGCACTTGTATCCCAGAACTTAAAGTATAACAAAAATAAATAAATAAATAAACAATTTTTTTTTAAAGTATCCAAATTAAAATCGGACACTAAATCACAGATGCAGGATTCTTAGAGAACACCAAGCAGAATATATTTAAAGTGCTGAGACAGCAAAAACGCAAAACAAAACAAAACACCAAGTTATGATTTTATATCCTGAAAAATTATTATTTAAAAGTAAAGGAAGAAAAAATATAAATTTCTCACATAAACAAAAATTAAGGGAATTTGTTGCCAGTGGACCTACCTCTAAGGAACATTCAAAGAAGTTCTTTAGAGAGAAGAAAAATAATATAGGTTAGAAACTCAGCTTTTTATAGATAAAGAAAGAACATCAAAAAGGATATATGTGAAGGTAACATGAAAACTTTTATTCTCAATTGATCTAACAGATAACAGTGCCTAAAATAATAATAGCAGCAATGCATTTGATTGCATATGTTTATGTATATATAATATGTGTACATATATATGTGTATATATGTTTATATACAAGAAATGAACACTTACACATAAGCTTATATTCTCCTATACAAGAAATGAATAAAAGCAGTGATAAAGGAGGAAAGAGAAAGTGGTTGAGATTAATTTGTTATTATAATACACTCACACTATCAGTGAATAATATAATTTTACCTGAAAGAGGATTTAGATTAGGTTGAATGAATATTACAAAATCTAGGGGAACCACAAAATAATTAATAAAGGTATAACTGTTATCCTAAGAAAGGAGTCAAAAGGGAATCATATAAAACTTTAAATTAAAGCCGCAAAAGGCAGAAAAGTGAAAAATAAAAATAGGAATAATGGGCCGGGCGCGGTGGCTCAAGCCTGTAATCCCAGCACTTTGGGAGGCCGAGACGGGTGGATCACGAGGTCAGGAGATCGAGACCATCCTGGCTAACACGGTGAAACCCCGTCTCTACTAAAAAATACAAAAAATTAGCCGGGCGAGATGGCGGGCGCCTGTAGTCCCAGCTACTCGGGAGGCTGAGGCAGGAGAATGGCGGGAACCCGGGAGGCGGAGCTTGCAGTGAGCTGAGATCCGGCCACTGCACTCCAGCCTGGGCGACAGAGCGAGACTCCGTCTCAAAAAAAAAAAAAAAAAAAAAAAAGGAATTGAAAACATCGGCAACAAATGGAAAACAGCAAGAAATATGGCAGATACTAATTCAACTATATAAATATTCATTTTGAACTTCAATAGTCTAAATTCCCAAAATCAAAAACTGAGACTGAGTGCATATATATTCAGGGCAACCTGAATCTACGCTCCAAGAAAAAAAAAATACAGATACTGTCAGAGTGAATCACAAAATAAGATACAACTCTATATTGTCTAGAAAAAGCAACTTTAAAAATAAAGACACATGTAGATTAAATGTAAATGAATGAAGAAAAATATATCATACTAAGACTAATCTAAAAAAGATGGAATAGGTACATTAATTTCAGACAGAAAAGACTTCAAAGCAGGGACACTTATCAGGGATAAACAAAGGCATTACATAACGGTAAGAGAGTCAGTTCTCTAAGAAGACACAACGATCCTTAACATGTGTGCACCTAACAACAGAGTGTCAAACTACGTGTAGCAAAAACTGATAGAACTGAAAGAAGAAATAAATAAATCAAATATCATAGTTGATTATTTCAAACATCCTCTATAAAAAATGGACAGATTCAGCAGGCAGAAAATCAGTGAGGACCTAGCTGAACTCAACAACAAATTAAACTAGAAATCAAGAACAGAAAGACAACTGGAAAATCTCAAAATTTGAAAAAATTAAACAACACACTTTCAAATAACAAACGGTTCAAAGAAAAAACCTCAAGAAAAATTAAAAATTATTTTAACTACATAAAGATGAAATAAAAACTTATCAGAATTTGTTGGATGCAGCAAAACCAGTGAATAAAGGTAAATTTATAGCATTGAATTAGTATATTTGAAAATAAGAAATCTATAAAATCAATAATCTAAGTTTCCACCATAGGGAACTAGAAAAAGAACAACAAACTAAATGCCAAGTAAACAGAAGAAAAAAAAATTAGTACAATAGACATCGATAAAATTGAAAACAGGAAATACATTTTTGAAAACTAGCAAAACTGAAAGTTGATTATTGGAAAAGATCAATAACATTGATAAGTCTCTAGCCAGTGTAACTAAGAAAAAAAGAAGGATAACACAAATTATGGACATCAGAAGTGAAAAAGAGGATATCATTGAAGATTCCATAGATATTAAAATAAAAATCAAGCCATGATATGAATCACTTCTTGCCCACAACTATGATAACCTAGATGAAATAGACAAATTATCGAAAGACACAATCTGCCAAAGCTCACGTAAGAAGAAATAACCAATCTAAATAGAATTATATCTATTAAATCAATTGAACAAGTAATCTGAAAGCACCAGGCTGAGATATGTTCACTGGTAAACTGTACCTATCATGTGAGAAGAATACTATACCAACTCTCTACAATCTCGTCAAGAAAGTAGAAGCAGAGGGAATATTTCCTAACTCTTTGAGACCAGTATTATAATGCCAAAATATAAAAGAGACATTACAAGAAAAGAAAACACAGACCACTACCTCTTATGAACTTAGATGCAAAAAGTCTCAATAAAATATTAGCAGATCAAATCTATCAATGTATACAATGAATTATATACCATGACCATGTGGGATTTATGTTAAATATGCAGGGCTGGTTCAAACATCAAATGCCAGTTAATATAATTCATCATATAAATAGGCTAAAAAATACAAACATGATCATATTAATTGATACCAAAAAAGCACAGAAAAAAAAAAGAAAAAAAAAAAAAAAACTAACACTCAGCCCTGATAAAAATCTCTCAGTAAGCCAGGAATAGAGGAGAACTAGCTCAGCTTGACAATAGGTGTCTACAAAAAGCCTACAATGGTGAGAATCTTAAAGCTTGCTCTTAACTAACATCCTACCTCATGGTGAGAAACTTAAAGCTTTCTCACTAAGGTTGGAAGCAATGCAAGGATGTTTCCTATTTCTGCTCCTTTTCAACATTGTACTGAAAGTTTTAGCTAATGCAATAAGACAAGAAATCAAAAAAAAAGATACAGTATTAGGAAAGAGGAAATAAAACTCTCTTTGCAGATTACATGGTCATTATATAGAAAATCCAAATGAATCAAACAAAAGTTTACTGGAACTGACGGGCAATTACAGCAAGTTTTCAGTATATAAAGTTAATATACAAACATCAATAGTTTTCTTACATACCAACAATGAACAGGCAGAATTTTAAAATTTAAAATGCAATACTATTTACATTAGCAACCCCAAAAATGTGGATGTTTGGCCCTCCACTCCTCATTTTGGAATTTGGTCCTCCGCCTTGTGAAAGGTGTGTGATCATAGGGGTAGGTGGTTCCCTGGTAAATGGCTTGGTGCTATATCCTTGAGGTCACAGGTGAGTTCTCCCTCTGTTGGTTCCTGCCAGAGCTGGTTGTTGAAGGAAGCCGAGCACCTCCTACCCCTCTCTCTTGCCTCTGCTCTCATTACATGATCTCTGCACATCAGCTTCCTTTTGCCTTCCCCGTGATTGGAAGCAGCATGAGGCCCTCATCAGAAGCCAAGTGGATGTTTGTGCCATGCTTCTACAGCCTGCAGGACACAGCCAAATAAACCTCTTTTCTTTCTAAATTACTCAGCTATCCCTTTATAGCAACACAAACAGAACTAAGACAGAAATTTGGTACTAAGAGTGGGGAGGTTATTCTGGACTGTCTAAATAAGCCCAATATATTACAAAGGTTCTTATAAGAGGAAGATTAAGGGTGTGATGAGACAAGCAGAGAACAGAGACGAAGGCAAGGATTTTAAGATGCTACACTGCTGGCCTAGAGTTCCAGAGGGAGGCATCCCTCTGGAACTCTAGAGGCAACCATGATTTTACTAAACTGGAAGTTAGGATTGCCACCCAGCCACTTTGGACTCCTCATGCCTCTTAGTCAACAGTCTGAGAAGGGAGTTACACTGTTGGCTGGGATGATTAATCCAAACTACCAAAAGGAAATTGGACTACGTGGAAGTAAGAAAGATTATGTCTGGAATACACAAGGTCCCTTAGGGCCTCTTTTAATATTACTGTGCCCTGTAATTATGGTCAATTAGAAACTACAACAACCAATACAAGAGGGATTATGAATGGCCCGGGCCCTTCAGGAACAAAGGTTTGGGTCACCTCACCAGGTGAAGAACCATGATCAGCTGGAGTGCCTGCTGAAGGCCAAGGGAATACACAATGAGTAGTAGATGAAGATAGTTACAAATACCAGCTACAACCACATGACAGATTATAGTAATAAAGGATGTAATTGTGATGAGTATTTTCTCCTTATTTTGTTAAGAATATGTTTGTGCTTATATACACCCATATTAAGCAAATATCTTTGTTTTATTTCCTCTGTTATTCCTTTATCTTGTAACATAATATCAATTAACTTTGTATCAGCATTTAAGTATTATAAATTTTGCATCGTAGTGTTTAAGTCATGGGATATCAGAAATAAACATTACTCAATAACTTACTTCCTCTTCTGGGAATAGGATTAGTGTGTTTTCAGTCATATATCAGGTGGAATGATGATCTTCTTATTGTCTTTATTTGGAAATTAAGTATAATTTAAGGAGACGCATATGGATGTCAAGTTGATGAAGGGCAAACTTGGGATGGTTATTATAAGGTGTCAACTTGACTGGATTGAGATATGTCTAGATGACTGATGAAGCATTGTTTCTGGGTGTGTCTGTGAAGGTGTAGGTGTCACCTTGACTGGATTGAGATATGTCTAGATGACTGATGAAGCATTGTTTCTGGGTGTGTCTGTGAAGGTGTAGGTGTCACCTTGACCGGATTGAGATATGTCTAGATGACTGATGAAGCATTGTTTCTGGGTGTGTCTGTGAAGGTGTAGGTGTCACCTTGACCGGATTGAGATATGTCTGGATGACTGATGAAGCATTGTTTCTGGGTGTGTCTGTGAAGGTGTAGGTGTCACCTTGACTGGATTGAGATATGTCTGGATGACTGATGAAGCATTGTTTCTGGGTGTGTCTGTGAAGGTGTAGGTGTCACCTTGACTGGATTGAGATATGTCTAGATGACTGATGAAGCATTGTTTCTGGGTGTGTCTGTGAAGGTGTAGGTGTCACCTTGACTGGATTGAGATAAGTCTAGACGACTGATGAAGCATTGTTTCTGGGTGTGTCTGTGAAGGTGTTTCCATAAGAGATTTACCTGTGAGCCAGTGGACTGAGAGAGAAAGCCGCTTCCTAATGAGTGTGGGTGCTATCTAGTCAGCTGCAGACGTGACTAAAACAAAGCAGGTGGAAGGGGGGGTGTCCCCCATGCTTAATTCTCATTTGCCTGTTCTCTTTCTCTCTTTCTGCCTCTCACCCTGCCCTTTCTCTTCTGGAGCATGATACTTCTCCTCCAGCCCCTGGACATCAGACTCCAGGTTGTTCCTTTGGCTTTCAAACTCTGCATCTTGTACCAGCGGCCACCCAGGGGATCTCAGGCCATTGGTCTCAGACTGAGGGCTGCACTGTCAGCTTCCATGGTTTTGGGGCTTTTGGAATTAAACTGTGACACACTACCACCTTCCCTGGAAGCCACACGACTCACTTTTCTCTTTCTCCTGCTTGCAGACAGCCTGTCATGGGACTTTACCTTTGTAATCATTTGAGCCAATTCTCCCTAATAGAATCACGTTCATATAGAGATGAATTTTGATTCCAACCAAAATTTCAGCAGTGATTTTATAGATGTCAAAAAAAAGGATTCTAAAGTTTATAGGGAAAACCCAAAGAGCCAGGATAACTAATGAAATATTGACAGAGAAGAACATTGCAGGACTGATACTACCCAGCTTCCAGACTTACCATAAAGCTACCATCATAAAATACAGTCAGGTATAAACAAATAGAGCAATGGAACAGAACAGAAAGCCCACTAATAGACCCACGTCAATATAATCAGTTGATTTTTGAGACAGAACAAGAGAAATACCATGAAGAAAAGAGAATTTTTTTTTAACAAATGGTGCTGGAACAACTGGACTGCCACCTGTAAAAATGAATTCAGACACAGACATTAAACCCTTCACAAAAAGTAACTCAAAATGGATCACAGATTTAAATGCAACATGCAAAACTATAAAACTCTAGAAGAAATATAGGAGAAAACCTACATTACCTTGGAGGCTGACAACTTTTCTTGATATATACCAAAGGCATAATCCATGAGACAAATCATTGATAAGCTAGGCTTCAATAAAATGTAAAAGTTCTGCTCTATGAAAGACAATGTCAGGGGAATGAGAAGACAAGCTAAAATGAGAAGACAGACTACAAGAAGTTATTTGCAAAGGAAACATTGAATAAATGACTAATATCCAAAATTTAAAAACTCAATGACAAAACAAACAACCAGATTTCAAAATTAGCCAGACCTTAAGAGACATCTTACCAAGATATATACATGGTGAGTAAGCATAGGAAAAGATTCTCCATGTCATATGTCATCAGAGAAGTGCAAATTAAAACATCAATAAAGCTGGGCATGGTGGCTCATGCCTGTAATACCAGCACTTTGGGAGACTGAGGTGGATGGATGACTTGAGGTCAGGAGTTTGAGACGAGCCGGGCCAACATGGTGAAACCCCATCTCTACTAAAAATACAAAAATTAGCCAGGTGTGGTGGCAGGCGCCTGTAATCCCAGCTACTCGGGAGGCTGAGGCATGAGAATCTGTTGAACCTGAGAGGCAGAGGTTGCAGTGAGCTGAGATCGCGCCATCACACTCCAGCCTGGGGGACAAGAGCGAGACTTCATCTAAAAAAAAAAAACAATCAATAAAATGAGACCCCTTACCTATTAGAATGGCCAAAATCCAGACCACTGACAACATCAAATGCTGGTGAAGATGTGGAGCAACTGGAACTCTCCTTTATTGCTGATAGAAATGCACGATAGTACAGCCACTCTGGGAAACAGTTTGGCAGTTTCTTACAAAACTAAACACACTGTTTCCATGTGATATAGAAATCACACTTCTGGGTATCTACCCAAAGGAGATGAGAACTTAGTTCGATACAAAAACCTGCACATAGATGTTTCATATACACCATGGAATACTATGCAGCCATTAAAAAGGATGAGTTTGTGTCCTTTGTAGGGACATGGATGCAGCTGGAAACCATCATTCTCAGCAAACTATTGCAAGAACAGAAAACCAAACACCGCATGTTCTCGCTCATAGGTGGGAACTGAACAATGAGATCACCTGGACTCGGGAAGGGGAACATCACACACCGGGGCCTATCATGGGGATGGGGGAGGGGGGAGGGATTGCATTGGGAGTTATACCTGATGTAAATGATGAGTTGATGGGTGCTGACGAGTTGATGGGTGCAGCACACCAACATGGCACAAGTATACATATGTAACAAACCTGCACGTTATGCACATGTACCCTAGAACTTAAAGTATAATTTAAAATAAAAAAAAAAAACCTTTTATTCATAATTGTCAAAACTTGGAGTCAACCAAGATGTCACTCACTGTGTGATGAAATAAATTAACCCTGGTTCTTCAAAAAAATATGATATTATTCAGAACTAAAAAGAAATGAGCTATCAAGCATGTTACTAAGTGAAAAACAGCCAATCTGAAAGGGCCACATACTGTCTGATTCCATCAATATGACATTCTGGGAAAGGCAAAAGAGAAAAATATAAATTGTTGTCAGGAGTTGGAAGCGAGAAGAAAAGGGAATAGTTGAAACTCAAAGGATATTGAGGGCAGTGAAAATACTCTGTATTATCCTACAATGTTGCATACATACCATTACATCAAGAGTGAACCCTAATGTAAGCTATAGACTTTGGGTGATTATGATGTGTCAATGTAGGTTCATCAAGTGTAACAAAGGTAGCCCTCTGGTAGGGAATGCTGATAATGGGAGAAGCTCTGTGTGTGTGAGGGCATACATAGCTTCCTTCATGGAATCTCTGTAACTTTCACTTAATTTTATATGAAACTAAAATTGCTCTAAAACAAAATTGCATAAGATCAGGAAAAGGCAAAGATGTCCTGTTTTCAACATATTCTAGAAGTGGTAGCAGTGAAATAGGATGAAAAAATGAAACAAAATCATATGGATTGGGGTGGGAAATGAAAAATCCCTTTCTACTTACAAATTTAATCATTTTTTATAAAATTCTAAGGGATATACAAAATGATATTAGAACCAATGAGTTTGCTAAGGTTGTAGGATACAGGGTAACAACTAAAATAAGAAATTAAAATTTTAAACAAATATTATTTATAACAGTATCAAAATGTTTTCTGAAGAATAAAGGTAAATTTGAAAAATAATATGCAAAACCTGTAAGCAGAAAACTATAAAACATTGCTAGGGAAAATTTTAAAATATCTCAATAAATGGAGAGATATACTCATGTATCAGAAGGTTAAATATATGAAAATGTCAGTTACGCTCTAATGTGTTAGATTTAACACAACGGTGTAATAAAGAGTAAAATTTTCCTAGAGCTATCAAAGCTCTGAGAAATTTCCAACTCCATCTTTTATTATAAGGCTGAGATTTATGTTTCTATTAATCTTACAAATGATGAAACACTCAAAATAGTAAACTGTTTGTCCTCAAATTAATGTTTTTCTGTATATTTTTTGTTTGCTTTTGAACGTTTTCCTCCTAACACTGGCATTGTCTACTCTCTGAGCATGCCTTGTTTGGCCTATGCAGTTATTTCTCTATACAAATAACGGTAGAGACTTTATAGAGAATTCTAAACAGATTACTGACTCTACAGATAACTCCATATGTGATTGCAGTGATACCTCTGTTAGGAATCTTTCAGAATCAATACACAAATTAGCCGGGCGTGGTGGTGCAGGGTGCAGGCCTGTAATCCTAGCTACTCAGGAGGCTGAGGCAGGAGAACGGCTTGAACCCGGGAGGCGGAGGTTGCAGTGAGCCGAGATCCACTGCGCTCCAGCCTGGGCAACAGAGCAAGACTCTGTCTCAAAAAAAAGAGAGTCTTTTTCTAGTAAAAAGGAAAGGACCCTGCATTGAGGCCATGAAGGGATGTGATACGTCAGATGCTGGGATTTGGACAAGAGTGTCTCTGGGACCCTGCCCATTGTTACGAGGCATCTCTGAGTCAGCCGGCAGATGTTCTGCTGGAATGTAGGGAGAGAATAAGGGTCTGTCTAGAGGGCGCCAAGAGGTCACACCTGCATTCTAAGCCAGGGGCAAGTGAAGAAGCAGAGACGGGAATGTACCACGGCTGGAGGTCAGGGCTTGTTGAGAGCTGAGCAATACAGGACATGGGCTCTGTGACAGTGGATTCAGAAATGGCCCATGAAGCCTAGAGAATATTCTTTCCTGGGATGTTTATGCTGGATTGAAGGTAGCTGGTATAAGGCTGAGCAGACAATCTTCCCGGGGTTGCAGTCTACGAAGTTATTCAGAGTCCCCTGCTTAACGTAGGCTCTGCTGCCACCACCTTGAAATTCTCCATAAATTCTGAGCAGCAGCAGAGCATGTCTGGTGTAGGGAGAGAGGCTTTCCACTTTCTCCCCGTGCCATTGCTGGGTTCTCCTGCTGGGCCAAGCACAGAGGTTGTTGCTGCCAATCTTAGCTCTCCAGTATCAATGCTCCTTTTCCGCTTCCTCAACCTCTGGGGTCTGCACAGGGACTCTGCTGTTTACAAAATGGCAAAAAATGGCCTGTCCATCTGAGAGATTAGTGACTTTAACCATGCAAAGGGTGGCTGCCAATGTTTTGTGGCCAAGAGCTGTGTGGCCAAGTGTAACCAGTTGGCTTTGTGGAAGATTGTCTCTCCTGACGGGGCTGGCGTGAGGCTGTGCTCAGTTGCTCGACGGGCAAAGCCTATCCCAAAGTTCTCCCTCAGTGTCACAGAGTTCAGATAACTGGGACAACCTGTTACCATTCAGATGGACACCTTCCGATATAAAAGTCCGAGGCTGCCATTTCTCTCAGTGTCAGCGGTGGCGTGACATAGGGGACGTCTGGCTTTTTGCTCTTCTAGAGCTCTCCTCTGAAAATGGTCAGATAGGGGAAAAGGAGCAAGTAATGTTCTCCCCTGACTTGAGCTACAGTTTATATGATGTGGAGGTAGGTGAGTTGGATATTTACATTGTCTCTCTCTGTCCTCTAATTACGCACCAGAGAAAGCGAGTGAATGAATGCTGGCCAGCCTGTTCTAATTCTTCAGTTGGGTGTGCAACTCATCCTCTCTGGACTAAGTTTTTAGAAACTGAATTCTTTTAATACCACAGCTCACATTTCTCCATTGTAAGACTGAATCTGTTCCTGTCCCAAACCGGTGAAGAGTAGTGTGGATTATTCCATTACTCATACAAAAGACTGATGCACCCACATTGGAGTCTGAGAGCCCCAGAGACTCACAACCGGGTGTCCTTGTTCCTTAGACACAGACAGCAAACATCTCAGCTGAGACTTTGACTCAGGATTCCTTCCAACAAGTTTTAACATGTTGCTTCACATTTTCCTTTAGGTAAGCGGGCAATTAGCTGAGCCAGCCGTACTACACACAGGCCTGCTGGCTTCAGCAGGTGGCGGGGACAGAACATGGGTCCAGACATGGGGTGGGTTGGATTTCCACACCGTAAGAAAACACTCGGAGCTCAGGATTGAACAACGTTTGCTCCCTTTATCCACAGGAAAAGGTCTGTTCTCGTCGCAATGGCGGAGAAGGTGCACGACTTGGCCTCTTGCTCCAAAGGCAGAAGCACTCTGCCAGCCAGCGTGAGGCCACACCCATGTGTGCTGAAAGTGCAGCCACAGTCATCAGCGTCTTCTTCTATTCCACCTAAATAAGGCTCAACGGCAAACTGAAATCTTATTGCAATTGGTTAGACAACAGGATTTTAAAAGGTCTGAGAAGAGGATTACCATATCGTTACGATATTACAGTCTGATTTAAACAATTCTGTTTTCTTGTAAGACTTGCTCATGCAATATCTATTTTACATGTGGTACAAACCCCAACTGGGATTGAAAAACAACAACAATGAGAATTTGACATTCCTCAAAGAGTACTTTCTTATTAACCAACAACAACAATTAGGAAATGTTTCAAGTAACTTTAATCTCTGTGCTTGAATACACATTGTTCATTTTCCTATGTCAACAAATACAGGCTGATGTTTTAGAACAGATTTCCATATGCTAATTTATCTCTTTCCTTTTCTGAAAGATTGTCTTTCCTGACTGTTAATTCCAGCTGACGGAATGGTTTTGCTTTTTATTCTCTGCAAAATAATGCACTGTTGCAAAGTGATTTCTAATAAACAGTATCTAGGAAAGACCTACAATACTGATTGTTTTTGACAACCAAAAATGCATTATTAATGAAATAATGTCATTGGCAGCATCCTGGCCACAAGCTGATTATTTACAGTGTATTTTTCTGTTCAGAACTGTGGACCTATAGTACAGCCACTATGGAAAACAGTGTGATGATCTCCCCAAAACTAAAAATAGAACTACCACACAATCCAGCAATCCCACTACTGAATATTTATTCAAAGGAAGCGAAATCCATATGACATCCTCCTGTTTATCACAAAATATTCACAAGAGTAAAGACAAGAAATCAACCGAAGTGCCTATCCACAGATGAGTGGATAAAGAAACCGTATATATAGTATATATATATATTTATTTATATATTTATATATAGTTTTTATACAATTCATATGTGTGTGTGTGTACATATATATATTCTCTTTCCTTTGAATAAATATTCGGTAGTGGGATTGCTGGATTGTGTGGTAGTTCTATTTTTAGTTTTGGGGAGATCATCGCACTGTTTTCCATAGTGGCTGTACTATAGGACCACAATTCTGAACAGAAAAATATGCTGTAAATAATCAGCTTCTGCTCAGGATGCTGCCTATATGGAATACTATATATATATATGGAATACTATATATAAAATATATACTACATGTATATACTATGTATACTATAGATAATATATAGTATATATTTATATAGTATACACTATAAATTTATATAGTATATATACTATACTATATATAGTATAGTATATACTATATATACAAACTATATATAAAATATATGGTATATATATATTTATATATACTATATATAAAATAATATACTATAATGGATATGATAATCATACTATATATTATACTATATATACTATTTATATACTATATATTATATACTATAATATATATACTGGAATACTATGCAGCCATAAAAAAGAAGAATCATGTCATTTGCAACAACGTGGATGGAACTGAAAGTCATTATGTTAAGTGACATAAGTCAGTAACAGAAAGACAAATACTGCACTTTTATTCACATGTGGAAGCTAAAAAATGTCTCACAAAGTTAGACAGTAGAATGATAGATTCCAGATACTGGGAAAGGTGTGTAGATGAGAGGGGGGACTACAGTTTTATGTTTCTTTTTTTTCCTATTGACCACTGGGAGAGGAGGTGACTAGAGTTAACAAGGATGTATTATATATTTCAAAGTAGCTAAAGAGAGGACTTGTAATGTTTTCAATACATAGAAATGATAAATACTCAAGATGATGATATCCTAAATGCCTTAACTCAATCATTCCACACTCTACTCATGTAACAAAATATCACATATACCCAATAAATGTATACAAATATTGTGTTTCAATTTTAAAAAAGAATCTAGATCCTTGCCTTCCATTTAGAGCTTCACTGGGATGGACGACATTACTGGGAAGATTGTGGAGATGCAAATGTGCTCCATAGAGTCCAAATGAGTCTACAGTGAACAGTAGGAGTGACCAGACATGTTTAAAATTGTGACTCCTACTGTATTTCATTAACATTATTTTTCAGCTTTAACTTAGTCAATCTTGATTATCCTAGATCAGAGGTCCCTCAAATTATACAATCTATAACTAATAAAGGTAATTTTTAAAAGAAATACTATTTCTAGAATTGTAAGTAGAATGTCAGCGGTCAATACAGAATGCACTCTTTCCATCCAGAGCTGGCTCTAAATTGTAGCTACAAAAAAAAAAAAAAAAAAAGAAGAATACAAGACCTAAAGTAAAACTCAACATTATTTTAATTTGCGTGATGGAAGTAGGGAGAAATCAGTAATGTATCCCAACAATGCAGCAAAATCTATAGCTCACACCGTAATTACAGTGGTACAAAAGGTCCAGAAGACCCTTTTGATTGCATTTGGTAGTGAACTGTTCCACATTTGAAGCTTACTAATTTTACAAAATATAATGTTTTATTTCATTGATTCACTCCAATTTCTGCTACTTAATTCACTAAAATATTTGTGCTTCTAGTCAAATTATGATGCTGCTGATAGAGGACTGGGTACCCATCGTTCCTGGGTCCCATATTAATTGTAGTATGAACTTTATTGAATTTACTGAAGTGCTTTGCTGGAGAGTCTCCAAACACTAACAGGCAAATGAAATTAAATAAAAAGGGTCAACTCTATTTAAGAGCATCATGTAAGTGCTTTAGAGAACGGGTCTAATTAAAGAGGCTGTAAACCAAAACCTCAAGTGCCAATGTCACCCCCCACCTGATCACACCCGTCATGCAGGGAAGCCGAGCGGAATTCGTCAGAGAACAGGGCATCTGAAGCCAAAACGAAGGGTGTTTAATCGAAGATGGGCTTTCTAACAAGTTCTAATAGATGCTCACAGAATTTCGATTGTGCTTGCAAAGACTGTGCAGAGAGTCCAACTCTTTTCACACCAAGGTAGACACCCTCTCTGAAGAAAAGAATTCTCTATGACTTAGGCCATCTGTGGACACGTTGCCCAATGGCTTTGGAAATGGGGCCTAATTTGTGTAATATTAGTTCCCGAAAAGACTGTGATGCATCCCCTTTGAAACATCACCTACCCCAAAATGCCATTACCTAGAGAAGTGCTTGAGGGCAGAGACGCTGTCTTGTTTATCCAGGTCCCAGCTCCCAACAAGTGCCTGGAACACGGTGAACAACGGAAAAATTAGCGAACGGGCATGAACAAGGAAACAGTGAAGAAACGACATGAACAAGCATTTTCACAAAATGGAAAATCCTTTGGTAATCACAAAGTTACCCACTAGACATCCAGTTTGTCTTCCTTTATGTGCCTAGCCAAGGATTCTTTGTAGGTTCTCAACCCAGTCCATTTTGGGGCTCACTTCAGACTTCACGTACGGACCGGAGGGGGACTGCCATTTGTTTCCAAGTGGCAGCGAGGGTGTTCTGACCACCAGCTGGTCAGGACGGACATCTGCGTAGTGCTGCTCCCGTATGACATGTCCACAGTGCTCAGCCACTCAGCCACAGACAACTGGTTGCTGGTGTGAGCCTTGCGGGCTGACACATGCCTGATCTACTGCCAAGAAGGTCACGGGCCCTCTGCCCATGGCCCCTGGGCCTCCAAAAACCGCTGTCCATTGGAACTTGGACATCCACGGATAAGTGAGAATGAAGCAGATCCTCACACTCACGGCTCTGGGGTCCCTGGAGGAGGTGAGGCAGGAATCTGAGGGGCGAGTGTTTCTGTCTGACGGGCTCTGGGATCCCTGGAGGAGGTGAGACAGGAATCTGAGGGGCGAGGGTTTCTGTCTGACGGGCTCTGGGGTCCCTGGAGGAGGTGAGGCAGGAATCTGAGGGGCGAGTGTTTCTGTCTGACGGGCTCTAGGATCCCTGGAGGAGGTGAGGCAGGAATCTGAGGGGCGAGTGTTTCTGTCTGACGGGCTCTGGGATCCCTGGAGGAGGTGAGGCAGGAATCTGAGGGGTGAGTGTTTCTGTCTGACGGGCTCTGGGGTCCCTGGAGGAGGTGAGGCAGGAATCTGAGGGGCGAGTGTTTCTGTCTGACGGGGCCTCTGGAACATCTGCCGAACGTGTGCCCAGAAGCCCCACAGAAGTGTTAACAAAGCAATGAAGCCAGTGTGGATCCGAGAAGCATGAATGCAGACCAAACCACCGGCAGACACCAGATGTGATGGTCAAGTTTCCTTCTCACGTGGGATTCAAAGTCTCTTTAGTTTTTTTTCAAAAAAGTTTATAACACATACATAAACATCATAGCTGATGTACACATTTTATTACGTACTTTTAAATGCTGGAACATAACATTTGATGAAAATCCTGAATCCTGTTTAGGGCTGAAGCTCATTTGGTTGACTGGGTCAACACAGGTGGGTCAATGAGAGGAGGAGGGCAGGAAACTTTGACGCAGTAGCGGTTGCACGGGCTGGAGTGTGAGGGCAGAGAGCACAATCTCACGTCAGTAAAATACTGTCCTTGCACGAGTCACAGCTGCCAAGTGCACTTTCACGTGCTTGTGAAATGTGCTATGATCTTTGCAGACAGCATTGAAGTAAACGTTAGAAAATGCAAAGAGGAACAAGTATCAGATTCATCTTCTCACTCAGGGCAACAGGTGCCTCCCTGCTCGTAAAGACCAAATGAGCCCAGAGCATTTTCTGAGGAGTCATTGTTGGCCTATTGGGGACCAGTCACGCTGCTATGTGTGGGGACTCATGGCCTTCCTGAGGGCCAGGGAAACAGAGGGACAGGGGACAGCCCACAGGGTGGCTTCCAGAAGCAGGGCTGCCCATGGTGTAGGGAACACAGAGTGGTGGGGCACGGCTCATGATACTTGTGCTGTTTCTTTTCTTTCCTTTTTTTTTTTTTCTGTTTTTGTTTTTGCTTGTTTGCTTGTTTGTTTGTTGTTGACACAGAGTCTCACTCCATCACCCAGGCTGGAATGTAATGGAATGATCTCAGCTTACTGCAACCTTTGCTCCTGGGTTCAAGCAATTCTCCTGCCTCGGCCTCCCTAGCAGCTGGGACTGGATGCACACCAGCATGCCTGGCTAATTTTTTTGTATTTTTAGTAGAGACGGGCTTTCACCATGTTGGCCAGGCTGGTCTCGAACTCTTGACCTCAGATGATCTGCCCACCTCAGCCTCCCAAAGTGCTGGGATGACAGACAGCTTGTGCTGTTTCTAAAGCTGACTGGACTTCCCTAAGTTGGTGGTTCCCCGAGTTGAGGGGTTAAGAGAACATCATTGCTTGGTTCTGAGTCTAGACCAATGGGATCACCATTGTTTCAGGTGAAAGAGGCATCCGTGATTTTCAAAATTTCTCTGGACAATCCTGATGGACTTGTGAGGTGGAGAAAATGCTCTTGGTAGACTGGAGGGATATGATTCCAGGCATTGCTCTAAACAAAGGCAGGGCAGCCACAAACCACATGGCCTCCTAGGAAGCTGCCCTTGTTTGGGCTGGGGCAGAGGTGGGCGTGTCTCACCCTGTGAGTGGTGAAGCTGAGAATTTGCAAGAACCATGCCAAGAACCAGGGGCAGGGAGCCCTTCCCTCTATCCAACAATGCCAGGATGCACAGGAATGTACTGAGTGACATGGTGGAGTGTGGATTCGGGTAGGAGGAGGTTAGAGAACCGGAGGCTGAGAGGCCAGGTAGGTGCTGTGAACACAATGCATGCATGCAGGAGCAGGGAGAGAAGACTTTGTATGGGACTTTAGAGATGATCGGGTTCAATCCGTTGGTGGTTAAGATAAGGAAATCAGGGTTAAATGATTTGCTGGAGAACCCCAAAAATGTGTCAATAAAAGAAGAAAGTGTAACATATAATATGCCACTAACATAGCTCATACAGTTGATTAGACTTTGTACAAGCGAATTCCTCTCACAAGGTACTGGGCTATTTCATGTAATAATATAGTCCACTAGTGTAATCATCCTAGCAAAGAAGAAGATGAAATAGCATGCGGAGAAAATAGTGGGCTCCCCCAATCAGCAGTTGAAAGCAAAACACCCGTTAGCCAAATGACAAAAGAGGACCACAGCAGTCAGGCCACAGTATGGATGAAGGGAAAATTATACTTCATGGACTCTTATTCCAGAGTCTTCAGGATTGTCTCCCCACAGGAAACTCCAGAAGATTCTAGGTCTATCAGGAGAGAGTCAGACCTAATCTTCCTGAGATCTGGGGTGTTGTTTTATATCTAGATTAATTCTAAACTGTCCAACCCTAAAGAAAGGCCCCAACTCTACCACCAACCTGACCCAGCAACTTCAAATCAAGCCAAACCCAGATTACAGGATCAAGGTGTGTTGAGATCATTCTGCAGTCAGCTAGAACACCAGGGTCAACAGTCATTGTAAAGTTAGCCGAGCTACGTGCTTAGAAGTCCACCTTTCTTTTTTTCAGTTTTGTATTTAACACAACATTTTCATATATGAGTTGTGTATAATTTGTCTATTCTTTCCATGTTCTCACTTACATCAAAATGGGTATTATATTAGGAATAACGGTCTAAAACCCGTTTGTAGAATTACCAGAAATTGTGTCTTCCACTGGTTGATCCATTCAGGCTATACCGGATGATTTTCTCAGGCAATCCCCTGGGAGGCATGAAGAATGAAGAATGTTAATGAGTGTAGCTCAGCAGTCCCAAAGTCATTCCCTGGTGGGATCACATTCCCTAGAGTTCCCCTGTCACCTACAGCAGTGGGCTGTACTGTGGTTGCATCCTGGGAATGTCTACGAGCAAAACCTCCACAGAGTCCAGAATTGCAGGAGGCAAAACAAGGCTTGAAAGATGCTCACCTCCTGTTGTTTCTTGGAATGAACACCTGCAGAAGGGCAGGTGTAATGTATTCCTGTTTTCCGTGACTGGAGAGATGCTTGCATATTCATAGAATTTTCTGCAAAGATAAGCAAGACCTTCAGTCAGGGGCCAGGGAGAAGTTCTTTGCTTTCACAGTACATTCTTTGTCTTTAAGCTTTTACCAACAGCATTTGTTACACCTTAAAATAAAAGTCAATTAATAAAAAATGATTTCAGATTTGCTGCCTCACAACAAATGAGGGCGTGTGCCTTTGGTCCCATTGCCCCAGGCCTCTTGGAAAGCATTGACCAAGGCACTCCTGCTCCTGGTTTGTACCCAGAGACCTTCCTACTCACTGCCTTGCCCTTGAATTTCCACGCACACCACAGCCAGTTCTCTCTTCTCGACCCTTCGGTGAACCAGGAACCAGCACATGACTCCAAGCTATTTGACAGATGAAGCACCGCCTAGGATTATGTGCTGTTCCAATAACATCAAACAGAAGGGAACTTGGTCTAACTTCACTCCCCCATGCCGTCATGCCCAATAGATTGCAACCATCTTATTAAAGTAGGAGCCGTGGTTATGATTTACTCCAGGCAGGCCTGATGGCTTTAGTCACTTGTGGTACATGAGGTCCTGTTGAACTGGAAAGAATTCAGAGGGTAGCTCTCTGGAAGGCAGATATGACGTGGAGAAGCAAAGGTGTTACCTTGTATCCCTGATAAATTGATGCTGGAAACAAATTGTTATTCCCATCTACTAATAACATGAACTCTTATTTGTGTATCTTTCTGACTGCTCTGCGAATACCCTGTCCGATGTGGTATAAATAATAGATATTGCGTGACCGTGGTTAGTTGAATGGAATTTTTAACTTTCATTCCTTTGGAATGAGCACTGGTTTTGAATTATGTTATCATTTATTACAAGGTCCAGTGGCGTACATTCTCTAGGCCTTTTCCTGGCTCCCAAATTGTATGTATTTAGCATAGATAGTGCAGGACACCTTTAATTACACATTTTAAAAATGCGTAAGGCATGCGTGTACTCAAATGGACACACGGTTCTGGATAATGCCTGGTAACTACGTTTGCAGGAATGAGAATGCCTCAGTGTCGCCAAGTCAAATGCATTTTGCGATTGACCTATTTTGAGGAAAGATGAATTACTGAGCAGTAGCTAACTCCATCAATGGTTAATAATTTTACATGCTATTCTTTTTTGAAAAGGCTTATTTAAATGTTTATCAGTTGTGCAAAGTGGAGCCGTGCGGGGGAGTCACAAGGGATGGCTCATCATTGCCTATGCATGGGAGCGTTGTAGGAAGATTAAAATAACATTGAGTAGATTCTGTAAATGAAGGAGAGAACTAACAGAAGCCTCCAGAGTCCATTATAAATTTTAATAATACATCAAGGTAATGTAACTGAATAACCGATCTCTAAGGGAAGAAACACAACATTTGGCTAATATTACAATTTAAATTATGAAAACAAAAAGAGCTTTTAGTTAATCTTGTCTTTCTGCTTTTATTCTTCAGGCTCTTTTTTATTTTCCCTGAATCCAAAACACCATGTAAACAAATAAAAGTACGGGGGAAAATAAACAGTTTGGCATCTCAGTAGATTAATTAATGTGCTTCAGCCTTGGCACCAGTAGGCGAAAATTATGTGCATAAATAATATCACTAATTAAAAAGATGCAGATTAACATGCAAATAATGCTAATGAGGATCTGCAATTCCAGAGTGGGCTCGCATAACATCAACAATTTAATGGGTTGGAAGGCTCGTGTTTGCATTACATTAATAAATTTCAAAGACCTTGCATAAAAAAGTTCTGTCGGAGCCTCTGTTTTCCACTTGTGAGTTGTAAATTCTGTGGGCAGTCACAAGCACTCGCCGGCAGATGCCAAAGTCATTATCTCAGAGACTGTCGAGAGGAGCCTCGTGCCAGCGTGACCAGCTGCTGGGAACTGGGCAGTAGGCACGATTCCGTGCCAATTATTCATATTATTTGGGTAGTCTTGATATTTATTTAAACTGATTAATATTTTGTGCTCTGCATCTTGATCTGGAGGGAAATCATTTTAAGCAAGCAAAGTTTAAAAAAAAATAAAAACCTTATCAGTCTTTGATGTGTCATGGAAGTTGAATGCATAATGGAACTGATTAAGCAGACGTAATTCCAAACCACAGACAAAAACAACATAAAGTGCCTTTAATGATGTCATATCATGTTGAAATAAAGTATTATGGCATTGCAGGCTGAGTGGGCCATAATCCATCGGGCTCTATTGCAGAATCAAAAGGCTGGTCGGCTGCAAAACGCTGTTTCCTTTGCTCTTGGCTGCATGCACGATGATGCTTCTGTGGATGGATTTTTAAGGAGAAAAGCAAAGACTGAAAAAGACCACATCGAATTCCTTTCTAAAACACCAAATTACCTTCCTCCGTCTCCCCGGCCGGTCTTCGTCCTCACCCAATCCTGAGCCGAGGCCTCCCCAGGCCAGTTCCCAACATCACAACATTTGGGAACAGTGTATGTGGCAGTTGGCCTCGCGGGTCACCAGAATGCTGATCTCCTGCCAGTGAGCTGTCCGCACTCAGACTCTCCAGAGGGTTGAAAAATGTCCTTTCCCTGGAAGCTAGCGGTGAGTTAGGATTCCTGAGAGCAGCCCAGTTGCAATCTACAGGGCCGGCATCAACGTGGTCAAATCAGGAGACAACTGGCAACTTTGTGCCAGAGCAAAGCTCCACCTCAAGTGGCTGTGGGAGGAGAAGCAGTCTGGCGACTTCCGGAACACAGCTCCCCGTGCCAGCCAGGCATTCCTTCTCTGTGAAAGGCAAGAGGAGCAACTGTGCCTTGCACAACAGCCCACGTTCCTAGAGTTGACACTCCACCCTTCCCAGGTCCCTGCATTCACGGATGTCCTGGTTCCTGCAGCAAGACCCCCATGCTCACATCTACCGAGCATGCTTGATTGAGGATGCTTAGACATGTATCTCCTGACCTAAGGCTCCCCTGCTGTGGTGAGAGCCTGGCCCTCTCGTCCTGCTGCCAGCCCCACCCCATGCAGTGTTGACCGTGTGGAGGATTAGGAGACCAGGGGAAAAACCTCAATAGTTGCAGATTTCATGTGTGCTTGCAGTCCTGCCAATTCAGATAACCTCAGGGAGAAACAGAACCAAAACTAGAGCTTTTAAAGCTTCAAACACAGATGTCAAGTGGCGGCTCCCCCAGGACACTTCAGGCTCTTCTGCAGGCTCCACAGCCTCCCCTACGGTCCTCGAGTTCTGGCTGTAGGAGTCAGTGGAAACCTTTCTTTCCTCCCTCCCTATCACCACCTTCTCTCACAAACATTGGGAGTGTGGGGGAGAGGGTGTTTTTGAGTCTCACCCAGGAGATCCTGGCCTCCCAACCCAGGGCCCCACTCCTGACGCTTAGATGATGGGTGAGGATGGAGGGGATACACCAGGGAGAGGTATGTTCAGCACTTTTGAAGTTGCTTCTAGAACTTGCTTGGGGAATGGGCTATCCCGTTCACATCTCTGCAACTTTGTTTTCTGCATGCATTGTTATCTCTGCAACTTTGTTTTCTGCATCCATTGTTATCTCTGCAACGTCGTGCTCTACTTGCATTGTTATCTCTGCAACGTTGTGTTCTACTTGTGTTGTTATGTCTCCATGACCACGCCTCACTAGTAGCAAGTGTTGTAGGGATGCATATGATTCACCTTTGCATCCACAGCATCCAACAGGTGCCAGGCTCGCAGCACATGTTCCACAGAGGACTGATGGGTGGTGAGGGTGGTCTGGCCAATCAGGACCCTCTCTGAATAACACTGAGCCAACAACTTTAAGTCACTGCCATCTCAGCCACCACGCACTGAGTGTCTGCTGCATGCCAGGCACTGCACAGAGCACTTTCCACCCATTATTGTGTAAATTCTCCCTGGAACCCTGGGAGCCAGGACACACACTTTCCCCAGGACATATTCAAAGACTTTCTGACCCTGAAAATCCCACTCTTCCCTCCAAGTCACACCACTTGCCACAGTGTGACGTATGGTGTTCAAAGCAAGAAGAATTCAAAGCTAACGGAAAGAGCACCATACATGCTAATTATTTGCAAACATTTTCATCATGATTAACTAATTGAGCCATATACAGTCCACTGTTCCTTAAACTTTTTGATACAAAAGAATGCATACAGAGCTGTGTGCCTTCCTCACAGGTCCCTCGACAACAAACTTGGGTTTATAGTTCTCATAGGTAATGATGAGAAACTAATGGGATTTTTATTGTTGGTAAGTTGGTATATGTATATGTGTGTGTGTGTATATATATATAGAGAGAGAAATATGTACATATACCATATATAACAATAATATATAGCTATACACACATATATACCACAATTTTGAAATGTATGCCTTAAAATATGTAAATTGCATTCTAGTGAAAAGGCTGCTGTAGACGTGTTCCCCAGTGCTGTCTGCAAGTTTGCGGTAATGGTTTAGGGTGTCCTTTTGCAAGTAGAAAAGATGTAAATGAAGAATCGAGGCTGGCTCACACACTTCACCGTCCCTCAGAAGACTCAGTGGATAGTGCACTTCTGAACTTGCACATCTAGCCATGCATTCAAACAGCTTTCTACTGTATTCTGGGAGTGTCTGGGCAGATGGTAGAAGGCATGTAATCCTTGCTGAAATTTCCAAGAAATATTTGCATGAGGAGAGAGAAGAGAAAAATGGGGGATGAGGGCAGACTAAAAAGAAACCTCTAGGCCCAGAGGGAACATAGGCGTGGAGAACGGCAAAACCTGTCCAAGGAATTCCGCTTCTGGCTCAGACCTCATGGCGTACATATTAGTTGAATGACTGAAAGACCATCTCTCTCTTTGGCCCCAAGCACTTGTTAAGTTTATAACTGTATGAAGCTACCTGATGATATGGCTTTTCCCCCACCTGCACCTGACGCTAAGGTTGTTGCGGACAAGTGAAGTTCTCTGGCTGTTTCACCTTTGGCACCTCACTAAGTGGGCCTAGCAAGTGGAGGAGGATGAGGATGGGGACAGCAACCCCAGTCAAGGTGCCTCTGGCCACAGCCCACAGAGCACTGACCTGGTCTAATGGCCCCTGGCCAGACCCAGGCCCTCCCAGCTGAATGTGGCCATAACTCCCACTCCAGTTGTCACTGGAGTTCGTACAAACAGGTGCAGGAGAGGTCAGGCACAAGGACGCTTCCATTCCCCAGGCTAGTTCTAGGCTGTCCCTGCAGGTGTCCACGGCCTCGCCTGGGTCAACGCTCTATGTCCAGGGTGTGCCTGGCCCTCAGGCCAATGGAGCTTCAAGCAGAATTTATTCACAGCCACACCCTCCTGGGCATTTGGGAGGGCAGTCCTATTCCTCTGCTGTCCAGAACAGGGCACCGTGTGAGTGGAGAGCTGCTTCCCCAAGAAGCCTGAATTGCTGAACCCTGGCCCTTTAACCAGCTTTCCCTTCTCAGATTTTCCTCCAAAAGTTCAGGAACCAGTTCATCAAATCCTCAGACTGCAGTCTGTGGACCTTCTCTCTTTCTTGCTGGCCTTTCATGTTTGGAACGTGTGTTTCATTTTAATCCCCAGAATGCAAGCAGCGGCAACAACAACTAACAGCAGCCAAAGAATTGGAGACTGGGGAGTGCACCCCCCTCTAAGTGAGAAAAAGGAAAAGAGATGATCTTCCTTCTGCTTCAGTGAGAGGCGGATGTGGTGCAGTCTTCATCTAGCATCGTGGTGTTTACCCTTCATGAGTTATGGGGATGTGCCCTGCTATGTCTTCGCACACTGCCCTTGCCCAGGAGCAGTAGAGGCTGGGGGTCCCATTCCTCTCCGCATGCTTCCCAGGACTGGAAAAGTGATCTCCAAAGAACATCTTTCAGCCATTTGCCACTTTGCAGAATCTAACCTTTTCCACACACATTTCTAAACATAAACACAGAAAAATCCTTTGTTTTAAATTTTGCCTACTTTGTAGTTGTTATTATTGCACTTCCATGTATGCAAAGGGGGAAAAAAGTTGAGAATTATTTGTTGGACTTGAATATAAAGTGATTCAATGTAATTAGGGATCAAAATTTTCCTTAAGGATTTAAATTATCTCAATTGGCCACCAACATGTCCCAAGTTAGCGAGCTAATTCGCAACACTTCATTTTACTAACTACCTTCCAATCGGGCTTAATAGGGTTGGAACTCTACAAAACCAAGCACAACCCAGATGCCAGCCGCCAGGCAGTACTTCTGGGCACAGGGCCCTGCGCTCCCATCCACCCATCCATCTGCCCTGCTCTTCCTGGGTACCGCCCTGCCTGAGCTGTTGAAAAGCCACTGCTAGCATCCACAACGTCCTGAAGCCTGGGGGGCTCGTCCGCAAGCAGAGCTCCTCCTCAAGCTTCCCTGGGTGTCTGTTTTCTGGAAAACCAAAGGAGCAATACGACCGACGGTTGGAGACAGCATCAGTTCCTACTCGAAGTAAATGGTCCGAGGCACAATGAGGGATACTCAGTTGTTGACATTCTCCGTGGCCTATTCCTTCTGCTGAACATATTTTCTACCTGCTGCCTCTGCTGAAACATCGGAGGTGCTGGCAGCTTATTTATCTTTCAAATGAGATGCTCCTGAGTTTATCATAAGTTGCCCTTGAAGTCAATATTTCTAATGATCGTACAGAGTAAGGACCATGTATCAATGCTTCCTAAGTCCCAAACTGCACCCTGCACGCCCGACAGCTATGGACAGCAGATCCAGGCGGGCGGGGCAGGTGTGCTTTAGAGGCACAAGCAGAGTGGAGGCGCCTGAGCGCTCCTGGTGACAGAGCTATCATGCGGAAGGGCTGGCATTGGAAGTGACATCTGGAAGCAGACAGGGGCTCGGTCTCAGCACCGCAAGACGCTGCCTCCTTATGAATGATGCCACGCATTTGCCTGGAGCAGTTCTGAAGCCAGAGTGTTTGGGGTTCCATGGAGCCCTAGCGCGGGGCAGGCAGGAAAGGAGATGCTTGCGCCAGGAGGAGGAGCACAGGGTGCCGGCCTGCATCTGCCCAGACGCCTGCCTGGCAACGGGCTGCTTCTTCCCTTTGCTCTGCTTGTGGTGTTTACCCATCAGAAACTCCCCTGCCCCGGCTCCTTGGTCAAAAACCCTTCCGGTCCATAGGCTCTCACCCAAAGCACACTCACGAGACCTTGTGTGCAGCCAGACAGGACCTTGGTCTCCTCTAAGCGCGGAGAGCCCTCTCCCGCACACTAGGGGACCTGTGCCACATTGGCTCACGTTGACTCGGGTGGCTGGCCGTTCAATTCAGGTCAACAAGCAGGTCTGGGGCACTGCTGTGTGCACGCACTGGGGATCCACTGTGGGGAGGAAGAGGCGTGGCTGTGCAGGCCGTGGTCTGTGGAGCGGTCGGCTCGGAGACAAATGACTCTGTTACAGAGAGGCACAGCCTCAGAGCGAGCCCCACAGGGAACATCTGGCTCAGCCTGGGGCTTCAGGAAGGGACTCTGGCTCCGCAGAACCCTCACCTGGGGAAACCTCCTGCAGCTGTCATCCAGGTGTGCGGCGGGGAGAGGCTTTCCCAGAGCAGGAAGCAGCACCAGGGAGCAGCACCCTCAAGCAGCACCATGAGGGTGGTGGGGGCGGGGGACAGAACCTGGGGTCTTCTGCCAAGATGAGGGCTCTGATTTTGCCCTACAGGTGATAAAAGCCACTGAAGACGTTTGACTGGACTTACAAATTCCAGTTTCCATTGAAATGGATCAATGGGGTGATGATGATGGCGGGGAATGGATGGGGGATGGAGGAGGGAGAGGAGCAGGGTGAGGCGTCAAGAGGCACCAGGGTTCGGTGTTGTTCAGCACAGCCGGATGGCCAGGGTCTGACATCTGCTCCCACTTCCTAACCACGAGGTCACCTTCTCTCTGCGCCTCGATTTCTTTGCATGTTAAGTGTCATTTTCCTCTCTTGAGCAGTTGATGCGAACGTGAGACGGATGAGCACAGCACAGCTCTGCTGCAGTCCACCCTGGCCCTGCTCAGGTCCAGCCCCTCCACCAGTGACATCAGCTCCCTCGGGAGCAGTTCTGTCCCAGTGCTGATTCGACTCTGCCTGGCAAAGCCGGGAAGAGAAAGCTTAGCAGGGGAAACACAGCCTTTCTGTGACAACCAGACTATTCTACACCCATTGAAGAGTCTCTTCCTCCTCCGTTGACATCCCTGAAAGTCTGGTGGGGGCCCAGCTTGTGGCCAAGGTGTCCTCACCCTGTCACTGCACAGGTCCACCTCTGTGCGGTTTAGCCAAGCAACTGTGAAGAGGAACCTGTGGCATGGCCCAGTGCAGAAGGATGGTCTCCAGCTCCCACAGGGTAGCCGCAGTCCCACCTCCTCCTGCTCATCAGGAACGATGGTCCCTGCCCAGGGGTGACTCCTTCCTCGCTTGGTGGTGCCTCACCATGAGGACCCCAAAGTGCACAGAGCAGCCCTTAAACCTTAATGTTGGATGGTCCTCCTGCCATGGAAGCAGCTCCCGCTGTGGACCAGGAGCTCTGAACCCACACAACCCACAGGTGGAGAGCAACAGGTACAGAACCCCCAAGTTGGCCACCAGGACTAAGGGTGGGAAGGGCCACCTGCCTTCTTCCCCCAAGATTCCAGGTCCCTGAGGCCTCATGATAGAGGATGAGGCTCCATGTGCTTCTCAGCGATGAGCATGCACTGTCCTGGAGGCAGGGCATCCCCACCAGGGCACCTCAGAGCTGGGGTCTCAGTGCACCTGTGGAAGGTTGCTCCCCACTCCATCGGGTGGCATCAGGTAGACTGTGAGGAGATCAGGGGTTCCCATGCCGCAGCCCATGCTGCATTTTGCTATAAGTTGGGTCCTTTGTTTGATGCAATGTTACTGGGATGCCCAGACAATGGATAGAGTTGGAAAGATCCAGCTCGCAGTGCTGGGTCATGTCCTGCGAATGGGACAAGCAGGTCCCCACTGAGAAGACGCCTTAACCCCAGGCAAGGAGAATCTGTGTCCCAAGGCTGGAAGGACTCCCATGCCATTGGTCTCTTATTGGCAGGTTGGACACAGGAAGCAGTGGTAACCTCATGGGCCTTACTGAGTAAGAGCACAGGCTGTTGGGTCCATGCTGAGCCTTTACCCCTCCTCCATTGGCCATTCCATCCATAAGCCCATTGCACACAGCCCATGTCGAGTACAGGAGTCGCTCTCCTAGTCTGAGTTTTCACTGTCCCTTGAGTGCCGGATGCTCTTGAGTGTGTGTGAACACACAATGCAACAATCTTCACACCTTGTTCCTTATCCTGCGGGTCCATCTGCGTGGCTCTGCCCCAGTTTCTGTGTATCTAGTCTTCCAATATTTCCTCTGCCAGCACACGATGACTCAGCCAAACCAGCTGTTCGCCACTGCCCAGGCATCCACATAGATCCTCACCTCGGGCCACTTTGCTTTCCATGCAAATCAGAAATCAGGCACCTTGCCTGAGGCTCTGCTCACTGGGGAGATGTCCCCTCCCAGCTGCTTCTGAGCCACCTCTGAGGGTGGCTGTAGGGTGGCTGCAGTCCCTTTTGGTTTGGACATTGGGACTACATCCATGTTCCATGAAGGAAGCCCACCCTTCCATCTTCCCCATTGGCCTCTCTCCACCAGCCTCTCTCCACGTGGCCATGGATGTGAGCAGAGTGTGCCAGGGACACAGACCTGGGAGCCTAGGCCACCGGCTGTGCAACCCTCTAGGGCCCCATGGCCCTGCTCGCACCTGATACCAGTGGGTCACTCTCATCTTCCCACGATTGTCTCTGGGTCTGCCAAATAGGTGGGTTGGTGAGTAGGACAGAGGGCAGCTGACTGCAGCTCTGGAACCTTGATGTCAGACCTCCACCTTTACCAGGGCACAGCAGCAGACCAGAAGCTGTTTCCTGCAGCTGTGGTAGGAGGCAGGTGGAGTCCCAAGCCCTCTAGTCTGTGATGAGATTATCCCACTTGTCCTAATGTAGTTCCACGTGGTGTGGCTTCTCACCACAGGTCCCACTCACCCCCAGGCTCTGCCAGCTCCTAGGGCACACATGGAAGGACACTGCAGTACAATCAGATCCAAGGAGCCTGCTTTCCCTCTGGGCCCCACTCAGAGTGCCTCTTTCCCAGGTATGAGGCACGCAGCCTCCAGAATGGGGAGAGACTGGCCAGGCACAGTGCTTCCTTCTGGATGATGGGAGGTTCAGATACAACAAATTGTCCTTGGCTTTGAAGGGGATGCTCCCACATGCCCCAAACTACCAGGCACTACAGTGTTCCCCAATGTGCAGACCCTTCATCTTCGTTGGGAAGCCCTCCCACCCTCCAGAGTACACGTGCCTGCCCCAGCCTTCCCCGTCATCAAGTTCATCTGCTTTATGGGCATGTCATGGATGCAGTGGACCAAGGCTGTGCTCTCCAATGTGGCATGGCCCGACAGGCCAGTCCTCTTCACACTGTAAGACCAGAAAGACTGGGAGTTGCCCTGCTCTGGAGTAAGACCGTAAATGCACACCCTCTCTCTTTCCAGCAGGCAAAATGCCGCTGGGCCTCCTTTTTGATAGGGATAGAAAACAATGCATTTATGAAATCAGGGGCCACATGCCCCCTGCCTGATTTCAGTTTAATCTGCTCTAGCAGACATCACCTCAGCTACTGTCACAGAGATAGGTCTACTGCTGGGTTGAGTTGAGAGTGGCCCATTATTGTGCTCTGGAAATATCTGATTTCTGTAGAAGTCAGGCTGTGAATTAACTTGAGGCCTTCAGATCCGAAGAGGGTGCTTGTCTCTGCACAGACCCCCATTCTGCAGTGCTGTTTTGGATTTTCCATCCTGGCTGGACCAAAGGCCTCCTCTCGACCTACCCCACCGTCACAGATCATCTGATGCAGGCCAAGGAACCAGAGTGGGGCCTAGAGGACCTCACTCCAGTCATTTGTCTGCAGCGTGGGAAGCACCACTGCGTGGACCCGTGGGTGCAGGAGACTCACTCTGAGCAGACTCTGAACCGGGCTCTGTCCTAAAAATCTGGCACCCTCAGGCCTCGGCTCCTACAGGGAAGCCCCTGTGCTGTTAGGTCCCTGGCGATCAGGCTCAGCTCAAGCCCTGTGGAGATCCACCCTCCCAATGCCTGAGTCTTTTTCTTCCCTCAAGGATGGCTCTTCAGGTCTCCTGGCAAGATCGGGGGAACCGCTGGATCCTGCATCTGTGGAGCCCTGCAGGGCTCACCCCGGGGGCACTCACCTCTCCCTCAATGTGTACTGGGCCTAAAAATAGCCGCAGGCCCAGAATCCGAGCAAGGGATGGTGATGGTGACTTTGGCCTGGGACAGTGGCCGCAGCTCTGGGCTCACTCTGCCTTTCCTTCTCATGGTACAGAGTGAGCCATGCCCTTGTTGGCTGTCCGGCCCCGCATGCCAGCCGGTGCACTTACCATCCCCACTGCTATCTGCAGCTTAGGCCCTCCTGGCCCTCGCTCCAGCCTGGCCCCGCCTGTGCTAAGTGCATCCAGTAGGCTGCTGAGTTAAGCCCCATTGCCCAGCCCCTCACCTGGGGTTATCAGGGGTCCCAGCTGGGAAGCACCACAGCCTCCTGAAAGCTGCCTGGTGTGGAGCAGATAGTGACAGGGAGCTTCTCCATGGAGCCTTCTCTCCTGGGACATCCCGTATCCCACTGGTGCAGTGTCCCAGACCCCTCCCGGGGAGCTGCCCCCTCCCTGGATGGGTCGTCAGACAGGGCTGTGTCAACTCTAATGTGCCCGCTTCTCTCAGCCTTTGATCCCTCCTCCGCCATCTGCCCTGGAGACTGTCATTTCTACTCCACTAAGCATGGACCATTGCTTTCCCAAGCCTTCCATAGCCCACATGGCAGCATATTAGCACGGTCCCCTGGGGTCTTTGCCAGGGCATTCAGTGTGACTTCCTGGGACAGGGCTCCTATTCAGATGAAATCTTCCCCGTATCTAAGTTGAGATTTCAACCCCCCTGCCCCCACACCGCTGGGATCTGGTCCCGTGTGCAGGCCAGTGCCTGCTGGCTGGTCCTGCAGCTCCTTGTTGGGGATGGGGATCCATTTTCCTCTCTGGGCAGGCTCAGCACCCCAGGACAAGTTAGAGAGGGGAGGTGTGTGTGTGTGTGTGTGTGTGTGTGTGAACATGCATGTGTGCACACGTGTGCAACTGTGTGTGTTCCCTGCAAAGCAGAGAAACCTCTGCACCAGCCTAGATCAAGATGAGCGTGCTGGCTTTGAACAGAATGGAGAGGTTGCTTCTGGAGCCCCAAAGGGCTCAGAGGATATGGGAATTCGAGGTGTTCAAGTGCATTGACCCAAATGTCCCCTCCTGAGTCTTGGCACCCGACTCCATCAACCAGGCCTGTTGTGGAGTGTTCAGCCTTTTCTGAAACTGATTCTGCTACGTCCTGAACCTGCACCTGAACCTCCATTTCTCTGCCTGCCGAGCACAGGGGAGGAGAGTCCCTTCGTATGAGCTGGAGCCCCTCTGGCCTTCACACTTGGCTGCCAGCTGTGAAACCTGTCCATGTCTTTCTCCCAAGCACTGAAGACCCCGGGGAATCTGCCTCCAGGCCCAGGGTCTTGGTCCTGAAGGTGGTCTGGGCAGCGTCTGCTCCATCCTCTCCCCTCCTCAGGATCCGTGATGAGGCTGAGCACTGAGGCTCATGCGGAAGGGCGGAGGAATGGCAGAGGCTGGATGCAGGACACAAGGCAGTTTCTCCCTGCCTCTCTGAAATGGGAGTGTCAAAATGACTCCCTTGGGGTTCTAGGTAGGCCTTCTTTGATCTCTTTCGCCTGGTTTCTTCCCGTGTGTGTATCACATTTAGAGATACTCTAGGCTGTTTCTGCTCTAGGTTGTTGTAGAACATTGCCAAATTTTCTCACGGATTTCTTTGAGTGGTGAAATAATCTCTTCTCTTTTGTACCAAAGAGCTGGCCCTGTTTTTGTTGTCAATAGCGTTTCCCGACTCGATGTTCATTGTGGCATTAACAAGGGGCGCGTGCTCAGGCCTGGAAGGTGCTTGTGCATGTCGGTTGGTTTGGAATTATGTGGAACTGCTGTTTCTCATGATTTTGTTTTGTTTTGTTTTTTCTTTTTTCTTTTTTGATAGCACTTAGCAGAGGTTCCCTACCCTCCCAGCCCAAATGCAGATACCTGGACAAGGATTTTCCTGTCACCCTCTCTGTCCTGGCTGACTCTGGCACAGCCGCCTGCTGCCAGGCGTGGGTGGGTCGGGATTTGCATCCACAGCTGTGGGGCTGCCCTTTTCATCTAATTTCCAGGCCTTTCCCAGGCTGATCCTGCTGAGTGGAACTGCCTTCCCAACTCCAAATGGCCAGAGATCTCCCTCCTCCACCTGCTATCATGACAGCAAGACTCTCCCAGCTCTTCCCACGATCTTTTAATATTTGTTCTTTTCTTCTTTCTTTTTGTTTTGTTTATTGGTGTGTGGTTTTTTTTTTAATTTTTGAGGGTTCATAGTAGGTGTCTTTGTGTATGAAGTTTATGGGATATTTTGGTACGGCATACAATGTGCATAATCACATCAGGGCACATAAGGTATCCATGGCCTCAAGCATTTATGTTTTATGTGACAAACAATCCAGCTGTACTCTTAGTTATTTTTAAATGCACAATTAAATCACTGTTGACTCTAGTCACCCCGTTGTGCTATCAAGTACTAACTCTTATTTCTTCTTTCTGTCTTTTGTACAATTAAGCATTCCCACTTCCTATCTATCCCCAGCCCACTACCCTTCCCGCCCTCTGGGAACCATCCTTCTACTCTCTCTCTCCATGAGTTCAACTGTTTTAATTTTTTGCTCCCACAAATAAGTGAGAACATGCAAAGTTTTTCTTTCTATGCCTACCTTATTTCACTTAACATAATGTCCTCCAGTTCCATCCATGTAGTTGCCAGTCACAGGATCCCATTCTGTTTACGGCTGAATAGTACTCCGCTGTGTATACACACCAGACTTTAGCATGATATTAATGAGTAACATAAGCTTATTAACCCAGCACTGCACGTGATCGAACAAAGGTGTTGTTTTGGATTGTTGCTTGGTGGAGTTAAAATATAATCTGAACTTAGTCAAATTTAAGACAGGAGGCAGGGACCCTTGGGCCTCCACAGGACTCTTCTCCAGAACTGCTACCAGAAGTTCCTGAACACAAAGGAGGAATAGCGAGCTGTTGTTCCAGCCAGTGGCTCAGGCCAGGGGTCAGTGATGCAAGGACATTTTGTGACATGAGGTGAGAGCTCAAAGTGCAGCCAGTTCCCAAGGTGTCCTGAGCAGCCCGCCCATGCGTGGTGTGCTCCCTGAGCTGAGCCTATGGACGTGAGCAGGGCCCATATGCTGTGTGGTCCCTGAGCTGAGCCTATGGATATGAGCAGGATGGGGTTTACATTCTAGTCCAGGCCCAAGGAGGACATCTCAGAACTGTCCTTCCTGGAGCCCTCTAGGGAACCGCTGGTCATATTTTTAAGGAATCTTGACCGGCATGGGTTGAAGGAGAGATTCCACCTCCTCCGTGAGGTCGAGGGAGAGGTAGAGGACAGAGGGGGTGGCCTGCTCAACAAGCAGGCAGTGCCATGCTGCCTCGCAGGGGCCCTGCACTGGGCCCTATGGGTCACACTTTGGCAGGTGCTGGGGGCTTGTTCCTATCTTTTGGCCAAGGCCTCCAGTCCTGCTGTCCCTAGCCTGCCTCTGCTCTGTTCTGCACATCAGGGTGGCAACCCGTGCAGACTGTCCCTCCCAGGTGCCTCATCCGCTGGCCCCCTGTAAGGTTTGGCTGATGGGCAGCACAGGATGGGGGCATGGGAGAGTCCAGGCTGTCTCTGCCCCTCAAGGGTGGCATTCCCAGCAGTGGCTCTATCTGCTCTGTGGTTGCAGCTCACATCAGGCTTCTCACTAAAATGAATCCTTTCTGTGGCCCTTCTGTTGGCTGCAGGGCACAGCTCCTGGGCTCTGGTGATACCTCTTAGCCTCCAGGGCTGGAGGTGGCCCACAGTCAGTCATCCCAGGGCTATCCAGTTTCCCCTGTCTGCAGTGCTCTGGTCACCTGCCGTACAACTCGCACCCTCCGGTGCAGGCTGCCCCTTCCTAACTGGACCCCAGCTGGCTTCCGTCTTAGTCTACTCAGCTGCCATAACAAAATATCTCAGACTGTATGACTTGGAAGCCACGGAAATTGATTGTTCACCCTTCTGGAGGCTGCAAGTCCAGGTTCACTGCACGTGCAGATTCGGTGTCTGATGAGGGTGGCCTCCTGGCTCACAGACGGCACCTTCTCCCTGTGGCATCACAGAGGAAGGGGCAAGGGAGCTCTCTGTGGCTGTTTTATAGGGCATGAATCCCATTCCAGAGAGCTCCATCTCCATGGCCTCATCACCCACCTCCTAACACCAGCACCTTGGCCGTGAGCTTCCGGTGTATGAGTTCAGGGGAGATGCCAGCGTGCAGAGCTCACACCTCTTGGAGTTGAAGAAGGAAGCTCTGGGCCAGCCATGGTGGCTCATACCTGTAATCCCAGCACTTTGGGAGGCCGAGGCGAGCAGATCACCTGAGGTCAGGAGTTTGAGACCAGTCTGACCAACATGGAGAAACCCCATCTCTATTAAAAATACAAAATTAGCTGGTCATGTTGGTGCATGCCTGTAATCCCAGCTACTGGGGAGGCTGAGGCAGGAGAATCGCTTGAACCCTGGAGGTGGAGGTTGTGGTGAGCTGGGATCATGCCATTGCACTCCAGCCTGGGCATCAATAGCAAAACTCCATCTCAAAAATAAAAAAAAATAGGCCGGGCGCGGTGGCTCAAGCCTGTAATCCCAGCACTTTGGGAGGCCGAGACGGGCGGATCACGAGGTCAGGAGATCGAGACCATCCTGGCTAACACGGTGAAACCCCGTCTCTACTAAAAAAAATACAAAAAATTAGCCGGGCGAGATGGCGGGCGCCTGTAGTCCCAGCTACTCGGGAGGCTGAGGCGAGAGAATGGCGTAAAACCCGGGAGGCGGAGCTTGCAGTGAGCTGAGATCCGGCCACTGCACTCCAGCCTGGGCGACACAGCGAGACTCCGTCTCAACAAAAAAAAAAAAATAAAAAAAATAAAAATAAATAAAAATAAAAATAAAAATAAAAATAAAAAAAATAAGGAGGAAGCTCTGGTGAAACTCTGGCATGACTTCTTAGTTCACGGGGCTGACAGATCTGTGACGATCTGTCAGGCAAAGTCCAGCCCCTGCCCAACAGCCGTGGGACTCGGTGTGGAGGCCGCCCTGGGAGGAGAGCGTGCTGGGCATCACTGGAGGGATCTGTTTGCAAAAGGACAGCGGCTGCAGGGCCTTCCTCTTCCTCAGGGAGAATTTGTAGTGCTGGTTCTCAGATTCCTCTTCGTACTTTACACATTGTTTTTATTTTTGAGACAGAATCTCTGTTTATTACCCAGGCTGGAGTGCAGTGGCACCATCTCTGCTCAATACAACCTCCGCCTCCCGGGTTCAAGAGAGTCTCCTGCCTCATCCTCCCAAGTAGCTGGGATTACAAGCACCTGCCACTACGCCTGGCTAATTTTTGTATTTTTAGCAGTGACGGGGTTTCACCATGTTGGCCAGGGTGGTCTCGAACTCCTGACCTCAAGTGATCCTCCCGCCTCTGCCTCCCAAAGTGCTGGGATGACAGGCTTGAGCCATCACCCCCAGACCTTAACACATTTTTTAACTTGGACAAGAAAAAGAAAAAAAATTTTGGAGTTGCAATGATTGCTCCAATCCCAGACCAGACCTGATTCCTAGGCTCTCAGAAAACCAGAAGGTTAGAAAAGGCCCTTGGCACCCTCACACCTCCCTTCACCCTGGACACTGTGCCTTCCCTTCCTATAAGGATGAGTATGAATCACAGACCGAGAGCCCGTTGGGGCGTGGATCAACCTCTGGATCTACAAACTGTGTCTGAAATGGCCCAGGAAGATCTCATTAAAGACTTGCTCCAGAGGAGTCCACTTTGCCAGGGGGAGATGAGACAGAAATGAGCCTTGGACCCACCAGCCAGTGTCAGAATGGGAGGAGCGCTGAGGATGGCGTAGGAAGCCTCATGCCACCAAGATCATTTCCAAATGGCTCTTCCATGGCCCTTCCAGGAACGAACACTAAAAAGAAGAGGAAGGTGTGACCGACCCGCAGAATCTGGCTTTCCCGGGATCTCGCTGTCTTGGGGTCTGAGCTGCAACCGTTCTGTTAATGTGAATGATGAGAAGCCACTGTTGGAGAGTGAGTTAGGACAAAAAATAGAGTGGCCACATTTAATTTGTTCACACGTGCTTTTCTGAGAACTTTTGTTTAAATTATGCATAATTTGCTTGAGGGACTCCTAATTACATGTCAGGAGATAAATTAATCCTTTTGTCATATTTGTTTCCCAAGGTTGTTGACATTTTTGGGTGCCCATGAGGTGTACAATAGAGGCTGTGGGGGATTCTTATTTTGTTCAGCAGCCACGGAGGTGTGCACAGACTGGCATCCGTGGAGGGAAGTGGGCGTGCGGCTGGTACACATCCAGGGGGACTCCTTCTCACAGGGACTTCTTGCCCCCCAAAACCGAAGAGTCAGCACCTGCCTTCCTCCACCTGGGTACTGCCTCTCGGCACCCTTCCTTCTGTGATGCCTCAAGCCCTCCCTTCCCACAAACTTTTAGGAACTCTGCTTCTCCACACACACTCACACATACATGCACACTGACCATACACAGGCAATGTACCCAGGCACACTGATGCACAAACACACACACACACACATATGCACCCATGCACACACACATCTACAGCCAAGTGCACACAGGCACACACCTATGCCTACGTGCACCCACTCACATACACACACCCATGCACACACCTACACACACACATGCACACTTGTGCACACACACACCGACTTCCAAGTGCACATACCTACACCTGAACATTCTCCCACATACACACACACCTGTACACCCATCTGCACACACATAGACACCTGTGCACATTCACAACTGCACCCAAGTCCACACACCTATGCTACATGCATCCTCCCACATGCACACACACCCATCCATGCATCTGTACATGCACACATGTGCACATACAGGGCTACTCCCAAGTGCACACACCTATGCCTACACACACACTCCCACAGGGACACACACCCATTTTTGTATCTACACACACACTCCCACAGGGACACACACCCATTTTTGTATCTACACACACACACATGCCTAAGCACACATAGGCCCAAATTAACACAGGTATGCCACCCCCATATGCACACACACCCATTCACACATCTACACAGACATACATCCTGTACACATACACACCTACACTCATGGGCACACACCTACACCCAAATGCACACACACCTGTACACCCATCTACATACATTACACATACACATGTGCACACACACATTTAAACTGCAGTGCACACAACTATGCCTGCATAACCCTCCCACACATACACACATTCCACACCCACTTCCACACACATATACACATGTGCACATACAATTACACGTAAGTGCACACACCTGTGTCTGCATTCATCCTCCCACATGCGTGCACACCCATACATGCATCTACACACACACACACTCACAATGCACACACATTCTCATACCCACGTACACACACATACTTGCAGAAGCCTACAGCCACACATAACACACACACATGCACACATGGAAAGCCAGATAAGTATTATTCTTTTGACATTTCTGACACTCCCACTTGGTCAGAGAACTTTTCTCAGGTAGCTGTTAGCCAGGAATTTGGCTGGAAGACCCTTGGATCAGGAATTATTCTGTGCCTTCTCTACCTCACTCAAAGCTGAATCTGCACTTTGCTCCTATAAGTGGTATTCACGTTGCAGAAAGAAAAACGAAGAGGGGACTTGGAGGACCTGTGACCCCAGGAGAGGAAATTTGTAAAAGTTAAGGCCATAGGTGCCAATGATAGTGACACAAATGGCAACTTGTTAGGGGTGTTGGAGAGATGTCATCTCTATCTCCACCAAATTCCCTGCAAGTAGGGAAAAAGCTGTTACCTGATTGGCACATAGCTGAGGGCTGAGGAAGAAACCTCGGAAGTCTCGGAAAAGAGGGGCTCGCTCCTAAGCACTCACCATGGCGTGTTCTTGGTCTGGCCAGTGCCTCAGTGGGTGCTGTCCCCAGGAGCTTGTGAGGAGAGATGGAAAGGCTGCCCACCTCTGAGCTTTCAGCAGGATATCCAGTAGGACCACACCAGTGGATGGCTGAGGTCACCAGAGCCAGGCACTGGGAGGTCTGGAACCAGTCTTCTCCAGAGAGGAAGCCATCATCAGCTGCCCCTGGGGAGAATCACACAGCCCACGAGCTTGGTAGTGAAGGTGGTTGAGAAGAGCACCTGGCCAACCTCGTCACCAGAGCCCTGGCACCCCGAAAACCAAGTGGCTCCTGAAGTGGAGTTCTGGGCCAGCAGTGTTAGTTAACTGGCACCTGTTACAAATACACACTGTCCAACTCCATCCAGACCAATGGACACAGAAGCTGGGATTGGATCGGGGAGGCCCCCAGCCATCTGTGCTTACCAAGCCCTCCAGAGGAGCCTGCCCCAGATGCAGATCGAGGCCCCAGCCTCATCCTCCTCCCCACCCTCAACCCCCTTCCATGGGAACCAGCTTCGGCCTGCGTTGTCTGGCCACACTCCTAGCACTGCGCACTCTCCTGCCCCAGTCCTTTTCTTCATCTTGCCTTAGAGGTGCCCAGGTGTGTCTCATCCCTCTTATAGAACACAGACTCAGAAGGCCACAGAGAGCATCTTCTTTTTCTCCCAGCTTAAAGCCTCACATGCTCAACATTATATACTCATTAGACAGAATTAAAATAAAAGTTTGGAAATCTGAGAGAACAGGTGCGTCTTCTGAGTATGAACATGCCTTAGTGAAATAATCTTTATAGATGGGAAAAACAAAACAAAGACAAAAACCGTCTGAGTGTCCTAAACAGTATCACAGGCAAAGAAGAAAACCAGTTTCCTCATAGCACCCATGTCAGTAAAAATAAGGAGTGCAAAAGAAAAACAAAATAACAACCTGGCTCCGTCACCTGGTCCCATGCTCACAGCATCTATCTGCAGAACTGGCTTAACCTGGACCACTGTGAAACAGAGCTTATTTAAAGCTTGAAGCTGGGTCACGTGATAAACTTGAATAGGTGTCACATTAAAGCTAATGAAACCTCACCATCCAATGACACCAGGGAATGGAAAGCCAGGAAACTGGTTCTCACTGCCTTGCTTACGGGGTAGTCTGACCATAAGCCCTTTAGGAAGCTGGAGCTCTGTGTGACCCCCGACGTCCAGTCTGGGGTTCCCCAGACACCCTGTGCACCCAGGATAACAGCCAGCACCCCAGGGAAGTCTTTCTGCCCTTGCACCAAGGCCACAAGGGCTGAATAGAAGCCTCACGGGGCTGAACTCTCAGGATCCTGGCATGGAAGGTGTATCCATGGAAGGCCAGGGGTCCTCATGGAAGAGGCGCCAAGGAGCAGGACAGCACAGCCCCTTCGTCCAGCCACAGGCATGACACCCGCTGCTTTTACTCCAACTCTGAGACCAATATGCATCTTTCAGTGACCCAGGATAAGAAATGGTCTCCAAGTCTTTCAATTATAAACAATCCTAGAAGATACTTTTTCATTGCCTGTGCAGAATTTCAAACTGTGGTTACAAAGCTCTACAAGAAGAAATGGCCCCAAAGACCTTCAGGGTCTTAAGGAAGAATACAAGTAGGATAAAGGACTTGTCCAGGGGAGCATGGTGCAGGCAAACAAGAATAATAATATTAGCCTTTAAAATAAGAGTAAACACGAGAGGTACAGAAAGCAAAATTTGTCGTGTGGAAATGGAGAAAGCCCTGCACGTCAGATTCTTAATTTATACTCTCGGGGTTTCCAATAATCAGTTGTGTAACTTCCTGCAAGCCAAGTTGATCATTTGATAAATACATTTGATATGGTTCGGCTCTGTGTCCCCATAAAAATCTCATGTTGTAGCTCCCAGAATTCCCACATGTTGTGGGAGAGACCTGGTTGAGAGGTCATTAAATCATGGGGGTGGGTCTTTCCCATTCTGGTCTTGTGACAGTGAGTCAGTCTCACAAGATCTGATGGTTTTAGAAGGGGAAGTCTATCTGCACAAGTGCTCTGTCTCTGCCTGCTGCCATCCATGCAAGATGTGAGTTGCTCCTCTTTGCCTTCAACCATGATTATGAGGCTTCCCCAGCCAGGTGGAACTGTAAGTCCATTAAACCTCTTTCTTTTGTAAATTGTCCAGTCTCAGGTATGTCTTTATCAGCATCGTGAAAAAGGACTAATACAACATTTTAAAATAAATAAAATGTGGCCGGGTGCAGTGGCTCACGCCTCTAATCCCAGCCCTTTGGAAGGCCAAGGCAGGCAGATTGCTTGAGCTCAGGAGTTGGAGATGGGCCTGTCCAAAATGGCAAAACCCCATCTCTACTAAAAATTAAAAATTAAAAAAAAAATAGCCAAGTGTGGTGGTTGGCACATGTAATCCCAGCTACTTGGGAGGCTGAGGCAGGAGAATCACTTAAACCTGGGAGGGCGAGGTTGCTGTGAAGCGAGATTATACCACTGCACTCCAGCCTGGGTAACAGAGAAAGATGCCACCTCAAAAAACAAAAAACAACAAAAATAAATAAATGAACAAATAAAATTCATTTATTCATTTATTTATAGTCTACAAATGACATTAATATTTGAAAAAGTTTTCGTAAAACTCAAGTTTTTTCTTCCTTGTTTAATTTTGTAAAATGATGTCCTGTGCTCATCCTCTTTCCAATTTATGCCAAACTACTCACCACATTTTACTTGAAAAGTGGAGACAACAATCTAAATCATGATGAAATCTGTTTTTACTTCTTTGTAAATGGATGAAATCTGACACTTATTCTGGGTGAATGTGTGCCATGTGCACTTTACATAGGACTCAATTTCAGCCCCTTTGGACTGGAATTGACACTTTGAACTGGAATTTTCCTAAAGATTTGCCCCTCAATCCAACATTGGGAAGCCAATCTTTAGCTGGCCGGTGTTGGTGGCACCCTGCTGTGTCCCCAGGCTGCACGCCAGCCATTCACCTTTGAGGTACACCAGCATCCTTGTTTAAACTCAGGAGGCACAAATGTCTGTACGAGGCCAGTTGGGTCATGGCCGTTTCTCCTCTGCTGTTGATGACACCGACTTAAAAAGTGACTTCCAGGCTAAGATCACTGCGGTTCTGTCCACGCGCTGGAACACTGAAGCATGCTTACCGATTTCCTTGCACTACAGGTTGTGAAGAAAAGCGAAGGTTTATACACTGTTGATGGGAATGTAAACTAGTTCAGCCATCATGGAAGACACTGTGGCAACTCTTCAAAGACCTAGAACCAGAAATACCTTTCCATCCAGTCATCCCATTGGTGGTATATACCCAAAGGAATATAAATCATTTTATTCTAACAAAAGGAATATAAATCATTTGATTATAAGGACACACGCACTCTATATCCATTGCAGTACTGTTCACAATGGCAAAGGCGTGAAATCAGCCTAAATGCCCATCAGTGATATCCTGGATAAAGAAAATGTGGTACATTTACACCATGGAATACTATGCAGCCATAGAAAAGAAAGAGATTATGTCCTTTGCTGGAACATGGATGGAGCTAGAGGCCATTATCCTTGGCAAACTGATGCAGGAAGAGAAAACTAAATATGGCATGTTCTTACTTGTAAGTGGGAGCTAAATGACAAGAACACATGGGTACGTAGAAAAGGGAACAGCAGGCCCTGGTGCCTGTTGAAGAGTGGAGGGGGCAGAAGGGAGAGCAGCAGGAAAAAAAGCTAATGAGTACTAGGCTTAGTACCCAGATGATGAAATAATCTGTACAGCAAATCCCATGACACCAGTTGATCTATATAACAACCCTGCACACATGTACCTGTGAACTGAAAATAAAAGTTAAAACCCCTTTTAACAAATTAATTCTGAAGCTAAAAATAACAGTCAAAATGTCTATCTTCCATGTCCCTGAAAAGAAGAGATTATTGTGCAAAACTCTGTCTCTGGGTGGCCATGTCATTGTCATTTAAACCACCCTGAGTTGTATTTTATTTTGTTTTATTTATTTATTTATTCATTTATTATTTTTGTGATGGAGTTTTGCTCTTATTGCCCAGGTTGGAATGCAATGGCGTGATCTTGGCTCACTGCAACCTCTGCCTCCCAGGAATCAAGTGATTCTCCTGCCTCAGCCTCCCAAGTAGCTGGGATTACAGGCACCTGCCACCACGCCCAGCTAATTTTTTGTATTTTTAATAGAGACAGGGTTTCACTATGTTGGCCAGGCTGGTCTCAAATTTCTGACCTCAGGTGATCCACTCGCCTTGGCCTCCCAAAGTGCTGTGATTACAGGGTAAGCCACCACACCAGGCCTGAGTTTTATTTTAAAATGGAAAAAAATAAATCCAGCAGTTTTCACTTTATCACAGGAAACTTAGTAAATGTCTTTAGTGAAGAATTAGCAAGCTTGGGTATTTGTTAGCATTGTCTCAAACTCTCTTTTACCCGCCCCCAACTCCAGCCCCTTCTCCTGCACAGCTGGTCTCAGAGGACACCTGTTAGAAAGGTTAGTAGACGCTGGCCTGGGGAGAGCTTTGAGGGACGCCCAGCTTGTGTTATGCTTGGCTGGGATGCCTACGGGCTGTGAGAGCCTCCGGAGAAGCAGAATGCCCTCTTCAGCGGGATACCTCGCAGCTGGCCAAGAACTTACACAGGAATTCACTCCACGCTCTTGCAGGAGTCCTGAGGGTGAGCAGACAAGGTACGAAAGTATGACAGGAAAATGATGGATGATGGGCCATACATCTCATTTCAGCCATACCAAGAAAACATCAGTTCCTGTGCTGCAGTAATCCCCCCGGGGATGGAAGGAGCAGGGGTGGGTAGCACAGCAGGATGTGCCTCTGAGGCACCCAGAAGCTGGGGGTGCAGACAGGGGTGAGAGAGCACTGGATGCCCGTAGGGTGAGCCTCAAGAAACAACTCTCCAGAAGTAGGAAGTGATTCTTCTCTGGCTTTCGTGCAATAGTTGAAAGTGGACTTTACAACAGGAGAAAGTATATCTTTTATTTTATAATGGATAGTAACGCTTCTTTATTACTTTTCCAAGTAATACTTCTCAAAACAAGCTGGTGGTTGACCTTTCTTGAGATAAAAATGTAATAACCAATGCATTATGAAATAAGTCAATAAAATGATAGAGTTCAATGTCATTATCAGTGGAAAACACAGAGAGATTTCAAAGGTATACAAAAGAAGAAACTTCATGGGACACTTGATTCTTTGGAGATGCCTAATACCATGACAAATATGTTTAGCAGGTGCTGGGGTTTTGTTCTCTAAACCAGTGTTCTTTGATTCAATCAATCGTTGCTAATGATGTCCCACATGTGAGGCATTGTCCTACGAACCCAGGATGTAGTGATAAGCAAAGTCACGCTTGCTATCTGCCTTCATGAGCTTCAAAGCTAGTGATGAAGATCTGTGTGATTTTAGGCAATTTCAAGAATCACATGAATTAATAGGAAACAACAGTTGTGATGAAAACATTGACTAAAGAGGATTGCCCTGGTCTGGGAAATGGGGGAAGATGTTTCTGAGGGAGGGAAGGTGACAGAAGCTCGGTCTGAAGGGTGAGTAGGAGCTGAGAAGGAGAAACCAAGGCATGGGCTCAAAACTGGCAGAAGAGTTTGTCCTACCACAACAGGATCCACGAGGAACATAGAGAGCAGGCGAGTCACTGAAGAGATCCACGAGGAACATAGGGAGCAGGCGAGTCACTGAAGAGCGCCTGCTGGCTGCATGGCTGGGTGCAGGTTCACCTGGGGAGCTAGCAGGGTGGGGCCAGAGCATGAAGGAGCTGATGGATCCTGGAACTGTTCTTCATGGGAAGCACCTTGCCCGGGGGTGACTTGACCCAGGGTATTGCTCATTTGGCTGCAAAAGAAGCACGCATGAAGCGTTGTCAGTTTGGAAGTCCAGGCCATTGCGCAGGTGAGAGACAGAGCAGCTTGAACTAAGGTGAGGGCCAGGGAGGTGTCAAGAAAAAAATGCGTCAAGAGATACTGAAGAGGAAAAAGCTACGAACCTGATGCTGGACTTTGCGGATGGGAAAGAGGAGCAGGTAGAAGGGAATTCGCAGGTGTGTGGCTCAAGGGACCTTACGTCCCTGACATTCACCCTGTGGGGAAAGATGTAAAAGGCTCCGATGTGGGGAGAGAGGATAAGACGTGCTTCTGGGAAATGAATTTGAGATGTTGTGGGCATACCCTGACAGAGCTGCCAGTAGCACGTGGACAGATGGCTCTAGGGAAGGAAGGTGCCGGGGCAGTGGCCTCTTCATATGGTCAGCGCCACAGAAGGCCCTTCAACAGAAGGCGATGGCCACTACGTATGTATGCTCTGCCATGCGAATCATCACAAACTGAAATTCATTCTGAAAAGGTGCTGGGCTCAGAAACAAAACCACTCCCAGCCTCTTTCTGCCCTGGCGGCCTCCAGCATTCTTTGGCTTGTGACCGCGTCACTCCAGCCTCTTTCTCATGGCCACCTGGTTCCCTCCTCTGTGGGTCTGCCCTCTTCATTTCTGTCAAAGCCAAATCCCTCTGCGCTTTCCTCCTATCGGGATGCAGGTGAGAACGTGCAGGCACCCCAGAAGGGAATCCAGAGTGATCCCCCAAGCTCAGAATTTGAAACTTAATCCTGTCTAGAAAGTCTGTTTTGTAATGTAAAGCAACATGAGTTGTTCCCAAGGATTCAGTCTGAAATTTTTTGGGGGGAACCATTTTCTAGTTTCTACCACATATGCTAGGAACTGGACTCCGTGCTAGGCCTAGAAGAACAATCCTGTTCAAGTCAGACGCCACTCCCATCCTCAGGGCCTGGCCCCAAACTGGCTGTTCTTGTGTTACCTCTTCTTATTAGAAAGCATGTTTGTGAGTGATGGTTAAAAAATAACCTAGGGCATGCACACCTGTTTAGAAGAAGAGGAATTTACTGCTCCAGAGACCTGAGAAGTCCAAGGCTAGCTGGCTTCAGGCACAGCTGGACCCAAGAGCTGCCCCCCAGCAGGTTTCCACTCTTCTCTGCACCCCTGCTGCAATTCAGTTTGCAAGACCGAGGCCTCTTTGCCATGGTCTCCCCAGTCATGGGACTGACCTTCATTGGACCCACTGTCGCCATGGGGATTGGGAGCCAAGCCCGACTTCTGGACCTCTGATGATCTCTAAGAGGAGCAGTCAGCTCCAAGACTGAGCATGTGGAGGGGCCTACACCCACCATGGCAAACTGAAGTCCTGTTATCAGAAGAAAGGAAAAACGTGCCCAGCTGCCCTCCCTCCCCACATTCCATCACACACCAGGGGTCCTCACCAAGTCCTCTATGTGACTATCAGTCAAATGCTGTACCAGTGCAACCCCGCAGACTCACTGGACCCTGGCGTGCTGGAGGGATGTAGGGGAAGAGGTTGTTTGGGCTCGAAAGTGCATTCCATTACTAGCAGAGAGACTACAGACCTGATGCTTAAATGCAATTGCTAGGAACTCAACGCTCACTCTGTGGCCTCTGCATCCCACATGGACTCCATTTCTCAAAGTCCTCTCCTGGGCCGAGGTGGCTGACAGCCCCCGGAATGCACACTCACATTCCAGACTACAGGAGGAAGAGGTGAGTGGGCTCGCGGGAGCTGCCTGGTGAAGGCACTGGCATTAGGCAGCTTTGGAGGAGCCCATGCACACCTGCTCTTGCATTTCACTGGCCAGGATCAGCCAGGCAGCCACATCGAGCTGCAAAGGAGGCTGGAACGAGGTATGCACCGGGCTCCCGGCACACAGTCAGAGTCCTGTGGATGAGAAAGAAAGAAAATTTGACTGAGGGGCGGTGAGCATTTCCAACTCATCCACTCTGTTACCCAGGAATTATCTCATGACTCTAAAACAGAATTTCACTGAGTAGTCAGTAGTTATATTCTATATGTTGATGAGTGAGGAACGCAGTGCCTTCTTCTTTGGTTGGTTAGTTAACGGTTTGTGAAGGTTATTCCAAGTGCCATCATGTACTAAACAAGAATCTGAAGTTTGCTTTGATGACATCCAAGAATTTTTTGGATCTATTTACAGAGTCAGAGGCTGGCATGGAACTACCACATTGATGTCACTTTTGAAAGTTAGGTGACGTGTACCAATGCTGGTGTGGCCTGCATCACCCACTTAATGTTCACAGGGAAAAGGAGGAAATGGGGTTTGCTTTGGTGAGGAATTTCCAGGAGGAATGAGGAACACAAAAGTTAGAGTCTGAAGGAAGCATGCTAAGGTTGGGATTAGAGCAAAATGAGCAAAGCTCGACCCAGCCCAAGCCCAGAGGCCAAAACAGCAAGATGACCAGGCCAGCTCCTGAGACAGGGCTGTGGGCCTGGTGTCCCAAGGACTGTGGGCTATATGTCCCCACGCCAATTTGCGCCAGTCAGACGTCTCGACCACATGGTCCACTTTGTCTTCAACTTGCCCACAAGAATTGCTCCGGAGGTTAGATGGAGGCAACCAGAGGTTAGATGGAGGCGATGGTGGAGAAGATGGAGGAAGAGGTGACAGACTGCAGGATGCAGGGCTCTCTGAGAGGACCTCACCGCTCTAGGTCCATACAGGGGCAGAGGCTTCGGGATCTGAGGGTGTGAGGTGAAGGCACCGCAGCTGTCACCCTGTTCGCCATCCAGCCTTCCAGCGCCATACTCACTGGGGGTCTGGGGAGACACTGCACAAAACCACCTCATGCAGTGGACCCATTTTAGCCAATAAAGGAATTAAACTTGTGTCTATGGAGACAGGAGGGACTTCTGCAAAGGCCTCTGTTTCTGCATAAAAGGACAAGGAGGAAGAGAGCAGGCGGGAACACCCCTGACCCTTTTCCTCCTTCCTTGGCTGGGGTAGTATCACCATTGAATGGTGTCTCCCAAAACGTTCGTCCACTCACAACCTCAGCACATAGCCTCCTCTAGCCAGAAGGTAGTTAATGAATGCACACACCCAACTCCACAGGAGACACAGTTCTAGAGCTGTATAGTGCTGTATATATACAACTCAATATATACAATTACAGGGTGACTGTCATTTGCAACTGACTGTACATTTTCAATCAACTGGAAGAGATCGAATTGAATTGGGAATGCTCCCAGTACAAAGAAATATCACTGTTTGAGGTGACGGCTATGTTAATTACCCTGGCTGATCATTACATGTTGTATACATGTAGAGCAATGTCACACTGTATTGCATAAATATGTACAATTTTTACGTGCCAATTAAAAATAATAAAAGCAAAAACATGTACAAATGGAAAGAAGACCTTTGCAGATGTAACCATTTAGCTACATTTAGATGAGATCATCCCAGAGTAGGGTGGGCCTTGAACCAATGAATGGTATCCTTGTAAGAAGAGGGAGATTTGGGCACAGGCCTGGGGAAATGTTAGGTGGAGGTGGTGGCGGAGAGGGGAGGGATGAACCTGTAAGTCCCAGAGTGCTGGGGTCAATGGTCCCTGCCAGAAGCCAGAGAGTCAGGAAGGTTCCTCCCCTGGAGGCCTTGGAGGGAGTGTGGCCCTGGGACACCTGGATTTCAGACTCCAGCCTTCCAGGACTGTGAGAATAAATTCCTGTTGTTTCAGCTGCCTGGTTTGTGCCACTTTGTTGTAGCCATGAAAGAAACTAATAGAGATGGGGTGTCAGGCTCTAATGCCCCACTGGCATGGTGGACGCTTGGATGCGGGGGTGAGGACAAGAAGGCACTGTTGTGCTGGTGGAGATAAGAGAGGGGGTGCGGAGCCTGAAGTCCTCCAGAAGAAGCTGCACACACCTGGACCCTCCAGCCCTCCTGCCACCTGAGCTGGGGAGCTTCCGATTGGCTGAAACGACCATTAGCCAAGCATTTTGTTTTTTCCTCGGAACACATCCCAGTGGATTGAGTGTCTTCCCAATATGGGACCTAGCTCCAAAATGAGCAGGGCTCTGATTTGACTGCCTGGGGGGATCCCAGAAGAGGGAGGAACTGAGCGCACACCACTTCGGACACAGCACCCTGGCATCAGCTCTGTGCTTGGCCAAAGCTTGGTCCTACCCTAGATGTCTCACAGACAATCTCGACTGTTTGTTAGAAGAGCAGCTCAGGAAAGGCGTCATCCGCCAGAGCCAGCCGCAGGTTCAGCAACAGCCCAAGAGCCTGCATATCCACCTGCTGAGGACAGACGGGAGCAGGGGAAGAGATACCCACACCTGGTGGCTTCTGTCTCCACACCCAGTCTCACTGTGTCCTGGGCAGGGCCAGAGCAGGAAGCTCGACCTTAGAAAGGCTCCGGAAGCCTTGAGGAAAAGCTCTCAGGGGAGGCACCTGGCTCCCTCCTGCAGTGATTTGTTAGACACAAAACTCCAAAATGGGAGACCTGGGAGAACCAGGGCATGTGGTTTGGGTCACAGCCGTCTCCCTGGCGACTGAAACAGTGGGCAAGGTTGAAGGTCAAAACACCGACGAAGGGGGTTCGGTTTCCAGGCTGAGGGCACAGAGGCAATCCTGGGGCGCCTGCCAGCAGCAGGAGGGTGTGACTGGGACGCGGGGCAGCAGCATCTGGAGGTGCAGGCTGGTTGCAAAAGAAGGAGGCGAAATCCACAGAGAAGGCAGCGGCAGTAAATCCAGGCTGCAGGAAGAAGGCAGAGACATCCTGAGAGAGGTATGCGGCTGCCTCCAGGGGTTCTCTGCACACACTGCAGGTTTGCTTGGTGGAAGAGTTGGGAAAATCACATGCCAAAACACAGGTGTCCTAGGTGACTGTTCCTGAGATGTGCACAGGCAGGTGGAGCAAGGCTCAGGGCATCGATAGAATGGGGTAGCCAGGCTGCTGTTTTGCTGTTTCTTTGCATTTGGAATGTCTTCACGGAAGCTCAAGCACAGATGCATCACCTGCACAGGTGACCCTGCAGCCCCCAGCGGCTCCCCAGTGAGTTGATCAGGTGTTGCGGCGGTGCACTCGGGACGTTGGAGGAGGTTTGGAGTGTGGGGCATTTCTGGGGATGGACACCACCCCAAACAGAGTTGGGTATGGGGAAGGGGGCATGGGTGAGACCATGAGTCCTCCTGGTCACTTCCTAGAGGACAAAGAAGTAGAGGGAAAGGAGGAAGCACCCTAAACGTGCAGAGAGCTTCCCGTTTCCAGTTCTCCTGTGGATGAGCAGGTGACTTGTAAACAGAACAGTGGCACAAGGGGAGTCCCCACACATCCCAGCTCCAGCATCCTAAGGTTCTACAGCCCTCACACAGTTTGGCTTCCAGGCCATTGGGAGGCAGAACCCAGTCCTTCATGCTTCGGAGACAGACCCTTGGAGTCCCACCGAGGCTTACCTGGAATGTATCCCATGTTAAATACCTTTATTTAATCTGTAACATGTTCATAAAATGATCAAGATCCACATGTGCACCTATCCCTCTCAAAAAAATGTAACACTGATTTTCTAAAAACTGTTTGTTTTGTTTTTAAAATCCAGTTGTGTGTGTGTTTGGTTTCTTTGTTTTTTAGTTTTCTCAATCTGATATTATTTACGTGCCAGGTTTCCTACGTTCTTTGAGATCAATGCAACATCACAACAAACAGGAAAAAAAAAACAACTTCTCTCATGCACAAATTGTATCAGTTCTCAAAAAAAATCATAATTCTATTTAGATCGTGGGGGTATTGCTTATATTAACCTTCTTACTATTTCAGTAAGGTGTCGTTTGCGTCTTATGATGATATCTCGCACAGTTATTTGTTCTAGATCAAATAAAAAGAAAACTTTACTTTTCTTCCTTTGCTTATTAAAGTTTGCTTTTGAAACAACTATGATATCATTTATTATCAGATGCCATACATAAATCACAATATTGGCAAGTGATTTTAAAATCAATACATTTAAATTAAATTGCATTTTATGGGTTTTAGAAGATACAAGATTTGTTATTGAAGCCATAATTATTTAAAAAACCAATCCTTGCCCCAAATGCATGAGCTCTTATAAAGATGTAATATTTTCCTTGGCTTTGCTCCTTCACGGTGTATCACCCTTACTGTGGAGTCAAGCCCAGTACCATTTAATGTTCTTTGTCTCACGGTCGACAATGCATCGTCATCAAAACCATACTCATAAAAAAAGTGATGATTAAACATCTTTCTGTACAAGTGTTACATAATGTCACGTATCCATTACTAAGAAGGCGTATTTTCTATGACCAAGAGAGTAACCTGATTTGAACTAGAAGAACGGAATAGAATTGTTAAACAATCCTTTGCATTTTAAGCAACATTTAATTAGAAACACACTTTAACCACCAAAATGATAAAAATCCAAGAGATTAAAATTTGAGTGTCAATTATCATAAAATTCATCATTGTAATTCTTATTAAAACTCAGTGTTTAGATAGGTAATGATTTTATAATATGCCAATTTGCATAAGGAGCCCTGAGATGGCTTATTATTTCGATCCTACACAATTACAATTCCAGCTCCATACATCAGAGCTCTTAGCAATGTAAAATCACGGCACTAATTAATAAGCCATTTACTGACTGCAGCTAGTTACGGCGGTCCTGCAGCTGACCTCGCGGAAGAGGAGCCATCTCTGAAGTGCCTGTGTGCAACTACAAACATAATGATGTGCCAGGAGGGAATCATTAAAAATAATTTACACAAGCCTTCATTTACAAGATCTTTTGATAGCATGCTTCCCCGGTGTTTAGATCCACAGTGCAACCCCTACCATTTGGAAAGTGCCAGGCAGGGGAGTGAAGGCGGATACCTAAGTGGTTAATTAAGAGCCATTCGGACGCCACAAGAGCCTCCTGAAAAATCCCTCTGATGTCTGCTGTGTCAAATGTCTCTCACAGGCAAAGCCACAAGAGGCAGCAGCCGTGACAGGCTAATTACTGGGGACGAGGAGCAGCTGAGAATGGTCGTCACGGAGCTCGTGCCGGGAGCACCCAAGCTCAAGATTGAGCAAAGCAATCTTTTGTGCTGCTGGACTGGAGAGTGCGCCACTCTGGGAAAGGGGACTCATCGCAAGTGACGGGAGCAGTGGCAGAATGCCTCTCTGGAAAGACAATGGCCAAGGCCAGGGAGGGCTGCGCCTGCCAGCCCCTCACATTCCACAGTAGCCTCTCCAGGAAGTCAGTCCCAGGAAATCACACTGCGGGACCCCCAGCTCTTTAGATTGATTTCTCCGGAAATCAAGCAGCCACGATAGCAGATATCTAACAAAGCCGTTGAGATCATCGGGGGCATGACCTTGCTTCTATATATGTGTGTGCACCTACCCCACACAAAGGAACACACACCCTGTAGACACACTCACACACATGCACACACGTACACACACTCACACACATTCACACATACGCACACGCACACACACGCACACACGCACACACATGCACACAGTCACACACGCACACACACGCACACACATGCACACACACTCACACACATGCACACACACATGCACACATACATGCACACACGCACACACACATGCACACACAGCACAGCAAAACAAAACAAAAAGTTCCAAACGCCATTCACTCAGGCAAAATAAGTGCTAATTCATGTATAGAATAATGGCATAGGAATGCTGTGATGTAATGTTTTACAAGAGACAGGAACCTGTTAACAAAATTAGCAAAGGGGTTGTCAGAAAACAATGTATGAGCCTGGGTGTCAGGGAAGAAGGGAAAACAGTCGGGGAAGCTTCTAAAAAGGATTCTCACCAAAGAAAGATGCAAATATACGTAGAAATGAACTCTTAGGGAGACCAAGGATGCTAACCGGGCATCCGTCTGGTAGGATGAAGACTCCCTTTACTCAGTACTAGGTGACAGGATCGCAGAGGCTGTGTCTGCAGGACAAGTTATGCTAATGCACAAACCACAAAACCTCTTCATGCTTAGATTTCATCTATTTGCCTATGTACCAGCCAGACAGGGTAAAACCACTCACCCTTAAAATTTTTGTTTAGAAATTAATAAAATGCTTCCATCTGATTCAGGGTGAATGTGCGGATCCAAAGTAGATTTGAACACAAGATTAACAAATATATACACTGTTCAATGGTCACCACCGACCTCAGTCTCTACTAGCTTTGGGGATATTTACTATGTATTCAGAGACAACATATTTGTTAGGACCAAGGAAGTCTACATCTCTTAAGCCTTTTATGGTAAGAAAATAAAAAGCGTGCTTTCTGGTCTTTAAATAAATGGGTGTGAATTTCCCATGCTAAACTCTAAAACCATTCTGTCTCGAAAACGATGATAGGTTGATGTATGTCATTAACTGTTGTGAAGTTTGTGCAATGATGAGCTCAGGCATTTAACTACAGAACTTTTATTGTAATCCCAGTCTTTTAACACTGGCTTTTGCCATGGAGAAGAGATTCAAATTTAAAGCATCCTTTGAAGTCCAGGCAGTCATCTCCAAGACAAAAGGAAATAAGACAAAAATCAGCCCATAGCATGGGTGTAATTAATGCCCAAATCCGCTTCAGGGAGGCCTCCCATGTGTAGCCATTGTTCCACCGCAGCCCCTGCTCCATGGGCAGTAGACATGGGGTTATTTAATCAATTAGTGTACTCATCCTTGGAGGGGATTGCAAGGTAGCCCTGTGTCTACCTGAAGCAACGGTGAACCTTTCTGGCGGCGTAACCCACTTTGAGTGCCAGTTTTATAATAAAAGGTGGATGAACCACAGATGAAGATGTACTTTTAGAGATACTGTCAGTCCTGAGCTGGCTTCCCTGGCAAGGAGGGTGCTTGGGAGACCCTCCAGAGGAGGCAGTCTTGAGCCACGATGCTCAGGAGCTGGAATCCAAGCAGTCCAGTCCCTCCTGTCCTCTGCTGCCCACTCCCCAACTCAGGAGAGCAAAAGGTGGGCCCTCCTTGGCCCAAGGCAAGCTCCCCATGAGAGCAGTGGGGAATTAATGCAGCTTTACAAGCATGATGGCTAGCTAACTCCAGCTGAAGAAGGAAACAGAAATGCTTCACCCATCGTGCAAAAAAAAAAAAAAGGCAAAGAATTGGAAATTTGTGGCAGCTCATATGAGTAAAATTTTAATTAAGATAATTCCCAATCCAATGCAACCCTTAAGCCATATGTCTGCTGAGGAAGATATATTCACACTTTTAAAAAGTACATACTGTCTTGCTTCAAAAAGCAAATGAAATATTTAATACATGAAGGATTCTATCACAATCCTAGTCTACCACCCTTTTACGTTTGTGGCTGGAATTTTACTTGCAACTTTTCTGGGCCGTAGTATTCAAAGGCTTTACAGGTCAAATCGCTGCCAGCTTTTCATTAGCACTTTGATATTCCTAACAGACATGCATAAAGCACACTTTAGTGTCTTTTTGATTACACTGAAAAAATCAATTATTACACACAAATATCAAATAGATCTGTGAACTTTAGAGCAAGGAAAAGTGATATGTTGAGCCTCTTAATTTGTTGATGGTTTATTAATTTGGCTGGAAAATGTGAACAATGATTATTGAGTCTGTTTCTATGTAATCAAAAGAAAGAAGACATAATAAAAAATGTTTAAATCATAGTTTTTATTTAATTCTTTATTCATATAGCTCCGAGGGTAAAGCCAGTGTGAACGAGGTGGGAGAGAGGAAGATATTGGAGAACATTAACTTGAATCCTAATTCATCAGGAACTGAGGAAATATCAGGCTCTTTTGGGGAAAGAAGTGATTTGAGAGAAACTTTTACAGTTAAAACATTTATAAAATCCTTCTCTCCACGCTACAGATGACTTCTCACTTTCCAATTTTCCCTCCACACAATGAAGGTCACTAAATATTTTTATGCTACTTAGTTTGTATTTCCAAACAAGTTCATGCTGAAATATGTGGCTTTTCAAAATCTGAGGAATCGGTTTTAAAGGGCACACACACACACACACACACACACACACATACACACAGTGTTGGCCTGTCCTTTTCAAGGCAGCCCACGCCCATTCCCTGCACTTCCCCAGGCACCTTCTGCAGGGGCTGCATGGGAGTGGCCTCTCCAAAGGAGAGAAGAAAATCCCGGCGGAGGGGCCTGGCTGCTGGTGCTGCAGGTCACTGCTCTCACAGACCTTTCTGCCTGGGCATGAGCGCCAGGACCACCTGAATTGCCTTAAGACTGAAGGATCCGCCGTCCTCTGGGGGTGCAGACAGACTTAAAAACGTTGCAATTAAATGGGAGCTGCAGAGATTATAGGGCGATATTAACTATCATTAAGTGATTTCTGTGTGAGTGAGCTGAGCTCGCCTTCCCACGTCTGGCTGAAAAGTGCCCCCCAACCTGCGCGTTTAAAGGTAATTTGATAAATACCTGTACTTGTTGGGGTATTTGTCTGACAGACAGACCGCATGTATCACCTTTACAAAGACATCAATGTGGCTAAAATGCGACGCTCCGATTCCCAAACAACAAGCCCCAGCAGGTCACACAAAACCACACTGGGTATCCGGAGCAGGGCGGCGACGCCTGTCTGCCTCGCTTTAAAGAAATTAACTCAGTTTTCTTACAATAATAAACAGAGGTTCCTGTACTTGAGAGTACTGTTCACTAACATTGTACATAAGCTTTTGATCTTTTGTTTGCACTTTAAGGATGACAAGAGACTGGCAACAGAGGGGAAAGGAACCTGCCTCCCGGAGCAGGGAGAGGTGGGAAAAGCTGCGGCTCGCTCGGCAGAGGGCACTGTGTGAGACCACGGCAGTGGCGGAGGAGCCGGGCGCGGAGGGGCCCCCAGCGCGGCCGCCGGACCAGGGGCTGAGCCCCTGCTGTGACCTCTGACCGCTCCTAAAAGCTTGAGCAGGAAGATCCCACCCCGGGGACAGCAGAGATTCCCCTAGGGGCCTGGGCAACCATCCCTCCCTCTACACAGAAATGTCTGGACCCTGGGCTGCAATTTTTGGCCAGGAGGACACAGTCACTTAGGGTACCTGTCACATACCTTGACTTTGAAAGTCATGGGAAACAACCCAGTACATGTTTTAAAGAAAGCAGGTTTGTTTTCAGAACCAGGGAGTTGAGAATGCAAGCGTTTAAAAACTGGCAAATGTTTTACTAAAACATGTATGGCAATAAAGTCTCATATATCAGGTGTTCTGAGGATGCATAGCTCGTAGGAGTCATCTCAGATTTTTCATAATGTTCTTTTTTCTTTTTCCTTTTTTTTTTTTTTTCTTTTTTTGAGATGGAGTCTCGCTCTGTCACCCAGCCTGGGGTGCAGTGGCGTGATCTTGGCTCACAGCAACCTGCCTCCTGAGTTCAAAGGATTCTCCTGCCTCAGGCTTCTGAGAAGCTGGGATTACAGGCACCCACCACCACACCATGCTAATTCTTATATTTTTAGTAGAGATGGGGGTTTCACCACGTTGACCAGGCTGGTCTCGAACTCCTGACCTCAAATGATTCACCTGCCTCAGCCTCCCAAAGTGCTGAGATTACAAGGTGTGAGCCACCACGCCCAGCCTCACAATGTTCTTTAATCCAGTAACTAATACAGATTAGTTATTGAACCTGTTACTTTTATGAATGCAGCCAAGGAAAAGTTAGTTTAATTGGACTCCCTCAAGCAGGCATTTTTATTTTACTTCATTTTTTATAATTAGTATTCAACTCATGCACTCTTAATGAGATGAAAATTAAAGTTTCCACATTTAATACCATGTTTTCATGCTCGCCACGCTTCAGGAGTTTTCGTGAATAAACAGTGGTATCAATGGGCCGCCAGAAAAGGCTTCCTGAAAAGGCCATGGAATTTGTTTACAAAGCTCCCATGCTGCCTGTCTCTGCAAATGGGAGTGAAAGAGGTGGCTGGACATTGTGGGAGTGGTCTCCTCACAGCCCTCCGTATTCTGAAAGAAAACCCAGAGTGACCCACAGACCATCACTGGTTACAACCCAAATCGACTTCTCTTCCAAGAGAACATTGCCTTTTGCTGGAACTGTGTTCGGTCTATTAATAATCTGGCTTTCACGGAAGAAAAGCTCTAACCCAGAGTTCCCACAAACACCCTGTAAATTCATCATGATTTTCTGGAAAAGCTCAGCTCCTGCTCTGGCTTTGGGTCCCACGAAATAGAGATGCTTTGGTGTAAAATGTGTTGTGCTTGAAGTGGAACAAAATCACACCTCACGTGCCCCCACTTTGAAGTTAGAAGGAATACAGTCCTCATAATTATGTTATTAAACCAAACCTACTTTAAAGCCATTTTCTTCCTCGTTAAGGCTACATAAGTTTTGTATGTGATTAAAGGAAAACCACACTATCTAACAGTTTACATTCAAAGAAGAGTGGAGCGTCTTCTTCATTTTACTGCAAACATTTTTGCAGGCAGACGAGGAAGGCTGCACCACAGTGAAGATGGTCTGGAGAAAGAAAATGAAGCTCAGTGTGGGACTGATTTTTTTTTTTTTTTAAATGAACAGGAAATGCACAATGATTTTAGGAATACAGCTATTTGCCTAGAGCCGCCCAGGAGCTGTCCAGGAACATTTTCCCCATTTTACGCTCACATTTCCAATCTCTCTCCAAGTTTGCTCGTGGGTTGAAAAAACTAAAAAGTCCACATTCAATTACTTTTAAATTTGTTTCTAATATCTCATCAGTACATAGAATAATAATAAAATTAACTGCTCTGCATCCTCACTGTGTGAGGAAGAGAAGACATTGGCAAGGAAAAGGAAAGTTCTTGTCGCTCATTTCCAAATTACTATGTCAATAATTTCTATGGTGAATTGCACTGGCCAAGTGCCGTGCCAGTGTCATCAGGAGCGGGCATGTAAGATTGTCATGTGTCTAAGGTGACAATTTTGCTAAAGACCAGAGCTTTCCCCATTTAAAATTATGAAACCATATTCAAGAATTGACCTTATGAGGGCTTAGCACTATTCAATGCGCAAATTTTAAAGGCAAAAGGCACTTCCTTGCTTTAGCCCAGTTCCTGAGGAAACAATTACTGATGGGAGTCAAAGACCTGGTTAGAAAATTCATGTAAGTATAATTTCCTAAACAATTGTATTCAGTCATAGCAACCTATATGAAAACATGTGGAGCATTTCGCTTGTGATGAATAGCTGAAGAAGTGAAATCTTTGACTCTGAAATGTCATTTCTCCTTACCAGGCACGTGTGCAAGGCCAGCACTGTAGCAAGAGCCTGGATGCAAAGCCGGGGCCAGCCCACCCAGTGGAGGCGGACGCAGCCTCAGCAGCACCCATCCAACCGGTACCTTGCCATTGCATCCACAAAAGCACTGCACATTTTATTATTCAGAAAATTAAGAAGTCACTGTGTAGGCGGAGAAAAAGGGAAACAGTAAGTGTGCTTTTAAAAAATTCATTTAATTAACAAGTATCTGATAACAAATGATAAACACGAAGACTGCCATGCCCGGGGACAATGCTGCCCAAGACCAGATTTTCCCCATTTTAAGTGATAAAAACATATTCAGGAAGTGAGCTTATGAAGGCTTTGCAACATTCAGTGTGCAGATTTTAACGGCAAAATGCGCTTTCTTGACTTCATCCTACTGTGCTAGGTTGTAGGTGGTACACAAGTATAGACAAGCTATGCCTCTTCTTCCACAAGAAATTAGACTATTTCAGCGAACACACAGCAGGCCCCTGTGCCTGGGTTGCAGCAAGCCGTACATGAAAATGCCAGCACTGGTTATTTCTGAGCTGAGTATTATGGGTGATTTTAAGTTTCTTCTTTTGGTTTTTCATTGTTTTTTACTTTCTGTGAAGACTAGTTCATGTCTTCTCTACCAGAAGAAAACGGCACGATGAGTCCTACTTTTAAAAGTATGGTTTTGTGCAGGAAACAGTGGAGTGAGAGCAGGAAGGGCTCGGTCTGGGCTGCACAGCCCGTGTAATGCCGTGGAGGGGCTGGAGTTGAGACGCGGCTGTACTCAGGCTGAGGGTCCTGTGGGCAGGAGGAAGAACTGAGGAAGGAAGAGTGTGGTGTCTGCAGGGATCTGCTGGGGTTGCAGGAAGTTGCCTCCCAAGTCCAGGGCCTGTTGAGAAGTTGTACAAGGAACCAGGGAGATGGGGGCTGGCCTATGGAAGGCCTAGGGCCCTAAGGATGGTCACTGAACTGGTGAGTAGAATTATCTAGTTGGGTAATTCCCTTCTCAGACTTATATTTTCCCTCCATTATCTCCAAGTGCATTGAGGGTTTGTTTTTGTGTGTTTGTTTGTTTTAAATTTGACTCTGAAATTTTCCTTCAGGTATTAAGTCATAGACGGCATGATGCTTACAAAATAAAACAAAATTAAATTAAACATTAAAACGTTTTAAAATCAAATTATAATAGTCACCAAAAATGACCTGAACAAATTTATTTATTTTATATTTAAATGCATTTTAATATCTTACTACAATTACATTTCATTTTCTTTCTCATATTTATTTCTCTGTCAATATCACTCTCTCTCTATCTTCTTCCCTCTCTCTTCCGACTTTGACTCTAGAAGGAAAAATAGGCTGTTGGACATGAAGGATTCATATTTTACATTCCTAAGAACACTGTGAACCCTCAGTAAACGCTGACCACCAGCCACGGTTCACTGTAACCTAGTCAACTCTGAACATATCTGTACATGAAATGGGTCAAATGATTATCTTGGAAACTCACTTATACATAACTAACGAATGGGGATGACATACCCAACCTAGCAGCGCCCTTCCCTCCAGTGCTAACTTCATGACTAAATTTCAGTATACCAATAAAAACATTGTGAGATCAACTTCATCTGTCCAGGGCTGCACTGCACCCAGGGAACAAAAAGCACATTTTATAAAGGAAGTGAGCAAGTGCCTGGACCAGGGTGCCATTAAATGCTTTCAAATATTAAACTTTATAAAAATGAAAATTCACATGGTTTTTTATTCAAAGGGAGTCTACAGGGCACCTAAGGTTCGAGATCAGTTCTCAGTCAGCTACGGAGGGAGGCATTACTGTTTCTCAAGT